>NC_057427.1:8264179-8582679 GCF_019457755.1 Venturia canescens | reverse complement strand
CGAGGTAATACACACTCGTCCGGAACGAGGCACTCACACAGTCTCACAAACGCTCGCCACTGTACGTGTGAATACAACGATAGAGTGAGGAATAAAACGCGCGTACTTATCCTCGGTAATATGTGCGTACCGTGTGCCATTTCCTGCAACGATATTGTACATAGGAAAGGAGCCAACGCACCCTGGATACAAGTGCAACGACGTGGCCAACTGTCCCATCTAATCATAACTCGGTAGAACCGAAACGTAGCTAATCCCACGACCTCTCCACCCACCGTCATTCCCACCGCGCCTCTAGACTTTTACGTGTACCCACTTTAATATCCCAGGCTCTGTGCGCCCGCGTGTGTGTGTGTGTGTGTGTGTGTGTATATTCATGAACGTTCGGATCGACTGCGCGCGTAGATTGAAAAATATATTCTCAAGAGCGGGACCCACTCGATTTGATGCGGTTGTAATTGAAATGAGATATCGTCGGGCCCAGAAGGCGGAGGGCGTAAACGAAACAATGTTGCGATGAGGTGGCGCACCGGGGGGGAGCAGGAAGGAAAACAAGTGTTGCGAACGTGCTGAGCGAATGGCGAGAATGAATTTTGTCAATTGATTGAGGAAGATCATGCGTTACCTGCTATTCGAAAAGGCAACTGAACTTTTTTGCTCCTTTCATGATCAAAGAAACGATGAAAATTTACTCTCGCAATTATTAAAAATACGTGCAACTTAATTGTTGAGATTTATCAATTTTTAATGTTATGATCGCGGTTAAAATAACTTTCGTAGTTAAATTGCCGAGCAAAATGAAACAAGAGCCATTTTCTATTTACATGCGTATGTATTTCCAACGTTTGTGTCGTTATTACTCGTTAACCTCGAATAAGTGTTTTTTTTTCCCACTCCCAAGTGATTTTCACCGGTAACAAGGCTTCCTCAAAACGTCATTGATATCTAAAAACATTATATTTTCTTATTCTCGTTTATGACTCCGGAAAGTTGGGAGGATTCATTTCATTAAATCGAAATCGTCGCACTGGATCGCTGGATGCCACAAGAGCTTATGTATGACCCTTAAAAAAATGTGATTTTCGTTAATCTGGGAATAGAATATATTTCTAGTATATTTCCAAATTTCAACTCTCAAAGCTGGAGTTTCCAATTTCCATTAGATTCGCGTGAACTTGCTTAAAAAAGCCTGGATAAAATATGCGAAGGTTGAAAATTCGTTAGCTCCAAAGTTGGAATTACAAAACAGCTTTTAACTGCGTCGACTCGAGCCGAGTTCGCAGTTTCGAAACATTCGAGTAACAACGGAGTAAACGTTATTGTGGAAATTAGTTTGTGTCTTTAGGAAAACTCGTTTCGACTATTACTGCAATCTGTTTAATCCTACGATGCATCTGAGAGTTAATGCACGCCCGTCAACGCGAATTTACTCCGCACACGAGGCCCTCTCGCGCTCGCTCCCTGGGATCCTACAAATTCTCTAATAAAATGCACCGAGTTGAACGAGCGTTAGGCACTTGGATTAACGCCACTCGATTTTCGTACATCGCCCAACAATCTTGGTTCGCCTCGGCTTGCCCCCGCTGTCTATGCGTATGTCTATGTGTCAAGGCAACGCTACATGATTAAACCACGTACTCCCCCCCAGCCAGAGCATGAGGCAATCGCATCGTGTACGTATAACTTGGAATAATAACTGGGTGAGAACTCGACGGGGGAAGAACGTGTCGTACTGCCTCGTAATATTCCAGACGAATGAACCACCCCCGGCCCTCGCGGTCCCTGTCGCCCGATTCGTCCCGTCTACTAGCCGGCTCGGTAGCACCAACGATTTCACCAGATTTCGAGAAATCATTGCTCGTATATCTTGCCTGCTCGATCGTAAATGTAAGAAATCCCAGAGCCGATAAATAAGGATTAGAAATTGATTAATCGTTTGGGTATGACAAGTTGAGGGAGTTGAATAATAACTCGATGACAATAGTCGATGGGCGATCGAGGCTTTTAATCCCCAGGAAAACATCGACGCGATATTCTAACGCTCGCTCCAAAGTTAGCTCCGTTGAAAAAACTGCACGATTCGGCTCGGTCTCGAAGAGCCCTCGAGACCCAGGTCCAATTAGCCCGAACTTATGTTTTCACGAAAATTCGTTTGGCAAAGTGCAGCGTAAGTATAATTATGCAGTTATCAAACGAATCAGCAGAAATTCGAGGGAACCAACGAAGCTTTCGCTCATTTCGAGATGCACAGTCGCGGAATACTTTCCTCCAAGGTTTTCTCTGCGCTCACTTCCCTCCGTATCCCCTTAAGCTGCTGAAACATTCTGCTCTCCCCACTTTTCTCTCTCTCTCTCTCTCTCTCTTTCTCTCTCTCTCGGTTCGCCCGTTTCTCCAAGAAGTTGGGATGAGCGCGCAAGATCCGTTAAGTAACGGAAGGGAGAAGAGGATAAGACTCGAGAGCTGGAGGGGAAAGAGCAGGGGCGAGGACTCCGCCGGGAGATTGCCAGCTCCGAATGGCCCCGACGTGTCCCGCTCGAGGTAAAGATATGCACCCCTGCCACGGCGTCTCCGCAGGGGCTCCTATGAAATAATCATATGGTTAGCTAATGGCAGAAGGGGGGTTGTGATTGCCAGACCGGGCGTGCCAATCGCCCTCTTCTCGCGCACACACCGTCCCGATATAAACATTCGTATACATATATAAAGAGAGACACATACGCGCTGCTGAGGCGGAACGAGAGACGAGAATTTTCAAATGGCGAGTCGCGAGCTATCAAAATTTGACATTTCAATTGCTCGTTATTGGAGACGCGATCGCATCGAGGCTGCTTGTGGGAATTACTCAATCAACGTGCGGGAAATTCCTTATTAAATCATTCCTGAAAGTTCTGAGCTGCCGAGGAGAGTAGTTCGAAAGGAGGACGATCGAAAGAAAATGTTTTTCATGAAAATCTCGAACAATAGAGCGACGAATTTATTCACAAGCGAGGCTCCGAGTTGCCCGCAACCCGCAACAATGACGCAACCAAATCTCCGATCAAATTGAAAGCTCTCGAAGTTGGGTCCAGTCGGAATGAAATGCCTCATATAATCGATGCGAATGTCGATGAATGTAGGCAGGGGCGAGATGCGAGGCTGCGAGCGTCGGGAATAATAAATATATTCAATGTATTTGCCCAAAGCCCCGCAAACATTCAATGATAGATCGCAATCTCAGGCGCGGGACGATACAGCAGCACCCCTCGGTATTAATAGGGCGGCTTTCGGGGATGCCTATCGCCAGAAAAGTCATCCTCAATTTCGAGCAATTACGTCAAATTTTGTTTTCGGTTTTCGCTCGTGCGTTCGGTGCCTCAATGCCCCGAAGGGACTTGAGTCCAACGAAGAAAGCTCGTGAGTAGAGGGCGCCCGCGCGCGCGGTCAGGATTCGACGAGCAAACAGAATATTACGCGAGCGTATCTCTCGCCGGGCGGGCTCCACCCCATGGAAACTGGACTCTCTGTTTATGGAGCTGCTACGTTTCTCGCCACAACAATGGGGCCGTAGCGCCGGCGAGGCTAAGGAAACACGCTGAATACTTGAGATTTTTGTTTACGAGGCATGAAAGTGACAGCGAGATTCACAGCGAAGCGTGCTACTGGCGCGGCACTGGGATAACAAAAAAAATAAGTCGCACATTGCTGAGAGAGGGGGGACGGACGGAAAGAGATATTCTGGACCCGTGGAAGTGTCACCGCTTCGAACGTCTTAAGCTCCTCTCTAGTCCCAACCATCGATTACTCGAAATAAAATCTCGTCAGGCCAAGACGAAGTAAAATGGAAATACTCATCCTCGGCCTTGATACGAGGAATTATGCTTTCCGAGTGGAACCACAAAGCTGCATGTTTGCCTCACAGAATCGCACTCTGGCGAGGCGCGAAAAGGGCAAGAATCGGGGCAGCTTCGAACGAACGGTTTCCTTCGCCACAGCTCGAGCACTCAAAATCTTTTTTTCATCAATTTTTTCCATCCTCGAAAATTCGATCGGATGCATAATAATTTATGCAGTCCCTGCATCACCGATGATATCGAGTTCTGTATACACTGATCCACGCAGCTGCCACGGAGTGGCGCCGCATCGGCACACTTGTTACAATATTTACAGAATCGTCCCCGGATCCGACACGGCGCTTCCCTCTTCTCCCTATTCACGATCCGAACATCTCCCGCGAAACCTAAAACTCGCCCTTCGCTCTCTCCGCCCCCTTTCGCTCAATGACAAGTGTCATTCTTCTTACTCACACACCACGCGCTCCTTCTCAAGCCCTCGAGTGCGCGGATTTCGGAAATTCTTTTTGTACTTCAGCGAAAATAAGCTTGCGGCCTCGAATTCCCCAAATTTCTCTATCGAACTCCCGCCGCGGACACGTTCCAAATTCACTCCCGATCTGCGCCATTTCCGAAAACTTGGACGCGCGCGGAATAGTCTAATGACGCGGCACTCCGTACTAAAATCTAACGACGCGGATATATACTCTTGGCTGAAATGGCGAGTTTCGGGGACCCGAAATCACCAAACTCCTCATTTGAGGGATTAATCGGGGTGGACTTCATAAAATATTGGGAGATTTTCGTCTCAATGAATCGACGGAAAGACGAAGTCTGCACGAGTCTCAAGTCTTTGTCTGGAATTGAACATTTTTTCCTCCACAATGATGAGACGAAAATTATTTTGCGACATTTTTATTCCGGATTCCAGGGAACCAAAATCCCAGCAGAAATTTTTAAACGATTAATCCTCCTCCAATTGGACTGAATGCGAATCACAAATTCGCAACAAAAAAAGCCGAATTTCCAATCAATTTTTGTGTAAAAAACATTTCGTGGAAACGTTTCCTTCTTAGAAAATTGAGCAAAAAAATGACTCTTTTTTAGTCAAATCAGGAACAACGAGACTTTTTTTCTCATGGCAGAAAAATAATAGAATTTGAGGAACCGTGAATTTTGATTACCGCGATCGAGCGGTAGGTGCGATCGGCCTCAAGGCTCGCAATTAAAACCAAAGGGATTGGAATCGAGTGAAACAAGGTCAAATGGTTCTGGAGCTCCGGCGATCGACGCGAAGTGCACATCGGGCTACGTATACGTTTGAATATACGTGGCGAGGGTGTACGTAGGCGCCTTAGTCGAATTGGTAATGTATTATAATCTCGTACTTCACCGTAGCATCGAGAAACTCAGGATATTGCTACTCCGGAGTCGTTGACGCGTAATGCATTCGCGCCGGGATTTCGGGGCTCTCCAACCCCCTCGTGCTCGGGAAAGAAGGCGCGGGAAGGGACGGGAGGTTCGGTGGCGGACTCGGTGAGGTACGCGAGCCGGGAGACAACGATAGAGCGAGCGCTAGCGTTTCGGTTTGCTTGTTTCACCGGAGGGTGAAGGGACGAGCGAACTCTGGACTTGGCTCTCGAAACTTCGTGGCTTTTGTATGACTGTAGCTGAGAGCTCGGTGAAGCCTTGCGTGCAGGCTAAATTGCAATTTCTCTAGACACTGAGGCAAACAGGGCGGCGAACAAAAATCGAAAATCCTCTCTCGTCGATTCACCGCATTAAGGAAGATCATGCGTTACTTGTGATTCAAATAAGCGACTCAACTTTTTTGCTCTTCTCGTGATCAATGAAACGATCAAAATTTACTCTCGCAATTATTAAAATTACGTGTATTTTCTATTTACGTGGGCACGCGTGTCTACATTTTGAACCAGCTGGCTCCATGCTGTTGTCAAATCTTCCACCGTTCGTGTCGTTATTACTCGTTAACCTCGAATAAGTGTTTTTTTTTTCCCCCACTCCCAAGTGATTTTCACCGGTAACCAGGCTTCCTCAAAGCATCATTGATATCGAAAAACATTATATTTTCTTATTCTCGTTTTTGACTCCTCATAGTTGGGAGGATCCTATTTCATTAAATCGAAATCGGGCATATAGGTTCAAAAAATGTGATTTACGTAAATCGTTTTCTCGACAACTGGACGGTAGCCCCTACAATAATTCCGGGAATAGATGCACGCTTTATATTTCTAGCATGTTTCCAAATTTCAACTCTCAAAGTTGGAATTTTCGATTTCCATGAGCTTCGTTAAATTCGAGTTTGTATTCGTGGATTGGTCGTTTCGATAGCCGACTTTAGAGTCCGCTGGTAGCCAATTTTTTTGGTAAACTTTTTGGAAAAAGCCCTTCGAGCCCTTTCCTCATATTCGGGCATTATTAATTCCAGATTTTTCGGTCGTCATTCGATTTAATTGGACTGCAAAGGAAAACGGAAACGGCACCGACTCACCGTCTGCTTCCTCCCCCGCCCGAGAGTGCGGCTCCTCGTGTCTCCTCGTGCAGAACATAACTATTTTATGTGATTTTCCAACAACCTGCAGCTAAGATCGATGCAAATTAATGTTCCAGGAGAATAATTACTCGAGCGAGATTACGATCGAATATCTCGACGACTGATTAATGTTATTAAGCAGCCTGCTCGAAACCGTTGCCCATTTCGCTCGACTACAATTATATTTAATGATCTTTCCCAGAGCAATTGCAATTAGTCGTATAAATAATTGATATTTTTTCATCTCCTCCTCGATATAGCGCATCCGAAATTTCATCACTAGCTTTTCTACCCGCACACTCGCGTGATATATTGCGGCCTCGATGAATTACCAAGTCTACGAGAATCTCCATGTTTAATAGTCGCTCATAGGACACGAGAGGATTCAAACGTGTGTTAGCACTTTGCGCCACTGTCAATATAATTATCGAGCGATTTTGGATGAACGGTTCAGTGCGAGATTTGATAGATATTTGGAGGACAGCACACACGTCGATTCGTCCAATTTGAGGGAAAGCGTATAGGGAAAGAGGAAAAAGCACGCAGAAATGCGAGTCTTGGCTGTCAGAATTACCGGCTCCGCGTTTTCACGTCGATTTCTCTGAATATTTCAAGAGAAAAATATTATTTCTCTCAATACAAAGTTGGAGATGAAGTTTTTAGGGGAATATGGAACGTTTCGGAATGTCAGAGGGAAGAGAAGGGGATGGAAAATGTAGAAAAAGAGGGTGAGAAAACGAGGCTGCAACGATCACTCGTAAATCATAAGGAATTTCAAGTTTTCGGTGTTTACCAAAAAGTCTAATGTTCCACAAACGAGGAGGAAATGAGAGTTTCTCGATGGTCCGTGAAGCACAGCGAAACATTTCTCATCGCCCAATGGGAACAGAAGCACCCGGAATCTATTATTGTACAGCACGCGAGTGCAAAATAGTATTGTCGCCCCGCTCGCTGTACCGCCTGATCAAATACTTGGCGACTCTCGTGATTTTCCCCTCAGTTAATATCCATATGGATGATGTAGCCTGCCAACTCTCGTTCCGTCACTCCCGCGCGTATTCGCGTCATTGAAAGTGTCACTGACGATTATCCGCGTCTCGTTATTTTGACGTGATCGGATATTTATTTGTTTCTCCTATTCGCTGACGTGGAAGATTCGCTGTTTGAAAAATCAGCGGGCGTGTTGTACCAGCGAGATTAAACGGAACGAAATTCGCGGGAGATTATATCAATTTGAGTTTTGACGAATCGATCGAATTGAGGCTTTTCGTCGCTCCGAACGACTCGAAAAGCATATCGTACATCAACGTGTCCCGTTGCTATTAGACGGTAAATAAACGAGCGCGGCTCCGTCCAAGGTACGGTTTACCGACGACTCGCGTTACTCCGCAGCAACAGTTAAAAATCCCGAATCACCGCGCACCGGGCGAGCACGCAGCTGAGCGTCGAAAAAGCATGTGGCCGCCTCGCGATTATGCTGAAACAGCCGTTGACGTAAATCCTCCAATTCGTTGTCTATTATTTCAAATATTGTGTTCCCATTCACGCTGACACTTGGTTCAGCAATGACGAATTATTCGACATCATGGTTCGATCGAAGATACCGAAAGCTCATAATTCCGGCTCACGTTTCATGGGAAGGGTTTGAAAATATGTTAAAATTAGTAGGAGACGTTGAAGAATAGCTCTGGAAACGTCGATCCGCCTCGATTTTCAAACAAACTGACACACGCTCGGACGAGCCGCAGCGAGAAAGTGAAATTCAAAAGAAAAAACAATAAAGTACGTTGAACAAAAGCACAAAAGAATTCTGACCACTGTCTCTGCTCGCCCGACGAAAAGGGCTGCGCGGGAGCTTCGTCAAAGCGGAAAAAATCAAAGAATCCCTTTCCACAAAAGTTTTTACCTCGCGCGCTTACATCTTTCGGGCTTTTTCATCGACGCTTTATCCTTTTTCGGTACCACTCCGCTTTCCTTTGCCACTTTTGTCATGATGACAAGAAAGCAGAGTGTTGCTCCGGAGCACAGCTCCGGAAAGGTTTCGAGTCGAGTTTTGGATCACGGCGAGTACAGTGGAACTGTAAAAATTGTAAATTCGCTAAAAACATGACGAGAAGAACGAGCGGAGAGAGGAAAAAGGGGCAAAGTCGACGGAAAAGTCGCGAAAAGGAAAACTAAGAAAATGAGAAAACAGAGAGAAGGCGAAATTGGAGTCGAAAAGGGACGCTCGACGAGAGCGCGAGGGACATTCGAAAAAGGGAAGAGGACCAAAACGCGCGCGAATGACTGGAGCACAGAGGGTCTCGAAATAGGGGACACGCTGCTTTCTCCCGCAACCCCAGAGTTTAGGGTGAATTTGGCCAGCGAGAGAAGAGTCCATTAGCAGATTACGTACACTGGCTCACTCGCGCATTCGACTTTCCTCCCTTCGCCGGCGAGCGAAGCCGCGCGGCGCGGGCCACCCTCCGACTCACTTTTTTCCCTGCTTTTTCTTTCGTACCTCGGCACTCTCCATCTCGCTCGTTCGCACGCAACACCATCTTTTTTCTTGACTCCCACACTCGTTTCTTTTCTTCCTTTATTTTTCAGCCTCTTCTCCACCCCCTCGGCAAGTTTTATTTTTCAACGTATTTACGCTACGCGTATGTACGCGCACGGCGAACCTACGCGCGAGAAATCCTGCGTGTGCATGCGGCTGGTAAGAAAAGAAACGATTTCCGAACAGCTTCCATTACTCGCTCTCGTTCTTCCTTTTTTCCCTCACGTTTTTACTACGAAAAGGAAAACACGACTCTCGACGCTTCGTTCAACTCTTTCTTGCCACAAACGTGCTGGTATTCGGAGTCACTAAATTCACGCGGCAAGTCATTCGACGAAGAGTTTTGGGCACGAGCGATCGGGGGGCTTTTGAATTTCGATCGAAAATACAAAATCACGAGGAAATTTCGGAAACGAATAAATCAATGGGAGCTAAATCCTCACGCGAAAGGCATGAAACGCTTTTTCTATTTTACTACTCCTCATGCCGGCCGAACTCGACGTGAAAAGGGAAGCTTTTACGTCAAGACGAAATTGTATTACCGGATCAAACAGCATGGCATCAATATTAATAAAATATATTTCGTGTTCCTTAAAAGCAGCGGCTAGAGGACGCGGAGAGGGGTGAGTGGAAAAAAAAACTGGAAGCAATTTCATTTTCATATACGTATTGATATAAAGGAACCCGTTTCTATCCTGCTAACCTCGTTTCTCCCTCGATTCTGATTTAATCACGTACTACGTAACTGACGCGCGGAGCCCTTTCATTCTCGTAATAAGCTACGCGCAAGCAGACCGACTCCTGTTCACAGGGCCTCGAAAGGATACGCAAAAATGCACGTTGCGATTGAAAAATCGTGAATTTTTTCAAGTACTCGAACGTCGCGAAGGCGGACAACGAAAATAGCAGCAGAATCAAGGGAACTCAAATTGGAGGAATTCTCCATCGAGAGGTGGAACAAAAATGATGAATTTACTTTCTCATTTTTTTCAATCACTTTTGCAACTTTTTTTATAATCCTCCATCGGAGAGATGCGAATCTCTTGAAAAATTCTCCGAGAGGTTGGCCAAAAAATGAAACGAAATCGCGTTCATCGATACGATTTAATTTTCGGGATAAATTGCTGCGATTTCGTTTTTTTAATACTTCGGCTCTCGAATTGTTATCACTGCCCAAAATTACGTGGTAGATTTTCACTCTCGTTTTGTTATAAAATCAAATTGTTGAGAAAAGAACTAAAAAACTGTTTCAACGGACATTGGACGGCTGAAATTTCCCGTTTTTCTGGGCACCATTTGAAATCTCTGTAGTAAAGACACAATATCGAAAATAAATAATTGAGAGAAACGGAGGTAAGAGGACAAAGGGGCGTTACGATGGGCGAGAGAAAAAGGAATCCGCAGCGAGGGTTTCTTCCTCGAGAAGGGTCGTTGTCTCACGTCTGTCAGAGTCTACGAATCCTGTCGTCGGTTCCTTATGCCCAAAGCTTACTTGATCCGATATTAATCGAGATCGCTCCAAGAGGACTTTAAGGATTTTGCGAATGAATTATAACCGCTGGGATCGCGAAATAAGAGAGTGAAAAAGGGGCCAAGATTTTCACTCTTCGTCGATTTTGTTTGCCTACTTAATTCGTGATAATCGATACGAACGATTAAGTCGAAGCCTCGATCGACTCCCCGCTACTTCTATGAAAAGACGAAATAAAAAATAAGCGAATAAAGCGATGTTCAACTTCTACCTTAAACCGTTCTTTGTCTGAACGGTTTCCACTTATTTCGACGCTCGGATTCAATATGCGCACGTTGTTGAAACAAATCTTTCAGATTATTTCAAATCTGTCGATGTAATAGGAGTTTCATTTACGGTGCATGTTCACCGAGTCTCATTCATTTATTCCATGCCACGGTGTCCGTGACGTGGAATAAGTGACCCCGAAGAACGTTGGTGCTCCGAGCCCATGGATATTCGTATCGTGGACTGTTCGTAAATGCACGGTATCGGGGGCTTATAACGAATGTAAATCTGCTTGAAGCCCCGTTTAAAAATGGGGTCATTAAATATTTGTATGCCGTCAAAAAATGTTTGAAAATATTCGAACGAAAGATTCGATGATTTTTCAAATGGCGCAACGATAAGCGAGAATTTCGAGTGAAGTTTTTTATTTCATTCGAAATATCGGATGACACGTGATTTTCGAAAAGTGAAAAACGAAAGTATAATCGAGCAGAAATTCTCAGGAGTTTTGTCCACGTTTCTGCTGGTTCATTTGTCCCTTGCAAGCCTCGGTATTCGAGTACGTAGAACAAGCAAAGATCAAGATTGCTTGACGATGGCTTTCCTCGTCGAGAAACGCTGCAACAATTATTCAGCGTGATACTTCTTCGAGCCCTGCTCGGATTATCGCGACTACGAACTAATTTCCGGACCCCCCCGTTTCGTCGGCGAAGAAAACGTGCCCGAAGCGCTCAAAAGTGGAGTTTCAGCGAGACGAGAACGAGGCTTTTCGAATGTCAAAGCTTTTCGAAACTGATTTGGGGAAAAAGCTCGATCGTCGAATTCCCAAAATCGATTCCCTTCCCCGGGAACGATTTTACAACGTATCGGCAGCTCGAACGGGTTTTAATTTTTCAGTCGCTCTCCCGGGATGCTGGAAGCCCCGGGTAAATCTATTCGAGAGGGAAAAAACGTTTATTCGCACTTTCGAAAGTCCATGTATCGTCGAGTAACGTACAAACAAGCAACCCAAACAAGCTGGGAAGTGCTTCTCAAAATCACAGGCAACGAACGCGCGGCTAGTGATAAGGATTAATGGTTCTCGATGGGAGGTCAAACAAAAAGCCTTGTTATCGTTCGTTATCTCAATTGACCAAAAGTCCATCTGGCTCGTTTGCAAACCTGGCAAAAGGCTCGATCGAACAATCTGTAAAGTTTGATCGCGAGCGTTTAAGTTTTGAAAATATGCTGTCTTCCTCAAAGTGACCCTCAAAAACCCTCAAAAAAGAAGCTATTTTAGGAACATTTTCAAAAAAAACCTCCACATTTTCATAGACGGCGAAACCAGTCGGAATAATTGCATTCGAATCGAATGCGACACCCGAAGGAGTACGATGGTCCGAAAAATTCCTAAAAAAAAAGGGAATTTCCATCGGAAAATAACTCGATCGTCACGAAAGCGGAAACAAAGAGGAGGAAGCTTTTTTCTACTCGCGGACTAAACGAGGATGGAAAAAAAAGGAAATAAAATAGAATGGCTGCGTGAGAGGGTGGGGAGCGTGAAGGATTTGGAAATCCAGACGCACAGTGCAGGGCGAAATGATCGATAGAATCGAGGCGTATGGAGAGTTCTTTGGATTTTTTTTCTTTTTTTTTTTTTATATATATATAACTCTCACCTTTTGTATATTTTCAACGCTTTCCTATGCTTTGTTCAATACGTTTAAATCTATATATACAAGGTACGAGGATAAAGAACCGGTGTAATCGCGCTAAGTAAAAGCGATGACTGGTTACTTTACATCGGCAGGAAATTAATCATAATATCGCGAGCAACCCCGTTTTTCTCCCGGCTGCGATGGGCACACACGAACCTCCAGTTCGATAGCTCGATATAACCGAAGTTTCACGCGCCCTTTCCGCTTAGCGTCTAATGATGGACACTATACAAATGCCACGTCTTCCAAACGCGTATAGAAAAATAGGAATGAAAAATCGTATCGTCGATCTCGCCTCAATGCCCCGAAGGGGGCTCGGACTAATTCGATCGAATTTCAAAATCACCCAAAAACTTTGATTATCCTGCAATCTGCGGTCTCGCGTTCCCATCCCTCGAACTGAAAGCATTTTTCTTTGCGTACTCACTTGACTCGATTCATGAGGCATCGCGAGGTGAAAAACTCGGGGGATCGAATTTTATAGGGAATTCGATAGAATTTTTCAGCCTTTGGAGTTAAGGAAGATGACGCGTTACTCGTGACTCAAAAAAGCAACTGAACTTTTTTGCTCTTTTCATCATGATCAATGAAACGATGAAAATTTACTCTCGCAATTATTAAAATTACGTGTAACTTATTTGTTGAGATTGATCAATTTTTAATGTTATGGTCGCGGTTAAAATAGCTTTCGTAGTAAAATTGTCAAGAAAATTGTGACAAGAGCTGTTCTCTACTTATATGCGTATGCGTATCTATATTTTGAACCAGCTGGCTCCACGGTTATGTCAAATCTTCCACCGTTTGTGTCGTTATTACTCGTTAACCTCGAATAAGTGTTTTTATTTCTCCCCTCCCGAGTGATTTTCACCTATTTCATTAAATCGAAATGGTCGCACAGGAAGTGTGCCTGCCACAAGAGCCTACGTATGACCCTTAAAAAAATGTGATTTTCGTAAATCGTTTTCTCGACGACTGGACGGTAGATCCTATAATAATTCCGGGAATAAATGCACGGTCTATATTTCTAGCATGTTTCAAAATTTCAACTCTCAAAGTTGGAGTTTTCAATTTCCACTAGATTCGCGCGAACTTGCTTAACTGATGAGGGAAACGACTTTGAATGATAATAAATGGAGAATTTTCAGGAGGAAAAAGTATGAAATAATGAAAAATACGGAAATGCAACGAAGCGAAATGTAGCTCGGCGTGACAAACGTCGTTGTGTAGTGAAGGGTTGGAATGACTTATCGAGAGGAAAAGAAAGAGAGGAATTGAAAGAATAGCAAGGTTCTGGGAGGTCCTCGGCTCAGAGGAAGTTGACCCAGGTGTGTCGCGTCTAGCGAGTCTCTCGGTAGTGAGATCGGCGGCTACCGTCAATCCGACGGCTAAGATCTCGCGGATGAGAGCTCGTCGGTGTGTGTACCAACGAGCAGTTCAAACAGAGACTGTTTCTCGTCACCGCCGACGGGGAACGAATAGCCAAAGTATTGAGTTACGGAGGGAAACTGTACGAGTTCATACGCAGTTCATCGGTGTGGTCTTCCTTTTTCCGAGAGTATATTTTCGAACTCCATCACGGTGGTCCGTAATCCCATCGTTTAACGAAAATACGTTTTTTCATTATTTTGTTTTCTCTTCTTACGACGCGACTTTCACTGCTGAAATTCATTGGCAAAAACGTTGTTTTAACGAAGAATTAAAAATTTATAAATTATCGAATTTTCGTCATCTTATTCAATCCCTCAAGCATTTGAGTATTTGTTTCCTTCACTCAGATTTGACTTACCCAACGATATCGTGAAGCCGGGACTGAAGAGACTGCTTCTCGAAAGGCACTTCAGGTATGAGGCTGCAAAGCAATTGAATCGTCGCGCTCGTAACAGCTGAATTAACGCTGAGATTTGTAGAGGTTTCCATCGCTTGGGAGTGATCGTCCAGTGCGGTTACAGACTGAAGAAATAAAATACGAAACGATTATTATTGCCGTGAAATCTGTTGAATCGATTTGAGCGTATCGTTTAAAGTACATCAAATTTTATGAACCGCTTTATTTTCTACTGCAATTGGGTACTTTTGTCATTGCTGCGCAGCACTATTTTTCGTAACAATAACTTTGCAACGGTATCTAACGGGGGAAAAAATTTATCGGAGAGTCCAGAAATCGTTTAAAATGAGACGATAGTCTGATCGAAAAAGGGGGGGAACAAAGTGCGCCTCTTTCGAGGGAACTCTCTTCCGGAAAGGCCATTTTTCTTCTGTACAAATTCTCCCGGCGAGCCATTTTTTTCTCAAACATTCAAACGAGTCAAGTATATTTACAAATTCTAGTAAACTCGGCCCTCGCGCTTCTCTTCCTACAACCCCATTCGTTCAATGGACCGGAAATAACGCTACGAGCTCGCGTCATTCAATAATAAAGTCGCAGATCATTGAGCGTTTTATATGAAACAGCTTTTGTGATGGTAGAAAATTAAGTAAAATTTGGATTTTTGGAGAGAAAATGAAAATCGTCGAAATCGGGTTTTTTTTCCAGAATGTAAGAAAAAATATAAAATTTCATGTTCACGATAGATTTCGTAAAATGTAAACGAGAAACGTCAATACTCATTCATAAGAATGCAACGTAAATTTTATGATAACTCGATTTGAAAAATCGTCTTTTTTCATCTGTCTTTCAAGTGCCTAAAACGCCATCCGATTTTAGATTTTTATCGTGGGCTCTGGGTTATTTTGAAATTTAACAAATTATTATAACGTTTGTGCTGGACTTTTATCATTAATTTTGTTAAAATCCTATCCATGGAAGACGGTTTTGTGAAAAAGCAGAAAGTACAAATCTACCGATGGTTAATAGGTCGATGCTGGCGATGAATCCACAATTTTTGTGGCGTTTTTACACTTGTATTATTGCATTCAGCCACGAGACACCAATGACACTCGTTATAACTCATTATTTTCACAAATCTCGTTACTTGATTTTTCGCAGTCGTATTGTTCACTAACGGAGTGACGTTACAAACCGAAACAGCACGGCAGCTAGCTTTTCTGAGCGAAAATTCAAAATTATATATAAAAAATAGTTTTCAAGGCACTTTTCGGTCGTGTTAAATAAAAATAAAAATTCTGCTGGTTCGTTACGATCTCAGGATTAATTTAAAAGAGTTTTCAAAAAATATGCAATACCCTATTGCTAGGCAGTCGATGGAGGAAGATTGGAGCTTAATTTTTGTGATTATTAGTAAACGAAATGAAAGTTTTCATGAAGTTGCGAAAATTGGCTACTTCTGAGGGAAGATTGAGCTCCTCCATTTTGACTCCTTCATCCCTATTACTTCGCGGCGCGACTCTATTGTCTCGGTGGAGTAGAAAGAAAAATCGAGTTTCAAACTAAGAATCAATAATATCGCGAGCGAAAGGAAAAAGAATTGGAATTTTTATATCAAAGACAGTATTTTCTCTCGTAAGCGAAAATGGGGCGGTTGGAAAGGCGTTGAAAGGATCGTGGCAGTACGCCGACGCCTCCGAAAGAGGGCGCTCTCGTTCCTTTGTATCCGCGGCTCTGATGTGTGCTCGCACGGCGCGATGCGCGCTCGCTTTTTGTCAAAATACTCAATGATAATGCACATTTTCGATCGAGCGTTGTTAAAAAGCTCTTCTCCCCATTTTGGCGGCGCAAAGCCTCCTCACAAAAGAATACTCTTCGTGAATAAGAATAAGTTCGCCCGGGTAAACGCGCAACTGCAAAGACAAAAGATCCGATGTAATAAGCAGCAACTTTGAGCTCTGGAGAGTGGTGGGCGCCTTTGAAAATATGAAATCGAGAGAAAGCGAGGAGCGACTCTGGAATAGAGATACATATAAAGCAACGAGAGCGAGGAGGTCGTTGAAACAGAGGGTTAGAGAGTGGGTGAGCTCTCTCTGTCGAAATGGCGATGCGGTACTCGAAGGGTACGTGACAAAAGATTAGGTCGATTCCATCTCGCAACTTGAAACTTTGGGAGAAAGAGCAAAAGAGAGAGAGAAAGAGAGAGAGAGAGAGTTGGAGCAAGAGGAATAGAAAACGAGAAATAAAAAGGATCGGACGTGGAAGGTGAGGCTGAAAAGGGCGAGGACTAACAACGATAGTTTTGCTTTATCGTCGTAGTTTAGTAGCGTTACACGTAGCGGTAGTTTCTGCAACGTACATCAAGTGAAAAAGTGCTAGGCTCGAGCGAGTCTCGAAATATCGTTTTTTTATTTTCCCTTCTCTCCATTGTACGCACACACAGAGGCGCGCTGTGCGAGTTTCAGTAGTGCGCGTGTGCGCTGACGTCACTAAAAGCTCTCTCTCGGTCGCTAATGCATTTGCGGAACGGGACAAGGAGGGCAAGAGGAGGTGAAAGAGAGAAAACAGGCAAAAAGGATAAAGAATGAAAATAAAATACCGCAGTTACGGTGCTAACGCACACGCGCGCCCGCGCGCTACTCCCGACTCCCGAGAACACCCGAGATGGCGCGCGTGTCAATGCGAATGAAAAACACCACGGTATCTATGAGAGCGTGAATAATTGTCGCCTCTCCTCTACACCCTGAAACAACCGCGGGACCGACTGATTTGTGAATCGCTCAATGGAAACAATGGCCCTCGAGAAAATTACGAGACCGTAGCGAGAGAGTGACGAAGTACTCGAAATATGTGACGTATCGACGCAAATGTACCACGGGTTTCATATTTTTTACTTTTTTCTTTACCATCCACACTTCGTATTTCATGACTTTCAGAGTCTTATCATTGTTTATGGAAATAATTCGAAGTACTTTTTACCGCGAAATCCAAACCTAGGGGCGATAGAACTCCAGCAAAACTATCAGCTTTCCGAATCGAGTTCATTGCCAACATTGCTGTTCGCTGTAACATGACGAATCATCGAATTCGAAAGTTACGACACAAACTGGTGGATTATTCGTCGAGGAAATCCCTGAGGCTTTCTCTCCGTTGGAATATTTTGTTCACAGTATTTTCAAGAACCTAAAAACCTTGTCATCGCTCACTAAAAAATAGTTTTTCCTATACCGCTATCCAGATTAGGAAGGGTCAAAAAAATCGACTTTGTTTTTTTTTGGACACAGAAAAACTAGTTCCCAGGCACCTCTGGAAAGTACTCACCAAAAATGAGCTCTTAGTATTAAGGGGAAGAAGCTCCTCATCACGATTTTATATTTTCATTTCAGTCTCATATAAAAATGACCATATCTCATCTTTGATCAATTGTTCAGCCAATCTCGCCGACATATTTTTGTAGGAAATTGAACGCTCTACAAAAAAGGCCTCTTACACTTTTTTCATTGACCTAACCATTTACAGGATATTCGGGGTTAAAGATTGAAGAATTTATTGTAAATGTTTTTTTTTATCTTTAGTTTGGTTACTTACCGAAAAATAATTATTGTCAAAAAAGTAGGGCATAGTTCCGTAGAAAAATAGACGCTCTACAAAAAAGGTCTCTTCGGTTCAATCGATTGCTCTAGCCGTTTAGCATATATTCCTATTCGAATCCCAATGCGTACTGATTTTAACAGTTTTTTTCAATAATATTTTAAATTTACCCATATAATTCATGAATTTCAAGAACATTCACAAAAGTTTGACTCCATTTCGATAGAATAACAGGTTGTTGGGAAACAATTGAAAATTGTGTTGAAAAAAAACATTTCAAAGATCGACGATCCGGAGTCATTTCATATGCGAATAAATTCTTTTGATAGTTTTCGTTCATTTTGGCATTGATTTGAGCATCAGAGGTGACAAAAAAATGTGCCTCGAGATTCTTCATCAGAAAACTTTTTAATGGATCTTCATAATAGAGTTTTCGGGAATTTCGAACGAATTGTGCTTGTTTATAGACCTCGTGAATAGGTAGTTTTCAGAGCTGAACATTCCTGATCGAAAATGTGAAGATAAAAAGAAGAAAAAAAAGGTAAATAATAATCCTCTCGTTCTGCTTATCGTTGGGAGAATTAACGAACGGGACGCGCGAACGAAAATCTCGCGTGTTGCTCGCTCTTATAATCCTTCGTTATATGTTTCGTCACGCATATGAGATCGTGCAAACGAGCCCGAAACCCCGAAAATATGCAAAGGAGTGAAAAAGAATAAAAAAACTAACGAGTTGCTCTCGTCGTGATCCTCTTGCCGAATATTTCGCCAATGTTAATTAATATCAATCGAATCAGCTATAAATTGATTCAACTATTTTCTTGATTTTCGCTTCAGAGAAACTTTTTCTTCATCGTTAGTAATAATGTTTTTCTTGCTTTCTAGTCGACATTTGATAACTCAATGTTCGAAAGATTCGAACTTGGTGATATTGACTCTGAGGATCGATGAAGCTAGTTTTTTCTAAGCAGATGAAAATTATTTAATATGTTTCAAGCCTAAAACTAAAGAGACACGATGCTGTCTTTGAAATTGAAAAATGATCATATGGAAATGGAACAGCAGCGTTTTCACTTGTTTTAAAACAGGAAAGGAAAATTTTTAAAGATTGTTGCTGCATGTTGTCAAAAAAGAATTCTTCGCCGGAGCCAATTAATTAAAAACCATTTTTCACAAAATTGCAGGGGCTTGAATGGATGAATCTTAATTTGGAGAGAAAAAGATGAACGTTTTCAGAAATATGATTTCGAGATTTGATCGATCTTTGTACTAAACTCCGAGAAGAAATTCAAATTTTTGCTTTATTCATCTTTTTCAAGAAAGGACATGATAAAAGAAAATTCAGTCTTTACGACGAATTAAAAGCGGATATTTGTACCCACTTCGAGTCACCTGTTTCGCCATCTAACGTCAGCTCTCCGTACTATCGAATCTCCAGTACCGACTCAGAATCAATATACATATAAACGGAAATAAAAACTCACTTCGAAACGCTGGAGAAGAAGATCCAAAATACCAACGATTTTGTTGCTCAACAAAGTGTTCTCGATGTTGGCATTATGACCGTTGATTGCAGCCTTGTAAACTCGACAGACTAAAACGAGGCTCCTGAAAATGGATGACACAATTTTTGTGAGTCGAACAAATGAAATCACATCAACGAGATACTACCGATTGAGTTTTATGGCAGTTTTAAAAAATTCTATTCTTTGTGTATTCATTGTTCTCGAGGTGAATTTGTAAAGCAAAATATTATTTTCTGAATGTATAACGACGAATGTACAAAGATTTGACTAAAACAAAAATGCGCCTGTCGTAACGTTTGATACGAATTGTTCGCTTACGTACTTATTCGGCAAGTTTTGAGAAGTGTTTTGCACGTTGAGTCCCAAGTTTATTAGACTGAACAACGTGTCAAGTCCGTTCAACGTTCTGAAGGCTTCCTGATCCACGGGAACCTGAAACGTGGATTGAAAACTCAATAAAGTTTCCTCGTTTCATTCAGGCGTGTTTTTCAACTCGAATTTTCAAAATCAAGCGTTTCAAAACATTAGAAAACTCACCGCTTTGAGGAAAGTTCTCGAGAGTTCGCCCAAGCAGCGATCGAGTCTGGCAACAGCGACGCTGGGCCAGACCGTTTTGGCGTGATTAGAAATTAATCTTTCGAGTTCTTTCAAATACTGTCGAAATTTGGCTTTGTTGGGTGATTCGATAGGGACTTGATTGGAAGTAGAATTTTGCGTTTCCCATTCTTGTCCCCTGGCTGACATTCGTTGTTTCAATTTTCTACTTCGCCTCTTCAACGCCTTTTGTTTCTCCCGCGCGACTTTTGTCTCGTCGTTCGTTCCAACGCCGTTTACATTTGAATTCTGCGGTGATGAAACGTCCCTGATTTGAGCTATGTTGAAACGCTGCAGCTCGTCACGGGACGGCTCACGACCGTCGTGCATCTTTTTTACCGCTTCGAGATGGGTTTTCCTTTTCAGGTGGCTCAGCAAACAAACTTCGTTTGGGATCTGTGAATAATAGATTTTTCCATCAAGCGTAAGACTTCTAGTGAAAAAATAATCGCGGTTCGAAACGAGTGTATATCGTTGGTCAAAAGTTTGAGAATAACATTCTCGCTTGAAACTTTTGAACAATCTCGTTCTGTATATCGATCAAGTAATTATCGATTAATCGCTGTGATAATTCAAAAATATTCAATTAAACGAAAATTAAAAGAAAAATGAACGGGAGGGCATCGATTTTCTGTTCAAATTCATTGACAATAGTATTTAAAATTTGTTTTTTAAATAATTTTTAGAAGCGTTTATTTCAATATTCTGTTACCTGAGTGCCGCAAAGCGTGCACTGTTTTTGCGCGGGGTACGATTTGAGACTGGGTGGAACTTCCTCGGACCGCAGGATGGAAGATTCAACAGCCCGTTGACGTATATGCTCAATATTCTCGCCGTGACGTCGAGCCGATTCTTGCTGTTTCTGGGCTATTTTCTTCTGCAATTCTTCCTGATTCGCGAGCTGTGCTGCATGCAGAGCCGACAATCGTTCTTCCCGATCGCGAGCTTTTTCTCGAGCCAATTCCTACAAGATGGTATTTTGTTTGTTAGATGTTTGTTAGACGAAGTCGTAACGATGAACAAAGTGAATAATATAAGAATATTCTACCTGACGTTCTTTTTCTCTCTCTAATTGCATCTTGCCGACTCTTTCTTCGCGTTCTCGTCGCGCCTGTCGCATTTTTTGAATTCTCAATTGTCTATCAGCTTCAATAGCCCGACGACGTTCCTCAGCAGCTGCTTCTTTTGCAGCTTTTTCCTCCTGTCGCCGCTGACGTTCTTCTTGAATTCCCTGTAAATGAATGACAAATGAGAAATTAAGAATGAACAGCAATTGTTTCGCGTAGCTACAAAATCCATTGCGAGTACTTGTTGGCTTTAATTTTTGTGGCATGAGAATGTGAATAAAAGTATTGTTCAAAGAGCGACAATAAAATACCTGAAGACGTTCTTCTTGTTCTTGGCAAAGTGCCATAAAATCGTGCCTTTTGTTTTGCGCTTCGAGTTCATTTATAAAAGCGATTTCTTTCAATTTCGAATCTTCGTCATGAGCTTTTCTAACGATTTCCAACAAGTGCTGAGTGCGATTTTCTTCGGCTCTCTTCAACTTCAGCTCCATCCGTACGCGCTTGTCTTCGATCAATTGATTCTTCGCGCTCTTCACGTCTTCGACTTTATTCAGCAATTCTCGAAGCCTTTGCGACTTTTTGGATAATAAAGTTTGACGCTTGTGCTGGGCACAAGCCTGCTTGGCTTGATAACGACGCAAAGTTTCAGCCAGTGATCGCTTCCTCGAAGGCGACGATAGCTTTTGATGGAGCTCCAGTGCACGACCCGGATGCCGGGCCACTAGATCTTGCAGCTGAGCTAGCGTGTCCATTCTTTCGGATGAGGACATCCCTTCGAGCATGTTTTCGTACCTGGTGACAGAGAAATTTTGGAAAATGACATTGGTGATCTCATAATATGATGAGTAATTTTTAACGTAAAGTTCTCAAAATAATGACTTTTGCAGCTGACGAACGCAGTCTTACTCAACTGGTCCCACCTAGAAACGCATTAGCAAAAAAAAATGTTTCTAGGCGACGAACACGTATACGCTACTGAGTGGATAAACTATGTAAAAAAAAACTATTTCAATTTTCCCAAATTTGAAACAAAGTAGAACAAAGTAATTGGTGAAAAATATTAATTTACGTGAGAAAAGATCGACGTTCTCTTACCGATCTTCGAGACTGATATCATCGTTGTCAGTGAGTTGTTGAACAGATTCAGAATCGTCGATCTCAATGACGGTTTCACCGTCCGTTTCGTCGGTTTCAGTGTCGATATCGATTTCCGTAGATTCCAATTCTAATATTTGTCTCTGTAAGAAAGCTTCCTCGTCGGACAACTGTTGCGATCTTTGTGAATCGGCTTCTTCAGTTTTTCTCTCTTCTTCTAAAATAATTCGTTCCCTCTCCGCTTGCGCGGCCATAAATTGTTGAATCCTTTTTTCCAGCAGTTCAGCCTCGTTTTTAAAAACAGCGGCAATGACGGAAGTCGAATTGGTATCATTGAGGGAATTTGGCACAGAATTTCTAGACTTTCTTTTAGCCTCGTTCTTTGGTGACCTTCTCATTTGTCTCTCGCCCTGTACTTTCTCGACTTCATTGTTACGATTCTTGCCAGCTTTTTGGGTGATGCATTGTTCGCTTGTACGGTCGCAAAATTCCGGGGTGAAAGACGCTGTATTTTTTATTTTTTCACAAGGACTTTCGATAGAAAGAGCT
Organism: Venturia canescens; assembly: GCF_019457755.1. Taxonomy (NCBI): domain Eukaryota; kingdom Metazoa; phylum Arthropoda; class Insecta; order Hymenoptera; family Ichneumonidae; genus Venturia; species Venturia canescens. The sequence goes on along the minus strand of NC_057427.1, from coordinate 8,560,095 downwards.
GGAAGAGACGTAGCAGTGCTGGGCTTGTTGAAACGCATTGCCATATTTAAATTGTGAGTGCTCCCGCGTCTCCAGCGACTGCGAACGGTTTGCCAACCGTCCTCGGAAGTGCTGTTTTTTGGTATTTTTTTATCCATTATTTCCGTACTGTTTTTCGTCTCATTCGTTGTCTCCGTGGTGCTCTTGATTTTCTTTGCATTCAAGCTTGGAAAAAGATCCAACCGACGTCTTATATTCGAAAACGTACCGGAACGCGTAGGTTTTCCAGTCGAATGAGTTTCCCGAAGACCAAGAGTAGTTTTGCTTCTCAATATTTTCGGTGTTTCCTGTGACAACGATCCGGTCGAGTAACAAACTCTGGATACTGTCGAATATGCGGGACGGCTCGATTTCACACTAGTTTTCTTTTCCGTACAATTGCCTATTCTGTTCGTCGTAACTTTCGTTATTCCAGAATTCGTTGTGCCGTTCTCGTTCAATTTTTTATCATTCAAGACACGATTATTCGTTTCTCTCCTATCCGAATCCTTGTCGTTTATTTTGTTTTTCAGCGTTTCCAAATCCGACACGGCTCTAGTGCTTTTGCCAATTATTCTTGGGCCTGAGTCTTCTTTCTTCGAGTTTACATTCTCTCGGTCGTTGTTTACTGATTCCACAGCTGTTCCTGATGAAACAACACCTTTCGAGGGTCTATTGTACCTCGACAACGTCGAAAAGTTCTTCGTTTCTCTTATCTGATTCTTCGCAGATGATTTAACGATTGGTTTTTGTTGAACAGCTGTTTTATCTCTGCCTCCACGATCGCTTTCGGTTTCCTTGGCGTTATTGTCACGTTGAGTCGTTCTCGCGCTGTTTGCTCGATTGTCCATTGTTTTCTCGTGAGCAGATTCTTGCAACGCGCTAGAATTACGCTCGTTGTTCAATAGTGCATTTTCGATTGTCGGCAGTTCCAAAGGACATGAACCAGAAATACCCGTTGGACTGGAAAGTTGCCCAGGACTCGTACATTTTGGTACGACAGAAGAATTCCAAGCTCTGCAAGGCGAAGTCTTACGGACCTCCCAGGCGAGTGGGGTACGTCTCAATGGAGGAGGCGAACTCTCGTACGCCCATTTAACCTTGAACCACTCTATCAAATTATGAAAATCCCGAGTATAGTTCTCAAGGACCAAAATCACTTCCTTGCACTCGGATATGTTTTCGTCTTCCTCGCAAGTTTGGTAAATACCATCAACCGCACGCTCCAAATTCCCAAACAGAAAAGCCCAATAACGAGCTTGCAGTTCTGTCAATTATCAATTTTGTTCATTAGAAGGATATTCTCATGTCAAATTCAATGTATCAAATTAATTAGATGTCTTTCGTTATTGAACTTCAGTAAGCGATGAAAAAATTAGTCCAAACACTGTCAGGGTCGTGGAAAGGAAATTTTGAGTAGTACAAAGCTCAATTCGAGAAACTTTCACACTCACTTTTTTAAAATGTTTTAAATGAAATTAATTAAAATGATAAAACATTTGTCAATCTTATGTCCCACATATTCTCTTTGCTACCATTGAGTTAGATTTCATTATTTTTAGAATTCTCATACCAGATTTTTTGTCACGTCCTGTTGAAGCTGATCGCACTCTGGATGAATTTTTCATTGACCTTTTGATTGAGGCGATTCTTGCTACTCTTGGTATACTCGGTGGTTTTCGTGTTATTCTTTCTACATTATTAGTACCAACTGGGACATTGAAAACCACTAAATTGCGAGCGGTTCGTCCTTCCTCCTGTATCAAGAGTCTAACGTCACTCATTTTTTCATTTATCTGAAAAATGGACCCATTTTTGTCAATTTTTTGTAACGAAAAAGTGTATTACAAGAACTTTTGTTTACACAAATAATTTTACAATTTCATAAAAATAAAATACGATTGGCTGTTAACTACAAAATCCATGTGCATGGGTATTCCATCAAAAGCAAAAATAAAATAATATCTTGAAGTTACAAAAAAAAACCTTGATGGTTACACGAGTGTCAAAAAAATAACGTTGAGAAAAAAAATTTTATCAACCTAGAATTAGATGATGAGAAACTTCTGTGAGAACTACAAAATCCACGGAGATATTTCGAAAAGTTTGAAGAATTAAAGGTTGGGAAAACATGGTAATATATTATGCAAAATACAAACGAATCGATTTGGATATGTGTGTATAAATATATAGCGATGTAAACACGAATAGACCGTTGATGGAAAAGAATAACTTTTCGACGAGGCAATAAAAGCCGCATTATTATTGTAATCCCGTATCGTATGAAAACGTCACCGTGAAGCTTCATTTTTGACAGAAGTCAGATGGGGAAAGATGAAGTAGAAAAAAAAGAAAAATGAGGAAAACCGCATTGCGTCTCAACAATCACGATTGTTGTTGCAACAATGCGTCACTTACCTGTTCGAAAACTATAATGAATAATATGCCTTAATTCTTAATTCCTGTAATCGTACTATCTTAATCACGTGACGAATTCTCGTGTTTCCAAAAGAGAACAACAGAATCAATTTTTTTGCCGGTAGACGATTGATCGACTGACATTTTCGCGACTACCCCAAATAGACAGATGGCATTTGTGCTTCGCCTCTCGAAAGCTCGAAAAACTCAAAACACATACACATACACATATAAAACACTTTGTATAAGTTACTAGTGTCATAATAAATTTTTGCCACCAAAAAATTGGTAACTCTGTGCAAATAGCAGCGGGAAAGATTGAAAAAAAATTATTTTTATACATTCAATTCCGCAGTTCTGATTCATTCGGATCGAATAAAATATTCATAAGCTCAAACAACGAAAGTCTTTTTTAATATTTTCTTGAACCCTAACAAAAGACGTGAACAAAGTAGGAAATTCTCTCTCATTGTCATTTCACCAGAAGTTCAACGACGATGTTCTGATTGGTCGATTGTGAAAACTACGCGAGCGCCAGGTAAATAGTTAATTTGACAACATACTATGAGCTGTGTGTGAGCTTTCTTGCTGCTGATACTTGCTGATACGCATTTCACAGATACAACGAGCAGCAGGACAAAAAACAACTCCCTTTATTTGCATCCGTCACGCTCTATTTATTACTAGAAAATAATAAAATACTGTGCCTCGAATATCGTAGTTGCGGAAGCATCTTTACGACGAAAGTAGTTGAAAATTGAAAAATGAGTGACCAACGAGTGAATAGTTTGATAAAATGGTTAGATACTTTCGAGCTGGAAGCGCGACATACAACGATCGAGGATATAAGCGATGGTGCAGCGATCGCAGAGGCTTTGGCTCAAATTGCTCCAGAGTGGTTCACTGCAGCCTGGCGTTCGAAGATTAAAATCGATGTTGGTACAAACTGGCGTTTAAAGATGAGTAATTTAAAAAAAATCATCGAGGCTGTTATAGAATATTACGTTGAATGTTTGAATCAGCCTTTGTCCGATTATGCCAAACCGGACGCCGCGAAAATTGGAGAGAACTGTGACAGCGACGAATTACGTCGTCTATTGCAGCTGGTTTTGGGATGCGCTATTAATTGCGATAGAAAACAACACTACATAACGTTGATAATGAGCATGGAAGAATCAGTTCAACGTGCTATAATGCAAAGTATACAAGAATTGGAGGACAGCATGCACGGACCAAAATTGAGCCTCGGCGGGAGCTTGAATCTGGATGGATCTGATGGAACTGACGGAGCTCAACAGAGATTATTAGCCGAGTTACAAAGTGCGGTCGACTTGAAAGATCAGTTAGGACAACGCTGTCACGAATTAGATCAACAATTGTCTCTCCTGCAGGAAGAGAAAGCAGCACTGATGACGGAAAACAAAAAATTGCAACAGCGTCTCAACGAATTGGACTGTAACGACGAAAGTGGCTCAAGCGTTGTGTATTCAGCACTGAGAAAACAAGTAGAGGATCTCAAAGATGAGATTTTCAAAATCGAAACTTCACGCGATGATTACAGGCTCAAAATGGAACTTATGAAAAAAGAAATTCTAGAACTACGCTCAGAGAATGCGGAATTGCAGATAAATGCTGCCCGAGCTGATAATCTCAAGGATGAAATAGATGCCTTAAAAGAGACAGCTGATCGAGCTGAAAAATATGAAGCTACAATTGAATCTTATAAGAAGAAAATGGAGGATTTGAGCGACCTTCGAAGGCAAGTAAAGATTCTAGAGGAAAAGAATATGGAGTATATGGAATCACGAATCACTTCTGAAGAAGAGTCTAAAAGAGCGGCTCTTGTGAGAAATCATTTAGAATTGTGCAAACAACAATTGGCAGAGTGCCATCGCAGACTCGACGAATCAAACAACAAGTGCGACAAACTAGAATTTGAAGCTAAGAAAATGGAAGCAAAGTTGAGTTCACTGCAGCGTGAAAGAGACAGGCTTGTTATGGAGAGAGATGCTTTGCGCGAGACTAACGAAGAATTGAGATGTACACAAGCTCGAGATATTGAAACTTTAGTAATTCCAGGCAGTTCTGATGATCCCAGTGCCGTTGATTTCATACCACATCAATTAAAGGAAAAAATGTTGTTGCTTCAGCACGAAATCAAAATGCTGAAGCTCAATCAGAGCGGAAGTGATGATAAATTACCCACTGTGCAAGCGCTTCTTGAAGATTCGGAAGAACGTTTGAACACTCTAAGAGAACAAAATCGTAATGGAAACCAACGTATTCTCGAGCTTGAGAACAAATTGGAAGAAGTTACTCAGAATACCACGAGATCTGAAACTAGATCCGATAATACGATTTCTCTGCAACAAAGAATCGACAGTCTTCAAGAGGAATTAAAGAAATCTAACGCTGAACGAGAACAATTAGCAGCTCAAATTGAGGAACGCGATAGTTCTTTACAGACTCAGAAACAAAAAGTGTTCAGTCTGCAGGAGAATTTAAGTCGTAAAGAACTTGAGTGTAACGCGCTTGACGAACGCTACAGAAAATACATTGACAAAGCAAAAAGCGTCATCAGAAGTTTGGATCCTAAACAGAGCAACTCCTCACCGTCAGAAATTGCCCAGCTGCGCAGTCAACTGATAGAAAAGCGTAAAATCATCGAAGACATGGAACGATCCATAAAGGAAGCAAAACTTTTACGAGAAATGGAGGAAAAAATGATGACTTCTGCTTTTTACAACCTTGGATTCACTTGCCATCGCGAAGCTGTTGATCAACATCTCTCTGCATTGAGCTCCAGTCAAGGACACTCTTTTTTAGCTAGACAACGACAACCTGCAGCCAGAAGAACGATTAACCAGTCGTACAATCTCGAATATGTACAATGACGTTAGTTCAGGCAATGATTCATCTTGATGAAAGCCAGTCTCAATATTTCGAGAAAAAAATTGGTTTTTTCTGTACAGCTTTTATCGTAATTGACGCAAAAAAATATATTTTTGCAGAAATTTTCACCCGAAAGTAAAATTAAGGTATGCAATGAGGATCACTGCAATAAACTTTTATCAACTGACATTAATACGTTTGAACGATCAAGAATTTTTTGTTTTTTTAAAAAAAAAAACCTTTTTTTTCTTTATATTCAGAGCATATTTTCATGTTGATTATTTTATATCACCGGTTCATGAATTGAACACTGTATATCAGAGTCTACTATAAAAAATGTTGTTTTTTGTTTCTGTTTATGTGAATATTGACTAAAGTAAGAGGCAAAATCCGAATTTTAATATATAAACTATCGATTTATTCATATTTAAAAAATGGGTAGAATCGTAGATATACCAATCAATCCAGGTTGCATAATTTTGGCTATGAAAGTTTACATCGCATAATTTTAATATACACCCAAATGTGCCTGGACCGAAAGCGAGTTGCCCAGAATAAAATCATGTAGACCCGACATAATGAAATATACCTCGCAGTAGAGAATAATATTGCCATTTGAATGTGAAAAGAATTGCGACGTACATAAAATGGCAGTGCTAATGAAAATAACTGAATGATAATCTTCCAAAAAATGATCTTTCGAAAAATATTAAGTTTCAGGATCACACGATTTTTCTTTTTAATATCCAAAGTGTCGTTATCATTTTGAATACATTGAATTATTAATTGAACCTCTTTTTGTATAATAAAATTATTGCTTAGGAAAAAAAGTATTTGATAATAGAATTAAGTCACGTTATAATAAAAATGTAAATCCTACTGTTTTGGTGTTCTTTTATTGAATATTTTCAAAATTGTAAATACATATATTGTTTTGAAACAATAAATTAATAGTCTAAAAGCGTATTTCAGGAATGATGTTTGTACACGCACGAAAAAAAGGATGGAAAAACTTTATCCGAGTTGGCTTGACTGTATTTTGTCACTTTTCATGATTTTCTATTGCTATCAGTTGCCCTCATTCAAATCAGTCGGAAGATAATAATGGAAGAATATACAAAGTACACACCTTGAGATCGATAAGAAAAAAACAGCCTGATCGGAAACATAGATATATTTTTTTCTCTTTCATTCATCAGATTCCAGTTTTGACCCTTTTTGGCTTTTTCCACGTTTATTATTTTACACATAATGTCGAGTCCATTACGATTTTACTCGAGGAGAACATATACTACCCAACAACTCGTGTCTCTCCCTTTGCAATCTGTTTACGTAAGAAGCTACTCGATTGTCGTACATCGGTTTTGAACTTTTCACTTTTTTCGCCATTGCTTGCAAACTTGAATATTTTCTTTGGTAGTAAAATATAGCTCCTAGCAAATCCCATATACTGAATTCGGGCCATAAAGCTTCTGCGAAGTATATACACGAATAGCTTATCTGGAAAACATAGTCATTGACATTTCATACATCAGTAAACTGAAAGCCTCAACTTCTTAGTTCAGCGACGAAAAAAAAGGTGCTGACAATTGTTGTATGAAGGCACACTTACTTGCCACAGTAAAAAATCACTAAGTCTGACTTCTCCCGAACTACGAATCAAAAGATCAGGCTCCGGCGAGTCGTACGTATAGAGACTTTTGGAAATCAAATCTTCGCTTATATCCTCAGCTGTGATTTCGTTGTTTCTAACGCCTTTTACCACCGCTTTTATAGCTTCCGTTACTTCGTCACTGGCTGCACGTAAATTGAAGGAATAATGAATTGGAAAAATAATCATTATTGCAATGAATATGCAATCAAAAAATGCTCACAAGTGTACGCAAAGGCTATATTGAGTATTGCTTTGTCGTTATCTTTCGTTATTAGCATAGCTTCAGCCATCACTTCTCGAACATCTTCCGGAATCATTGATAAATTTCCTATGATACGTATACGAACTCCTCGCTCCATGAGCTTATCTCTGAAAATAAGGAAACTTGAAAATCTCTATAAATACCAAGAAAACTGATTTGTAGAAGAATTAACCTCTCGTCGAGAAGTTTCTGGAATTTTTCTTTTGCAAGTTTCATGAGGCCTTCTACTTCTTCTTGACTGCGTTTGAAATTTTCTATGCTAAATGCATACACGGTCACTTCTCTTATACCAAGGTCTAAACACCACTGCAGGGTTTCCGCAAGTTTGTCAAATCTAAAAACAACATAACAATAAAATACTTGATAATTTTTCATTTCATTATGTGTATGCTTTTCATAAATCCTCACCCTTTGTTGTGACCTTCAAGGCCTTGAACTTGTAACTTGTTAGCATAACGCCTGTTTCCATCCATAATAAATGCTATGTGTTTTGGAACTCTACCGCTTTTTATTATTTTTACAGCTAACTGCTGCAGAATATTCAAGGTATTTTCTCGTATCCAAGACATTTTCTATTCCTGTTGGCATGAACTTCCATATTATTAATGTTATTGAGATATTATTACATCAACGCTGAAAAATTCAATATTTCGGAAATAAATTTTCACCGAATGTTATAAATTTTACTTCAACAAACTTGAATTAGCGGTAACAATAGTCAGAATTTACTCCAATAGTAATTTGCGAAAATTTGGAAGAATTTTTGTTATCAACTTTTCGGTTGAATACTAATTTTTCTAGAGTATTCTTCGTTTTACATAATAAAAAACGATGTTCAAACATAACCTCCAATCGTCAAATTTACAGAAAGCACAATCATACAGAATTCTTCGGAGTAACATCTCTGAAAAAGATACTTATATAAATTAAAATTTTTTGTTCATTTTATGACGTTCAAATGTGTGTCAGTCATTGAATTTGGGAAAATGTTCACACAACTATGTGCGTATGCACTGAACAATGATGCAACAATGTATGAACACACATCACATGTCACATAAATATTAGAATATAACGAAACTATGATCTCATTTATACAAATTTTTCCACTGTTTTGAAACTGGACAAGTTCACGATCAAGAAAAATAACGAATTGTTATGAAAGATTATTAACAGTAATAAGTTATTCTTATTGAAAGATATTTATTCAACATACTTGAAGGTGTTAATATAAACCGTTACTGACAGATAGAACCCCGATAATATCCACCATCAGATTCAAAAATATGGATGAAAATTTGTAACAGGCCACAAAAGTAGAAAACAATTCGAGATTAAAAATATTAGATGGTGATAATTAATATTTGTTCGAAGATTCTGATGTAATTTTTGTCCAATTCCGGCCATATTGAAAAATAAAGTGCATTTACAAAATAATAAAATTCACGGTGTTGCACGTTTCACTGGGTGTGTTGGTCGAGGTGGAGAGGGAGAACGAGAGAGAAAGCAACAGAAAAAGTATGTTCGTGGTTCGTACACGTGACGATAGATTGACGCGCTACAAATTTTTGCGGCTGCTGTATTGTTTACGAGATTAAAAAAAAGTATGCGAGTGAATGAAACGTGAATTTTTTTGCTCTAAACCGTGTGAAGCAGAGAGATTAATGATATATACATACGGTAAAAAACGAATCTTCTAAAGCAAGAAGAGGGGGGGACTGACGACTAGTCTCTCCGTGTCTTACGGGATGGAAACGACTCGAAGCGCGAGAGAGAAAGACGCGGATTAAAACGTACGTTACGTTACAATCGTCGATTGTCGATGGTTCGATAGTAAAACATATTTATTGTGGGTGTACAGCGGTGGGCTTATATTGCGAGTATATACATATGTGTATGTAAACAACAAAATTGCATCACGATGAGGAATCAACATTGGTAACAAGGGAATACAAGAGAAAACTTTGAAAATATCCGAGTGTGTAAGAGAATTAAGTAAAAAAATAATGAAAAGCACCCGTTCAAAAAATCTTTGATTTGAAAATACGTCAAAGCGCGAATTTTAAAATTAGCAGTGAAAGGGCCAGACGGCGGAAGAAAAAAAAAGTTCAAAGAGCGGGGCGACATATTTAATTATTACGGGTCTGGCGTTGAGAAAAAGGCCGTACGCGCGTTGAATGGTCAGGAATCGTGGCGTTAGCGTCGCGTCGCGTCGCGCGTGGTAGAGTGCAAGGATGTTGGTTCGGCATTGGTGGAGAAAACGAGGGGAGAGCGGAGAAAATAAAGCGATGTCGCGATGAGAGTGGGGAGAAGAGAAGAAAGAACTACTTTTGATCGCGTAGTCGAGCATGGGTGTGCGTAACACGGCTCGAGACTGCCCTCCCCGTGTGAGAAAACTGCAAAATCCCCCGTGAAATGTTAATGCCCCGCGCGCTATGGATCCGAAGAAAGTAGAAAAAAATAAATATATATATACATACACACAACGTCGTTAACACGTGAGTAAAGTGATAGAAAAAAAACAAAAATTGCTCGCGGATTACGAAATAAAAATAATGGAGGCCGGCACGTCGAGGACCGAGATCGCCACAGAGCCAGGTGAGTGACGAGATTTTATGTGTAAATTTGCGACGACGAGAAGTTTTCTCATTTTTCATAAAATTTAAAGTGCGTGTTACGTGTACGTATACATGACCTACAGAAACAACGGACCTTTGCGCTCGGGCAATCCGTGCGCATCTGACAAAAAATCCCATCTAACCGTTCGTTATAAAGACTTGTGTTTTTCTTCTCTTCTCTCGACAGAACTGTACTTTCTCATAGCCAAGTTTCTCGAGGCTGGTCCCTGTCGCGAAGTCTCTAATGTGAGTTACATTTGTCAATTGCATTATCCTATCAATGAATATATTGTCGATATTATAATTGAACCGATAAACACAAAAGTACGCTTGTGTTTTCAGGCGCTGAAGCGGGAATTGGAACGAGCTAAGGTAAGAGCGTTATATATATATACATGTATATACTCGATGCTCTATATGCGTATACATAGGTATATAGCATGGGTTACTTGACGTTTTGCCGGGGCTCAAACTCCGTACTACATAACTGGTGGCTCCACATGGCTTACACGTGGTTTCTGCTTGTCAAAACATTTTAGATTTGCAAGGGTCGTCGAACTTGAATCAATTTTTTAGGGAATGTCAAAGAAAAAAAAAACTTTTTTCGCCATTTTTTTTTCTCACAGTCTTGATCATAATTTTCCTCAGATTTTACCACAAAGGATCGATTGGGAAGGGAATTCGCATAATCAGACTTTCGAAGAGTTGGTAAGTAATGTTCATGCGTTTCTCCTCTTTTGGCCGCTTATCTTTTCGGCACAATGGCCGATCACTTCCGGTTTAGGGAAGAATGCCACACAAGGCGCAAACTTTTAGTGGCCGATCGCTTGTTCTTTCTCTCTTTTCGGCTTTCGTTTGTACAAATTCGCATTGTTGCATAGGCGCAATTGTTACACGAGATATCGAAATCTATACGACCAGCTCTCCCCTCCCCTCAACGCTCTTCTTTATTCCACTCTCCCCTCTTCCCCGATAACCGTTTCTCATGCGTATCTACTCATCGAGCGTATTGCACAAGAGAATACTCATGGCCCAAGCTTCCTTCTCTCTTTCTCTCGGAAACCTCCCTCCACTCGACTTGCGTTCTCCTTTTAACCAATAAGCGCCTATCCCCGGCCATTTTCCACGAGCTGATCAATGAACATATATACTCATGGCTTATTTATAGAATCGCGCATACTGCGCGACGAGTGGTGCCCTCTCATTCGTCCAACTTTTTCTCCGACCCTCCCCATTGGTTCCTCGAGAGGGAACTACTTTCACAGCCGTTTGAATTGTCCCGGGAAGGCTTCGTTTTCTCTTTTCATTCAATTTTTTCGAATAATTATTTTTTATGAAACTTCGTGCATGTAAATTTGACAAAAAAAAACAAAAGATAAGTAGTTACGTGTGCACTCTATCGGAAACTACGTAAAATGTTCACATTCAAAAATTGTTTCTCTCTTCGCCAAGAGAAACGTGTAGTCGCTTTTGTTCATTGTATTCTACACTATTTATGTGTCTAACATTCAAATGTCACATGAGGATAATGGATCTGAGTCTTTCCTGTGACTTCACTAAAAAAAAGAATTATTGCGAATGTTGAGTCCGATATAAATGTCAGATTTCAATGACAATTAAAAGGATAATAATGTCAACGGGCTAACTAGAAACCTTGTATATTATCCACAGGAAAAAAAGTATCCTCACATTGGACCAAGTCATTTATTGCAAATATGCGCAAGAATTGGTCCTGTACTGGAGAAAGAAGTGCCGCCATGCGTACCTGGAGCAATATCTCTTCTCGGAGCAGGCAGACAATCCATGCTCCGCACAAAAGAAGGTAAAATTTTGTACCTTTGAGCGATAAGAAGAATTGCAAGAAAATTCCTATAGTTGGAATTGTACTGAATTTATGTTTTTAGATTTCTTGCAACAAATCGGAGGAATCGTCGCTTATTCAGGAAGATTCGGAGGGAAGCCTTACCTGGACCCGCCTTTGCATTCAACGATCCACAATGTTGGTGAGTTTTATACAATTGATTTATTCATCAAAGAAATAACCACTTTGAGTCAATGAATTTTGGATTTAAACGGATGAATTATTTACCACAGTTCGTGCGATCCAAGGGCGAGAAAATTCAGGACCACTCAGTCGTCGTCAAATCGTACCTACGAAATTTTATTCGAAACTCCAGATGTATCGTCACACTCTCGGACATTTGTCGGCTGTTTACTGCGTCCTGTACGATCGTACAGGCAGATACGTTATAACGGGAGCTGATGATTTACTTGTCAAAGTATGGAGTGTACTCGACGGTCGTTTGTTAGCCACTTTTCGCGGTGCATCCGCTGAAATAATGGACATTACAGTGAATTTCGACAATACTCTGCTGGCTGCCGGAAGCTTAGATCGTATACTTAGAGTTTGGTGTTTTCAAACTATGTCACCGGTGAGTTTTAGTATTTTTCACATGAACTATCACACACTGAGATTAACTTTGGGAATGTTCATAATTTTGCATGTGTGAGACGTGGAGAAAAATGAAAAGAAAAAATGGACAATATTTCAATCGATACAAAATTCAAACTGTGTGAATTAAAAACTAATTTACTCCGTAGGTTGCTGTTTTATCCGGGCATTCTGGTATGATAACATCAGTTAATTTTTGTCCAATTTTATGCAATGGAATTAATTACTTGGTGTCAACAAGCACCGATGGATCGGTTGCATTTTGGCCCCACACCAAGAAGTACAACGAACGTGCAGTTTTCCAGTAAGTTTAACTTTCAACGATTCCCTGGCTACTTTGTTGTCACGATGATACATTGGTTTTTTTTTTGTTCATTTGCAGGACAAAACCGATTCAGTATCATGAAAAAATGCGACCTGGACAAGCACAAATGATTTGTGCGTCGTTTAGTCCGGGTGGCGCATTCATGGCGGCCGGCTCGGCCGATCATCACGTTCGTGTTTACGCGATGCTCGGTGACGAAGGTCCGCGCAGAGTTCTCGAAGTCGAAGCTCATTCAGACACCGTAGATAGCATTCAATGGGCTCACGGTGGCTTAAAATTTATTTCTGGCTCTAAAGACGGTACTGCTAACGTTTGGCATTTTGAGCAGCAACAATGGATGCATAAACGCCTCGCGATGACAACGAAACTTCCTGGGTACGATTAAAAAAATTTGATAAAATAATTTTCGATCTCAAAGACCTGGAATTTAATAAATTCGAAAATTCCCACAAATTTTTTCTCACTAGAAAATTATTTTGCAGCGAACCCGAGTCCGACGACGAATCAAGCAAAAAGACCAAAGTTACGATGGTTAGTTGGGACGTTAGCGACGAGTGGGTAATAACGGCGGTTAGTGACAGTTCGTTAAAAGTCTGGAACGCGCGGACAGGCGAATTGACCAAAGTTTTGAGAGGACACAAGGATGAAGTTTTCGTTCTCGAATCTCATCCAATCGATCCTCGAGTGATATTGAGCGCTGGACATGACGGACAATTAATTATTTGGGATGTGTTAAACACCGAGCCGATTGTTTCTTTTCAAAATTTCATCGAGGGACAAGGCAAGGGAGCAGTTTTCGATGCTAAATGGTCGCCCGATGGTACTATGCTCGCGGCTACGGATTCTCATGGTCATTTATTAATGTACGGATTTGGTTCTGGACCTGAAAAATTGAAAATTGTGAGTTGCCAAAATTCCTGTTGGTTTTTGTTATTATTCTCTTGTCACCTTGTTTCCACTATTATTAATAAACAAAAATCTCCTTGGAATTCAATTTGCAGGTACCAAAAGAATTGTTCTTTCATACGGACTATCGGCCGTTGATTCGCGATACCAATAATTATGTTTTGGACGAGCAAACGCAAACAGCACCGCATCTCATGCCACCACCTTTTCTCGTCGACGTTGATGGCAATCCTTATCCCCCTGCGTTACAGCGCTTGGTACCAGGACGTGAAAATTGTCGTGGGGAACAGCTCGTACCAAATATTGCGGTTGGTGCTAGTGGTAGGTTGCTCTGGGAAAATAAATAAAAATCGAAACAATTTTTCATTCAAATATTTTGTATTGAGAAAGAATATATTTCCTTTCTACAGGAATGCAAGAAGTGATAGAAGGTCTGCCAATGCACGAGCCTCGCTCGAACATCGACAGGCTTATAGAGGCTTTGGCTCAACGACAAAATATTCATGGTCAAGATGGAGAACCGATTGATGAACGCGATGAAAATGGCGAACCTCAAGTCCGTCAAATAGCTAGTCCGCGTGGCCATCGACCTGGTTTGCGAAGAGCTGGTGATGTCGAGGGAATTCGACAGACTAGCGGAAATTGGCAAAGGGACAATACGACGCCCTGGAACAAGCCGATTCTTGCTCGACCCGTACATCCCGCGATACGCAAAACTCAATCAAGATTGTTGTGAGTGTTGTTCATTCATTTTTTCCAAATGGAGAATAATTTTTGTTATTCTCCGATTTAAGTTTCGATTGGAATAAATAAAGCATGAAAAATGTGCATTTACCTGATGATGTGTTCATCCATAATTCGTAAAATAACATTCTAATGTTTCTTTTTGATTCCAGAAATGCAACTGCTGAAATGGAATTAGAAAATTGGCGGCGCGAGATGAAACGCAGACCTCAAGCAGCAGCGACGACGCTAGCGACTCAAGGAAATATTGGCACTCGAGCGGCCAATCGGAAGCGCAACAGAGGCATAAGACACGGCTACAGAACGCGAGCTGCGCGAGGAGAGGAGCAGGACGACGATGACATCGACGTAAGTGATGAAAAAATCAAACTTTTCAAATCTTATACAAAAATTCGTTTTTTCGGAAGTAATTTTCATAAGTTTCTGTTGATTAGAATATCGATGAAGGCGGATCCGGTAGTTCGGTTAGTAACAACAGCAACGATTCTTCCGCCGAAGAATTAAGCTCGGACACGACGACTTCCGAATCCAGTAGCGAATACTCAGACTGGATCGCGGATCACGGTCTCAATCTCGAGCCACCAAAACGTAGCAAACGAAAGCGTGTCAACAAAGTTTCTAGCCCACCTTCCGGCGATGCGGATCGAAAGAGAAACGAGCCGCGAAAGAAGAAGGTAAATTTGTAATAAACAATGAACAAATTTAATTGGAAACTGCGACTGTAATAACAAATTCACGTGAATTCGAATTTTAATGATAATTTATATTTTTCATATCAGTTACCAGTCGCACCTGCAGAGGTGACGGATGTTCCGGATATTTTCCGTCCATCGGAATGGCTCACCGAAGCTGTGCCTCACAAAACGCCTTATTATCCTCAAATGGGCGATGAAGTAGTTTATTTCCGTCAAGGTCATCAAGCGTATATCGATGCTATTAGACGGAAAAAAGTCTACGATCTCGGACCTCGATCCGAACCGTGGGCGAAAATTAATTTGAGGGTTTGTACTGTATTATTTTAATTTGAACTGTCACCTATTTCACGATTTCAAGAAATACAAGTACCAACCGAAACGAAAAAATGTTTTTCTATGTTTCAATTTTTCAATAATTAATCTTCTTTTGCAACAGGCACACGAATTCGTTAAAGTCGTAGGAATAAAATACGAAATTCGTCCCCCACGGTTATGCTGCTTAAAATTAGCTCTCATGGACGAGGATGGCCATTTGACGGGTCAAAATTTTACCATCAAGTATCACGATATGCAAGACGTCGTTGACTTTTTGGTTCTGCGACAAACATTCGATACTGCCCTCGGTCGTAATTGGTCGGAGGGCGATCGTTTTCGGTGTATTATCGACGATAGTTGGTGGATGGGAACGATCGAAACGATTGGACCGTACGACGAAGCTTTCCCCGAATCTTATTTCTTGTGTTTTGGAGTCCGATGGGACAATGGCGAAGATGAAAAAGTTAGTGCATGGGATCTTGAAGCAGTTGATTACGACAGTACGTATTTTTTTTCTTCTAACCAGAATTATTTATCTGTGCAAACAAGCCCAAGCTTTCTTTGCTGCATTTATTATTTTCTCATGATTGATCGAGAAAATAGAACGGAGTCTTGGAAATACATTGGAGAAGTGACAACAATTGACTAATGTTGATGAAATTTCCTAACAGGACTTCCGTCCGTGGTCGGTGGAGCCGTTCCCGTTTTACCAGAGGAATTGCAAACGATATTGTACCAACCGCAACCAGAAGAATGGCCGATGGGAGATCGTGAAGCAGCTTGTCGTAGAATATCACGTGGTTTGGACCAAGTGATGGGTTTGGCGATAGCCGAGCCTTTCACAGCACCGGTCGATCTTAATCTCTATCCTATTTATTCTTACATTGTCGAATATCCTATGGATCTTTCGACCATCAAAGCGAGACTGGAAAATCACTTTTACCGTCGGATTACGTCGGCACAGTTTGACGTTAGATATCTAGCCACTAACGCTGAACAATTCAACGAGCCGCACAGTCAAATAGTCAAACGTGCTAGAATCATCACCGACTTGTGCCTGAAAATCATTAAGTAAGATTCTCGTGCATATCTTTTCTGTGATTTCAATTCTCAATCAATTTTCGTGTATTCGCACATTGATACTTCCATTCATCAGATGATACCTCAACAAATCTATCGCTGTCAATACTTTTTTGTGTTTCGAAAATTTGACTATTTGTTTTCTTTTTTTTTCGTAGAGAAAATGTCGAGTTGGACATCCCGGCAGTTTATCACCAGCTGGTCGACACTTATCATTCATCAGACTCCGAAATAGACGTCGAGTCAACGAGAGAACGACCTTCGACGAGCCGTCAAAGACCAACGACCTCACGAAATTTAAGGTCTCAGGAAGTTTCCAAAGATTGGAGAATAGCGTGTCGGCAATTGTTGGAAACTCTGTGGCAATGCGAGGATTCGATACCTTTCAGGTTTGTGTTGAATTAGCTCATTATCTATCATTTTAGTGTTATATAATATCACATTATGTGAACATCATTAGAAGCTTAAATTTCCTGACTTTACGATATCGATCCAACTGCTGTTTTTTCCTTCCAGGGAACCTGTCGATCGATTAGAAAATCCAGATTATCATCACATAGTTGATACGCCGATGGATCTACGGACCGTTAAAGAAGACTTGATCGGCGGAAATTACGAAAGTCCTCTAGAATTTGCCAAAGACATGAAACTGATTTTTACAAATAGTAGAAATTACAATACGAACAAAAGATCACAGGTACGTTAATAAACCCTAAGCATCGCTCTAGTTTTTAGACTACTACGGTCGCATTCGCTATATTTCGGTTTCCATGTATTCATTGTAATTTTTTTTTTTTCATATTTAACAGATTTATTTGATGACGATAAGACTGTCAGCGATGTTCGAAGAACATATGCGAAAAATAATATCGACTTGGAAAACAGCGAGACGACGAAGTGAAAATGCCAAAGCAAAGGCGAAAGCGAATCAAAGGAAAAAGGTTAAAACACGACTGACCAATGGAGCTGGTGAGTGGTTTAAATGTTTGTGTTAAAAAAGAAAAAATAATTTCGTTCCGAAACAAACAACTTTCCGCTTTGCCTTCATTTTCAAACAAAATTTGTGTCTGTGTTCCAGGACCATCGAGAGCTAAAAGCGAAGATTCTTCGGACGATGACGACGACAATGTCAATGGTGAAAATGATGACGAAGAGCCTGAAGAACCGGAAAGGAACGAAATCGAACCAACGAGGCAACGAAGAAGGCCACAAAATCCTGATGCACCGGGTTAGTAACGAATTTGTCCAAAATTCTTCCAATAATTATAAATGTTGAGTCGTATTGACTCAAGTTGGATCGTCATTTTCATTAAATCGAGATGCCCTGTATTTTTAAAATGAATTTTGACTTCATCAGGAAAAATAGTTTTTCAATACTGACTTTGGGAAATTTTGTTAGGCAGGAACTGAATAAAAGTTTTGTTACTTTAACGTTTGCTTATTATCCTTAACAGGACCGTCGACATCGCGAATGACAAACGGTCATAGCAAGTCGGCAGGCAATTCGTCTCGTCAATTGAGAAATTCGCGCGTGACGGCATCGAAAAAAGTGAAAAACAGTGAGAGCGAGGCGAGTGAAAGTGAGATGTCGATGGAGAGTGACAGTAGTTTTGAGGAGACGAGACGCCGTACTCGAACGCGAAAGCCGGTTAGTAGTGTGGCCGACAGTGATTCGGGCGACAGTTACAAGCCGGGAGCTCGTGGAAAGCAGACTCGAAAGAATCGTGCGAAAAACAGTAAGAAGCCTCGTCAAAAGGTGCAGCCGAGGCGGTTGGTGGTGCATGAGGATGAAGAAGAGGAGGAAGAAGAACAAGAGGAGAACGAGGACGAGGAGCAGGAGAACGATGCTAAAAGTTCGGGAGATGAGAGTGAAGAAGAAGAGGAAGAGAACGAAATTGTAACGCGCAATACGACGCGATCACGAACGACGGTCGTTAAGAAAACGCAGCAACGAGTACCACAAGGGAGCAACGCGAGCGAAGAGGGTGAAGACAGCGAAGATTCCGACAGCGAGGACAGCGACGAGGTCGATGACGACGAGGAGGGAGGAGAGCAACGCAGTGAAAACGGGCAAACCGCGATTGCAGACAACTCGGACAGCGACGACGACGACGATTCCGAGGTAAACGTCGAATCAAGCAGATCACAGAGAACCGTTCGTTCAACGAGGACTTCCGAAAACGACGACGAAGAGTGCGAAACTACACGAAGAATCGGGAAAAGACCTCGTTACAACGTCGATAGTGACGACGACGATAACGATGACGACAGCAGCGGCAACGCACCCGTTAGAAATCGTCGCAGCGTTAAAAGACGATATTACGCAGAGGAGAGCGACGAGGAGGGTGTCGCCGAACCAGGCATCAGCATCAGCAGTCGCGGCCGCGTCAGAAAAATGACTGCCCGGGCTCGTGCATATCTACGCGAAGCGCCCTAACGCTCTTTCCCATGCTATTAGAAAATAAATGTGTACATATATATGACATTTCGAAAATTGCGCTACCGAAGATGTTTTTCGATCCAAGTGGCTGGGAAATTTCATTCAAAAATCTTCGTTCTAATTCAATATTAGACACCGCGATAATCGTGTTAACTTCGTTTCAAACACACCCATCACTGGTCAAAAAAAATTGTGAAAGCGAAATATCTGCAATAGCAAAGAAACTCCTTTAATGCCTCGACAAAAATTGAAATCTCATTCAATACGTTGAGGCAAATTATTGTTCGGTCAAACGAGTAGTAGAGAATTTCATGAACTCTCGATTATTATTTTCATCTTTTTCTTCGAAGGATACAAAGAACGAAAATCACGTTCCATCATGTATACATTTTCGGCGCAATCCTAAAATCGTGAATACGTAAAGTATCCAACCGTGTGTTTTTCTCTCCTGGCCATTCTTTTCGTAGATTTAAAATTGAATAATTTAAAAATAGGTAACCACAAGGAGAAACAACCCACTGCCAACGTCGGAGCAAGTTTGTTAAAAAACAAAAATCGAAAAAAAAACACTTCGCTTGTGTTGGAGCGTTTTATTGGTGGTGTTCGAAAAAAAAAAACGAGAATTGATTGTAATTAAATTAGGTGTTAGGAGTACCTGGATTTGTCGCTAATTACATTTCCCTTTGAAATGATGAGGTTGCAACGAAAAAAAAAAAACTGGTACCACGAATATTTTGCCTCTACTTCATCGTTTTGTGGCACTCTGAGTTACTGAGACGACGTTTCAGACACGAAACCTTTCACTATTGAAAATAAAACCTTTTGTTTTCATTTAACATAGTAGGTCTACCAAATATGCTAAACAAAATTGTTAAGATGATCAGATATCGTCTTAAGATTCATCTTCTCTTTTGATATGTAAATAATACCGACACCACGATCAATTGTTTCATTGATTGATGAGTGATCCACCAGTACGATTTTTAGTACAATTTATCATAATTTCGTACGTATAAATACCTCATGATTAATTCTCTTCCGTTTGCTGGTTCGTTCTTATTCTCGCCCAGTCACCATGTAATTTTTTTTTCTTCTTTTTTTTCTTCATACGTTTGCAATGTCCCAACGAGAAAATGGGCTATTTAAGTTTTTCAGAAGTTAAATCGTGTGTGCAAAACCAATACAGAATAATGAGGCAGTGCCTTCGGAAGCCCCGCAGTGTTTATGATTTATTTGCTGGCCAATTGCTGACGTATCTTGAAGAAAAAAAAAAAAGACAAATCGTTATTCTCGTCTCGTTCATTCATTTGAAAGTGTTTCTATTTGCACTGAAGAAACATTAATTTTTATTTTATCATTACTCACGTTTCATTACTTCATGCAATCGAAAATAGGACGAATTCACGTCGAATAAAGTCTTGTAATATTTCTCCAAACGTTCAGGTCGCCTGCGAGCAAGCACGTGATTCCGGATAGCACAGTGTTTATTTTATTTTAATTTTTTTTCTTCCTTCCCCTTCGTTTGTTTGTGCAACAATTGGTATGTCTACGACTATTCGAAGTCTTGAATTTGTCATCAAGACATTGTGATACTAGTTTTAATAAGAATATTTCAGATATACGCTAATTGATAATGGATAATTGTTAGGTAATCAATAATTATTTTTTTAAACGATTTGGGATCATATCAACGTGGGCTATGCATAGTTGATTTCTTTTGTTTCTTTTCTTCGAATTTGTTGCAGATTTGTGCACAAGAAAAAAGAACAATGGAAATAATACCCTGTGTCTTCTCCACTTATGATTACAACGGTACCACTGTAGCCTGCTTAATTTTTGGTTCGTTTTTTTTTTATCGTATCCTGTAAGTTTATTACGTCTCGATTCAGTGTACGGCTGGATCTTCGTTAAGATGCGTTACTGATTTATTCACTAAGTTCATTTCGATGATGATTTAATAATGATAAATTTATACTTGTGTAAATGTTTTTGAAAAAAGTATTAAAAACATATGAAAAAAAAAGAAATTAAATTGCCATTTTCACAGTTTGTTTTTTCTCATGGATGTATTCACCTGTAATATTATAGCTCTCGGTGTGTTTCAACATTTTTTAATTTAATGGAATGGAAAATTGTCAAGTAGTTTTGCGATGCAAGGAAATTCTATGTTGCCTTTGATTTGTTTGGGTTTTCTTGCATTTTTTTACTGGACCATCATGTTTTATTTTAGCGAGCTTCGAATCGTCAGAATGATATTCTAGCGGAATATTTATCGAGCAAGAACGTCAGTGTCAAAGAATAGTATAGAAAATTAGAATCTCGACATTTTTTTTTTTTTGATAAACTCAAAATCGATATTCATACAGAAAAAAAATCGTCGTTTTCAACGAAGTGAGTTCGTAAAATTTTTCAAAGCGTGTTTGGAGTGGCGTTGTAGCGTTTTGGAATAAAATAAGTTTCGGGAATTGTCCGATTCGTGAATGACAAATATTTCTTAAATCATGATTTTAACCCAATCAGTACGAGCAACGCGAGAGACCGAAAAACGTTGGACATTTCTAAGAAATCTGGAATTAAGATCATTGAAACGAAACTCGGTGCGACGAATTCGTGAAATTCATAGTCTTAAATTGTGGTGTAGTCATGTGTGATCGTAGTTACCGACTCACGTAAGTCTAGGTCCCGCGACCGAAATACAGGAATAAAGGAAGCGCGACTTTGAAAGCTGATGTACATTCGTAGTCGTAGAGTCCACCAAAATTGCGGTAAAAAAAAACGATATGGCGCTGACAATGGCCGGTGTGACAGAATTCTAGAACATCGACCGATAGAAATTTCATTAAATCAGAGATGTCGCCAGTAGCGCCTCAAAATTCCTGAACTTTATCTCCGTCAATCTCCGGTTGCCCGTTCGAAAGGAATGGAGAGAAAAAGAGATGGAGGGTTTTCAAGTCACGGAGTGCGGTGACAGGTGCAGTGAGAGCAGATGTCCTGTGGTGGGGAGAGCCACGCGCCGCACGCGCTTCTCCCTCATTGATCCGACCAAAATATATATGTATATACGGTGGTGTAGGGTAAGTTTATACGTCGGTGTACAGTGCAGCCGATGCTTTGTTTATGTACATATAAATGTATGTATATATAGGACCTGCGCACTAAAAGAGAATCTTACAAGGGAAAAGCAACGTTTTCGACTGGCGGCGTAGCCGGATATGCGCGTGCATAAAACAAGATCCACTTTTTTTAGTACGCGAGATTCCGAGTACCTTTTTGAGGGCTCCCATAAAGTGTAGCAATAAGATTGAGACAATGTCGGGGGTGGTTGTACGCGTATGGAGAGGGGAAGATAATTCCTTTGACAACACTGCGGCAGTCGAGTTTTGGGGAGGTTGCGGACTCGTTCTTCGTTCCCGCTCGTGTGTAAATCCCACGAATTTCTATCGTCCATAAAACTGCTCAACTTTTTTACAGATTTTTAAGATTTAAAAACGATAGTTTATCCTTCACGCTAACAAATATAAATGTCCAAACGATAGAATAAAACGCGCATCGCGATTCGTCACGCTATCTTCCGCGTGTGCACCGCCTTCCTTAATCGTAACAATATGAAAATAAACACAATTTTACCGTCCAATAGATGCGCTCTCATATTTCGAGACAATTTTTCCTGTGCGTGCCTTTGACTTTACGCGATTCTGCCTCATAATGCTTCGATAATAGTGTGAACGACGATTATGCAGCCTGGATTTACCGAGGGCTTCCATATGTGTTCGAAACATTTTTTTCTACCGTCCTTTGTCTTTCGTCGTCGAAACACTCGGATTCATGTACAGTAAGTACTTCAATGACAAACTGCATGAAAACTCTCTTGATCTCGATCTTTTGCAAGTATTAATCTTTCCCACTGTTGTTGAGAAATTTCGATGTGCATTGTTTTGAAATCACTTCCTCGTTTGTTTACATACGAGTGGCGGAACACAATCGTACTTGTAGCCGCGCCACGTACAGCCGTCGAGTGTGTTATGGCAGCTCGAAACTATCATTTTTCGTATTCAAAGGACCTTCATATAACACAAATCACTCAAGTTTTATGTCACATTGAGTTTATTTTAGAAATTTGATATCCATTCAAAAAAACACGTCAATTTTGTTTCGAATTGTGTTGCACAAGTCGGTTTCGAGCGGCCATTTTGTTTAGTTCAAAATGCCGACACGAGGAGTGTACTACGATAAAAAAATAAAAGCTAGTTATTGGTATAGCCGACAGAGCATAAAACATTGATGTCGCGTGTACGTGTAGTATCACGATGATCGTTGTAGCCACCCTCGCTCGCACCGAGAGTTCGTCACGCGAAGCGTTTTCTTCTCCTCTCTCCCACTTTCCTGATGTGCGCTTCGCCCTCGTGGTATTGCCATGGTAACAAAGCGAGCCGCAGCCATATAGTATTTTGTATGTACGTTGTGCGAAACTATAGACTGTTAGCAAGAGCCAGAACGAAAGACGCTTGTTTTTATTCTTTTCATTGTTGATTGTTTGTTGTACGTTGTGTTTTCGTTTTTTTTTTTCTGTAAACTGTCGTATTGGTAGAGTGGCTTTTGTGCGCGTTGATCACAGAGAGGTCGCTTCTCACTCACCAATATATGAAACGGACACGGTGTATTATTGTAGGATAACAAAGAGGAGAACAGTGAAATCGTTCGAAATTGCGGTCCGGTGACGATTCGTGTGTAACGATTCGTACGAACCAACGACGAACTACAACAATGCCTGTATAACAGGCCGTGATGCTTCTGGCCAGCGGAATATCGATAGCGACGATCGCTGGCGCGATCGAAGAAGAGGACTACGCTGCTGCTGGCGTTGCCAATAGCGAGGCTAACAGTAGCGAACAACTCAATTATTACGACGGCTATATTACCGATCACACTGATCTTGGCTCGGAAATTGATATCGACGAGTCCGAATATCGACGCGAGCTTCTCAACGACGTGAGTTACATTTCGTACCCTTCAATATTTTCACTTTTCGAACAGGGATAAAACCGACGTGACAGTTTTACAGCAATCCTTTCGTGCCGCACGCGTTTTTTCACGAACTCTCGTATAAGTATCCAATTAGACAAATTTCGCATTTTTTTTACGTCGTACGCTTTTTTATTTTTTATAACTCTTCGTATTCGAACTTTTATACACGAAACGATTGTAGTCACGCTCGAGTCGAAATTCGTTTTACTGTTTTGCTCGCTCGGTGTTCTAACGACTGGCAAAGTCACCTTGAAAACACTAAGCGATTGTTTTTTTACGATTCTAACGGGAAAACGAATAAAATCTTGTTCTACGTTCGATAGTAGAACGTGACGAAATAACTGCAAGTCGAAATCTGAAAAATCGTTTTTCCTACGAACGTGAATCCGACATCGAGGTCGAAAGCTCCGCGAATTTTCTCGCACCCCATGATTTTCGACGGCAGAGTGATTGCAGTGAAATAAAAACTCGCTCTGTCACAACCCGATAACGTAAAGCTTAGAGAACAGAATATTTTTTTTTGAACTCACAGAACTCGAAGAGTTTAGAGTCGTGCGTGCCGACTTCGCAGGTTTTTCGATGAGAAAATCAGTCCTTTGAAAAAGCTCTCGCGAGTTTATTGTCGGTAAATTTTCATAATAAAAAATAGAAAAAATTTTCTCGTTCAAGTCAACTTTTTGTAGGAAAAAAAAATTGTCAAAACTATTGCCTTCGAATGTCACTGATTTTCTCGGTAAATGTTGAGACACCAAATCATTAAATGAGCAACTGAATGAGCTTGAATCGTCGAAAAACGAATTTTTATGAAAAATAAAGAGATTTTCGAAATTTAACCAGAAGAACGACCGGGAACAGTCGTTCTCAATTACTTCAAAAATCGCTCAGATGTTTTAAGGAGCTCACAGTTGACGATCATAAACCAAGACAAACTTATTTCCGTTCAAAATCTCCCGAATTCGGGACGACGTCGCGACATTGTTGACGATCTTAAACATTAATTAAGGAATAATCTACAATTCGGCGAATGGCAATTGAAAAATTTTGTTTTTTATTTTTCCAGAGATGGAGAGTGATCTTCGACAGGGTGAGTCATGACAAAGTTACGAGACAACAAAAATCTTACAACATCAATTCGGACCGTTGATGGTTTTCTTAATTTTCTTCAAACATCAAATTAATCGTCAAACTCCAAATAAATCGTCACGTTTCGTCGAAAATCACCAAAATTGCATCGAAAGTAGAAAATTGAGAAAACATCTTTTCGACAGATAAAAAAAATGAATAAAATTCGATTGCCGTTCCCAATACTTTCAAAATTGCAAGAAAAATGAAAAGAGAACAAATGTCAGGATAATTCGGCTTCAAAAGAAATGACGTAAATCGTAAATTCGAAAATTTTTCCCCCCATTCAACGTGAACAGTTCGATCCTGAAGGATTCGGTGAAATTCCACTGGAGGATTTTTTAGAAGCCCTTAAAAGTGCCGAGTGGAGGGCTGAAATTCCAGCGAACAAGAGGGATATTCTTCTCATTAGGGTAAAGGAATCGCGGATGCAAGCAGTTACTTTTCAGGATTTTGTCAATGTGGTGAGTCCCTTGATTGGTCATTTATCTTTTTAATGCATTTTTTCGGGATTCGTGCGTAGATAAAGCAGACTTTTAGTGGCCTGTGTGTGGTTTTGGCACGTTTACCGCAAGGGGAACTAGATTTTTGTTGATCGACAGCGTTCGTATCGCGGCTTCCTCTGATGCACTGTAAATAGATTTGTAAAAATGCCTAAAACCTGGCACGTAACATTCTCCAAGGAGAAAAGAGTTTTGTTGAATTTATCGAGGCTTCGTAGAGCGCGTCGAAGAAAATATTGTTCGTTCATTCGAAAGAAACCTTCAATTGCACGAATCATTTATTTTGTACCGATCGAAGATTCGTATTTAATGGATCAACAGAATCCACCTTTGAAACGAATGAATTTTTAGTCAAACCGAATTTTACCTCGCGGTGGTTCACGTAATATTTGTATATTTGAAATACCGACATTTTTGTTACGAGGAAAGTTACGAGAAAATAAGGAAAGCGACTGGTATGCGAATCACGGAGTAAGCAGTTTCCGTGAAATTGGATGAATTCGGAAATTCGGAGGATTCTGGGAGCTCGCGTGCTCTTCATACGGAGCGAGATTCGTCGACTTTTGATTCCAAATGTTCGCGAGGCCACGCGAAACGGTCGAGTTTTCCACTCGATTCCCACGTCCATTGTCTGGGAGCCTAGGATGATTCGCTCGGTTTCCTCGATCCGGAAAATCTCGGTCGTTGACAGAAAAAGCTGCTGCTGTACCGCGTACATATTTACCGGAGTAAATATTCCTCGTCTGCGTTCCTAGGAAATCCGAAAAATCGGAAGAATTCCAATAGGTTGAAGCGTATTTTTAAATGGGGAAAGGAAACTGAAAGTAGGGTGAAGAGCAGAAGAGAGAGAGAGAGAGAGAGAGAGAGAGAGAGAGAGAGAGAGAGAGAGAGAGAGAGAGAGAGAGAGAGAGAGTGAAAAGCGAAAGCAAGTACGAGATTTGAGATAAATATCGCGAGGGGACAATAATAATCCAAAGAGCATACGGTGGACTGAATGGGTCGAAGCATTCGAACAGGTACGCGGAGCAGTGCGCTTTCCAGAGGCGAGCCTCCTTTTTGTACTCCAAATGTACGTGTATAGTTGGCATTCCTGCGTGTACGAGTCGATAAGCGGGTTTGACGTTGAGTAGCGGAAAATATTGTTGGGTTTTTACTAAAGGACATCCAAACACACGCTCTGTGAAGCATTGAACACTCGGCCATTGAGGCTCATTCGTTTAAGGACTCGTACTAATCTTATGGGCATTTGTACACTCGATTCGACGATTCTGCATTTGGATTCCCGACTATGGGAACCACTTTTTCATTCTTACAAATCGCTACTCACTCCTGTCAGCTTCGTATTCTAGTTTAGTTTCTCCCACTGGAAAGGAACGATGGAAAAATCGTTGTTGGCATCCAGAATGAGTTGGTCCCGAAGCCTCGAATGTTTTCTGATCCAATCGGCGAGAGCGTTCGTTCGTTAAAAACACGTTAGTTTTCGGTCGACGTTCGTTCTCATCGATATTGACTTTCGACTCGGTAAAATGAATAATTCGCTACAAAATGTGTCGCCTACTTTCAGAATGATGAATAATTTTCGTGAGGTATCGTTATTCGAATACGACGTTCGAAAAAATGAATTTCGCGTCGCAACGGACTGTGGAAAAAAAACCAAATGAAATGGAAAAAATTGGAATCACAATCGGTCGATTCGTTGGATCAATCGTACGTCATCTAATTATTTTCACTTTTCTTTTACCAGGAGGAGTTCGCAGCTGGATAGTTCGCTATCCATCGTGGCTGATAGAGAACGAAATCGTGTCGGGCGGTTCAGTGTCTTTTGCTGATACGAGGATTCTCAGTCACGAAGCGAACAACAAGAGAAATCAAATAGCCGAATAGTATTTTGTGCGGACGGGGACAGGAATTTGCGGTAGGAAAGGACGAAGGAACTCTCGAGAGAAGAGATGGAGAGGTGAAAAAGGAAAAATAAAAGAAATGAAAAAGGTCAAATAAGGGATGGGGGTGGTCGTTGAAACGACACGGTCTGCCTATTAGTGCGTCGCACGCGAGAGTAAGGATTGAAGTCGTTGGAGATCCTGTTAAAAGCTTTCTTAAATAGCGCTGGGCTCTTATCTCGTAGGTGGATCGATAGGCGCTCGAAACGATATCTCGTGGCGAGTCCCTCTCGTCGTTGTCGTAGTTGTCGTCGCTCGCTCGTCGTCTTCTCCTCGCATACCTCTGCGAGAACGGTCAACGAGCCGTACACGTACGCGCGAGACAAGGTCGACGCCGGGCTCTCGCTCTCGGTAATAATGTCGACACACACGGACAAATGCACACGAATACGAGCACCAAGTTTATCGTAGAGAGTCAAAAAGTCGATGCGATGAGACACGCTGAACAGCGTGTCGCGTCCCCGAAATATTTCTTTTCGCTCTTTTCCCAAGACCCTCGCTCTTTCTTTATCTTATCACCTTTTGTGGCTCTCCCCCGTGTCCTAAAAACTACTGCGGTGATACTAAAGATTCTCATAGATCGGACCATTACGCGCGCTTTTCCAATACTTTCCTTTGAGCACCAGTCGAAATCGCTCTATCCTTAAGAATCTTCACTAATTTTTCAATCTCTCTTATCGTAGATAAACTCTCATGAGAAAGTGTCAGTCTTTCACTAAATATTCATGAAAATGGAGAAAATTCTTGCAAATATTCTACCTCAATATTGATTAAAGCAAAAAATGGAGGATTGATTGAGAACTCGTAGAATTGGTGGAGAGGGAATTTGGATAATTTGCTTGGTTTGTTATAATGCGATTGGCCGCGGCGAGTATTTTGGGTGTCGACGACCACCCTCGAGGTTTCCGACCACCCATCAACGGTGCGGTGCGGTGTTCGCCCGGGTGATGACTCAAACGTCACCCCAACGGGACGAGCGAGGCGCGGCGGCGGCGGCGGCGGCGGTGGCGAGAGCGTGTGAGAGCCGCTGTGGAAAAAAATAGACATTGGCTCTGTTCTCTCTGTCTGTGGACGAGGAGCGGAGGAGAGAGAGCCACCCTCTGGCCCGTTTTTCTCAAAGGAGGCGAAAAAAAAGGACCGGGATAATAACAGCCTCCGTTATAATCGGCTAACCTGGTCAGAGAGTTCCATCTCTCTTATTCTCAACTCTCTTTTTCTTTCTCTCTTTTTCTCTCGCTTGCTCTCTTCCACTCGATCTCATCCTGGCTGCTCCGGATCGACGCTCCTGTGGCATAAGCAGGGCAGGTAAAATCGTCTCTATACATTGTCCTGACAAAAGTAAAACGAAACTGGGCAGATTGAGCGTCGGGTAAAACGCGATGGGGTTCCACAAATTTTCCTAATACAGCCGTACACCGTATTATGATGAGAGAAATAACCGAGAGAGAAAGGGATGAAGGAGAGAAAAAAAAGCAAAAGTATGAGGAGGAGAGAAGAAAAGGGAGAATCGTTTAAACGACTTCTCGTTACTCGTTACAAATTGGACGAGACCGAAATAGAAAGGTGGGTAATTAACGTAACCGAAAAGCAGGGGGGAAGGGCGCCCACCCAAATGTCCGTAATTGTGCGTAGAGCCCTGTTAGATCGCGACCTGTGCGCCATCTGTTCGCCCCCCAAACCGTGCGACATCGGTCGCTTTCATCTTTTTTTTCTGACGCAGACCGGCGAACGCACACACCTCGACAAAACAAACATCTTCGACCTCGCCAATTATGAATTCCTCAAGCTTACCTGCCCGCCTGGCCGTCCGCCTCTGCCCCCTGGCCCAACGAATTGCCTTTTTTCATTCATCCATCCCTCATCACTTTGCCAAGCGTTAATATCGTTGCTCAAATCGGCACAAGCCTCGCACGTTATTTCTTCTTCTCCGAGGTGCAGAAGCATCAGAAGCCACCTCTATTATTTGGACCACCCGTTATTTTTTTACCCCTCCCTGCCTCCATCTCTTTCCCTCTTGCTCCTACTCTTTCATTCGGATTCTCGGAGAGGTTTTTGTCCACCCGAAATCTCTTCGGACGAGCCGTGACCGCCTCTCCTCCGTTTGTGTACCATGATACACATGTACACAATGTACGTTTCGCTTGTTCGTTCCAATTGTTCAGGGCGTCTAGGGAATCCTGCTCATTCCGAAGAGTCACAAAATTCGAAAAATTTTTACAATATAAAATCGAGAGAGCCCGAGAAATACTTATAAATTATTGCCTTTCAAAGACTCAGCCTCCCTCAATATTCTCCATCTCACGCTTCGCTCTCTTTGCTTGTCAACTTCACGGTGGTAACGCACGTTTCATCTCACTACGGCGAATTTAATGACCACAAATTTAAGATCCTCAGCTGCAACATTCGAGCGTATCATCAACGTTGTTTCATCGACACTTGAGAAATTCCCACTTTTTCTCGTAACTGCCTGTGTTTTTACGTTTTAGAGGGAGCACAAAAACTTTTATGCCGTAACAAAAAGCCTCGAATCGAATTGGAATTGGAGGGCCCTCACGACTCGCCTTAATCGCCCGAAATTTCTCGTTTTCTCGTTTTTTTCCTCAAATTTATTTGAAATCAATTTTTAGAATAATTTTAAAGTTGTCACGAAACTTTCGGAATTTTCATTTCCTCGTCAAACTCGGAAATCTCCCCGGGAAATGTCTCGAAAGCGTTGACCTCGGTTAATCGAGAAATTTGGAAATATTGAAAATATAATGAGACGAAAAACACGATTCCACGAGACGAGAACTTCGAATTCGATTTTAAGCCTCCGAACAGAGGCACTCCGGGGAATCTTCTCGTGGCAAATAATCGTATGCAGTTACGTTCCAATGGAACGCATCGCGTTGCATTGTAGCGTCGTTGAAAGTGCTGCGTTTCGTTTGGTATATAAAAATGTTCCGTTTCGTTGCGCGCGAACGATATTGAGCCGCGAAGTCACCGATTCAAAGAATCGAACTTAGTGGTATTGATCGAGATTTAATAGCGAGGAATACAAAATTGCTTTCGACGAAGGTGAAAGAAAATTCAATCGATTTTCGCTGTGCAAATCGATAGCGATAGCGACCGGCATTATTTGGCGGACGCTGAGGCTCCTGGAATTCCCGAAGATAAAAAAGATTCTCGAGCTTCGATTCCAGCTGGTGCCTCGGAGTGCAAAACAGGGATTTTGGTATCCTGTCAAAATGCTCGCTCTTGATCGTTTTCCGGTAGTTGGCACCGTGACAATCCGAAGGGGAATGCAGAGGGCAGAGCCTGTTGAAAGTCCGTTGAGAAGCGAAGAAATAAGTGTAGCAAGGAGAATTGGCATTGGTTTTTAGTGAAATGGTCCATGCACAGGCGTGAGACTCTCGAAAAATCGTCAAGTACGCGTAGTGTCGCATTATTTTTGGACAGGTTGACCCTGGCTGGTGTAAAGTTTGGCAGCGGAACGATGGCAGCAGCAGCAGCAGCAGCAGCAGCGACTCCTCGATCCTAAATTATCGTTGAGCAGGGCCCGCGACGGTGGTTATAGAGGCACGTAGTAGGTCGTAAAAGTACCAGTTCGAAGAGGCCAAATCAGCTAAACTTATTCCAAATCACGAATTAGCTATTGTGTGAAGATTTTTGGGCGTTATGCCTGGTGCTGTGTGCCCCCTTGGCGTAGTTATACGTACATAAACTCGGACCATAATTCCCGTGCTGTATAAAAGGACAATCGTATTTGCTCCCGGGGGTTGGTTTGTAAATTCGTGTTTTTAATGGCCCGCCGCGCGGCTCAATGAGAGAGAAGAAGAAACTTTTCTCCGGTGTATAGGATCGACGGGACGAAAAACTTTCCGCCAAACAACAACACGCAGCGAGAGTTTCTTCTGGACACAATGCACCTGATCCCTCCTCCCTGTGCCATTCCGCCCCGGTCCCCGAAGCGAGAGAGAGAGGGGGTGCGTGCCGATTCCGTGCACTCGGGGATTACCGAAGCTCCGAGCAGAATGTGCACCGGCACGAGTAACCCTCGTTTCACACTGTGTACAAATACGCGCATTATTTGCACTGAGAATGAGAAGTAATTGATTCACGGGATTCCGAGGGCTCGGATTCGCGTCCGCGTTTCCCGGCTGGCCGGTCGGGCAAATTGCTGCGAGAAAAAAAGTCATTGGAAGAACGACGAATCGTGGCGTATTGCGAGGTGCCAATGAAATATGTGCTCGTCGCAAGATTAAACACGATTGAACGAACGAAACGGTTTAAGATGAATTCATTATCTCCGAAAAACATTGAAGTTGAGCGAAGAAAACTCTTCCAGTAACGTGAATTTCTGTTGAATCAACAACGTTGTTTTCCCACCGTGTAATTGACGGCGTCGAGGCCCAAAAGCAGGAAAGTTTGCCATCAGAAAATTCTGGCAGAATGATGCAAAACGAAGAAATTAAACAAGCCAAAATTAGGGAGAAAAGGAAAACGTGTCTCCGGCGTCGTTGATAGTCGTATTACAATTCGCCGACGTCCCCCGGTCCGCTCGGTCAAAAACTATTTGTCCGAGGATTCGCGGCTCGGAGTGAGGAGCATAAAAAAGTAATAACGCCGAATTTGGGGGTAGAAAGAGAGTTTTCGTTACATCTGCTACGTGATCGACATACACATACGGGCATTGTACATTGTAACATTAGAGTGGTGCGTACGGCAGTAGGTTCATAAAAATGAGGCTGAACGTGTGCGTGTCTGTATTTGTAGGTATAACAAGATCGGATGCGCCGCACGGCTCGCTCTCGTTTCGCATTCTTGGTGGAAGCCATCAGCGAGAAAGAGCTCGTATACATCTAGCGAGAAAAATAACCGCAGCAACTCGTTCGTGTGCCTCCGGAGAGCAACAACTCTTGGACGTCCAGACTCTGTTTCTTTCTCGCGCTCGCGCTCCTCGCGTACCCCGGATACGTGTGTATGGAGCACGCAGGCTATATACACAGACATATATAAATGTCGGAACCGCTCTTTCCGCAGCCAAAATTACGGTGCTCGACGAATATCCTTTGTGCATGGCCACGACCCGGCTAACCGAGCTACACGTTTCTCCTCGTTTTTCGATTCTTTCTTCTTTCGTCCTTCTTTTTTTCTTCTCGTTTTTTCTCCTTCCTTTTTGCCTCCCGCTCTCACACAGCTGCCACCGTTGGTCGTTACTTCGCGAATACATGCGTGGCCTCGTCTATATATGTATATTGAGAGTACGTGTACACGTATATGGTGCATTACAAAACGTATCGGAGCGTGACTCGATTCGGTTTCCGTCGATGATCGCGTCGGGGGGTCGCGCTACCAAATTTCCCATCTCGCTCTCTTCCCTTCTATCGCCCTCCCCCCTGCTCCTTTCCTTTTATTTTCTCTCTGTCTCGGCGATCTCGGTACTCTTGAATTCCTTCTCGCTGTGCCAAACTATAATGTTATAAAGGTACGAATAGCATCGAAATTCGACGAGCTCGTATTCTCTGTGTGTTCTTCTACTAACTTGCCGCAACAAAACCCCAAGAAAATCGGAGCTCGGAGTAGCCTTCTCTCGCTCCTAGGGCGCTGCGCGTCTCTATTAATAATGCCTATTATTGTATAAATGGGCATATATATTGGGATGAATGGATGACGTCGTAAATCAAGGATCTACGCGCCTTTTCATCGTCTCCTTGCTCTCTCGCTCTCTTTATCTTCGTCCTTTGATGACATTTTTCGAGATTTCAAGGACTTCTGGTTTCTTTTTTCTTCGTTAAGGGGGCTTTTTTATTGTGTGATTTCACGAGGCTTGTTACGGGAACGTGGACAGGGGGGGGGACGGTGTTTGTGATTTCTGGGCTTTCTGGCGCTGAATCGCTCCGGATCTCGGAGCGAAGTGAGGCTCGTTGATTTTTGGGGGCTCTGCTCTGGACGATACAATGGAATTCGGCTCGGATTTGATCAGTAATTATTCGCTCCTGGCTTTCGTTTCACTCGGTCTTCCGTCCAGATTCGTGTCGTGTGGAGATTTAAAAAACGGTGGAACGGAATAATCGGGGGAAAATGACACCTCGAACGAGGAAACAGATCGCGCGTCTCATAACTACCGATGAATACTATTTCTCCCCCCCCCCCCCCCCCCGCTCCCCCTATCGACACGGAACACGCGCGATAAACAATACCCCTCGCCTGTATAGGTTTCCCCACAGATGTTTCCGGTTTCTGATTTCGCGTACGATAGTCACACTTGTGGCACCGCCCTCTATCGATTCTACCTCCGCGCGCGCGTTCGTACCAAACGAGTTTTCCTCCTTTATTTTCAACGATTATTTATGCCGCGTAAATTTTAGGCACAAAGAAAGGTCAACGGTACTTTTGAAACGCTCCGAGGTGAGGGGTTCGTCAATTAGGGAATACAAAAGCGCAGCATTGATTTCTCTATCGAGCCGAGATGGTCGTTATTTATTTTCGGAATGGAAAAATCAATGAGAAGCTTTCGTTGCTTCGAGAGTTTTCTGTTTAAAGAGTCAACGTTCGTGGAGGACATAAATCCTGGAAAGAGAGAGAGAGAGAGAGTAAAAGTCATCAGTTGCATCAAAGGCAGCGCTCAGCCGTGAATTTTGGAATGCTCGTAAGTGAAGACGCAGCTCGAGACGGTGAAAAAAGGAGTGTGCGCGAGGAGCGCATGAGGCAGAGAGAGGCGCGAGACGAGGAGCGAGCCAGCGGTGTGTTATTGAGAAGATTATGAGCACGAGAAAGAGGTGGAAAGGAGGAGGAGAGGAAGGAAGCAGCTGATGAGCTCGTGTCGAGTTTGCGGCGGCGGGGGCGCGTGGCAAACTTCGAGAGAGAGAGACCGGCGCCCTCTCCCTCTTTCGCACTCGCTCGCGCAGCCTCTCGTCCCCGCTCCTATCTTCGTTATTGCGCGCATATATGCCCCCAAGAAGGGAAGCAAACGAAAGAGAGTTTTGTCCCGTCTTTGAGTGGCCCGGAATCGCTCGCCCTGTACGCCACCTCCCCGGGCTCGCCCTTTCTGCTTTTTCAGGATCCAACACACGCCCCCGCAGAGCAACACGCGCGTGCACGCTTTATTTACACTTCCGTTTCGCTCGGGCTAGACGGAATTCGGGGGAAACTGCTGCCGCTGCTGCTGCTGCTGCTGCTGCTGCTGCAAGAAAAAGGAGCTCGCTGTGAAAGGGGGGCATATGCCTTGCCACCGGGATTGGACATCCTCCAGGTGCGACTCGAAAAACCCTCCAGCAGCTCTCCCGGAGACCCCCCGATCCCTCTCGAACCTCATCCGACAACAACACGTGCGCGTCTCCCCAAGCAATCTCGTACAACTAATACGACCACTCGAAATTCACTTTCAATCCGACTTCGGCAAACTCTCCTCCGTTCCCTCCCAAACCATTCGAACTGATTTATCAATTCTTCTAAACGCTCCTCCGCGATAACACGAGTTCGAGATTGTCGGAGTCGAGCCCCGCAACATCGGAAAGTTCACAATTACTTTTATGTTCAATCGATAAAATTTTGTCTATTAAGGAGGTCGGATCACGATATCAAAATAATTAGAATTTTATCAATTTCCGTGATAACGTTCTTTGGCATCAAGTACACAAATACAATTTTTTTACCACATTGTTATCGCGTGATTGAGCGTTAAATCGAAGTTCTTATGCACGCGAGATGTATAACTGTATATATGTAAACTCTATGCTTATACAGGTGAACTTTAGTGTTTAATTGCTCGAGGGCTATGCGGTAGAAAAATCTAAAAAAATTAATATTGTCTTATATATTTTGAAAGAATACATTTACCAAATTTCATGAAATTCTTATCATTTTGAAATCCTTCATATTTTTAACATGGTTTAGCATGGCAACATCGTATCGTCGCGATCCACCCTCCTTAAGCAAACGAACGACTCGGATTGCATTCGCATTTCATCGTCGTGAAAATGATTTTTCGACGAAAACTCGAGCAAAGACGAGAGTTTGCGCACCAGATCGAGGACGTAATTCTCCACCGATTTAAAATTCGTTTGTAAATAACTAAACGAAAAATTCCATTGTATCGAGAAAGGTCGAATCTCGGTATAAATCTCGGTACCGGTTTTTTATATTTTTCTCAGGTTATACATTATATTTTCTTTGGAGCTTCGCGCGCCCGCGCGTCCGCGAGAATACGATGATTATAATGCGGAGTCGGTTATTCGTAGGTTTATTCAGTCGGGCCGGGCGAGTAGGTGGTCGGCTGTGGCGGAGAGGAGAGAAGTCTCGTTTCTCGCCACGGTGCCTAGGTGTGGTCACGACGGGCAAGCAAGCAGAGCCCAGGACCACCCTCAGATCAACCGACGAGCACCACTTTTATCTCTTATACATACAATATTCTTTTATTCGTCTATACACGCACGCGTTTTTCTATATCTGTATGTTGACTAAATTTGGATGCGTTGTCCAAATCTCAGGTTGCTTCCCACAGCGAGAATCGGCGTCATTTATAACGCACGAGAGTTTGGATATCCCACACCTACGGAGCGATCTCTACGCCCATGGCTAAATTTTGGGGCACACGCTTCGTCGAGCGCCTCGAAAAAATCAATTTTTCCTTCTTCGCCTTATGAAAATTCATCGAGTTGCACAGATGCCTCGTAACTCGGCCGGAGCCTGGTCGACTGGCATCAAATTCTGAGTGACATTTCGATGAATCGGCCAACATGAAATATCTGGAACCGCTGCGCATATATTTGGATCGGACTTTGTGGGGGAATGAAAAGTGACCAGAGGACCGGGCCGCTTGGGAGGATATTCGCACTCCGGAGATCTTGACACCGTGGACACGTCGCTTCGACATTGGACTTTCTTCAATTTCCATATAACTGATAACGGTGGGAGTTTGCTGCTCGTCAACTTTCCGGGGCGCCGAAAATTTCGCGGGTTAAGCAACGAACGAAAAATCGAAGTCGGCTGCGATTCGGATGACAAAATGATCCGCCGAGTACCCGGACAGAAAAGATCAGGAATCGAGGCGATGACTTTTCCCACGATTCCGTCTCCGCGTACATTTGTGCACCCATCGGACCAGGATTTTATTCAGCTCCGCATTTATCGTCGCATTGGATTATTCGAGTGTGAGCTACACCTGGATTCGGGCTCCCGGCCTGAGCGATCAATCCTGCCGAGTGTATAGCCGAGCGTACGAGAGAAAAAGGTGGTGAGTTTGGGAGAATTTGAAAAATGCCTGAGCCCACAAAACCGAGTTGAAATCGACGAAGCTCCGAGGTGCGTGAGCTCACGAGCAATTCACCCATCTGTATTGACACGTGGTTAGAAGCCATTTGGGTGTGCGTGTGCTGAGTAAAAAATTGAAAGAAAAAACCGAGAAAAAAAGAAGTGACTGGAAGTGAAATTTATACTGTGGACAGACGCATAATTGAGAGAGTGAGAATCGATACGAAGAGCTCGTGTTCGTGATCATCTTTTGTATATAATAATTTAAGGCTGGCGCACATGTCGACGGACTTGGGGAGTTGGTGTACCGGCTCTCTTCGTTGCAGCATTAGAGAAAGAAAGAGCGACTCCGAGTGTGCACAGGTGGCGTGCGCGCTCGAGCGCGCGTCAAACCATCCAAAGACGCGCGAGAGGCGCACGTGCTGTGCGCACACGTCTCGAGACAGCAGCAGCAGGTGGCACACAACCCGACGCCGATACGCCTGTACAAAACACAGACGACCGTCTGTCTCCTCGCAGCCTTGTTTTTTGCCTCTCATTTCGTCAAAATCGTCGATCTCTAGAAGCAGCACGAGTTTCTACTGGATACAATAACATTGATAACGGATAATTGACCTCTTAGCTCCGGATTCTTCGAAAACCTCGTACGCCGAACACACACAAAATTGTTCATCGAATCGATCCAATTTAGTTGGACGAAACATCCTCGATCCAACCACTTTTTTAATGGGAAACGATTCCCCCGATGGGACCAAAAAAATCGTCTCGATTATCAAATCGACTGCGAAAGGGCTCTCGCGCGAGGTGGCTCATTCGAATGATATTTTGGAGCAGTGGCTCAAGCTGCATCGGCTTGTCGCAGGTTCTCTGCGATGGGGTTGAGCCAAGTTTGTTGCGATCAAGGATCAACATTTTTTTCGGTTAAAACTCAGTGAGCTACGTCATGGACGATCTTTCGTTAGGAAAAACTCTAACTGAATGTATTTTTTACAAAGTCAAAATATTCCTGTTGAAAATACGCTGAGCGAAGGGTCTCTTCGGTATTGAGTCGTCAGAAGTTCTTCCATTGAATCTGATTTCTATGCAAACGGATACTCCACAAATTGGGTCGTTCTTCCATCAAGATTAACGACCTTCGGACTTTATTACCTCAACAATGAATCACGCATGAATGGTCTTCGTTACTCGGAGAGTTTCTTTCCTTTTTTGTTGTCGAAGGAATTGAATGAGCGTAAAAGAGTTGACGCGTGTACGACGCCGCTCGTTTGCTCAATCGAACTTTATATTCGGTCGAGAGAAGAGAGAGATTGACCGGATATTTGTCGGAACTCACGTGCCGAGGCGGTGCTTCGACGCCGGAAATCCGGCAAGCGCGTTACACGAATCATAATTTTTTTCTCTGCCTCTCCGCTACGCCCCGCTACTTCGTAACTCGCTGATCCTCTCGATTCATGAATCCGCGCGATAACCGTCGCTACGAACGTTACGCACGAGATTCAAAGCTCTTTCTCCGCTTGAATTCTTCGCCTCATCTTCGCGCTTGCTTCAGCCGCGATATTTCGACGACGAAAACTCGTTTCTCAGCGCCGCTTCTGACGTTTCGCTGTGTCATTACGTCGAAGTTATCACTCGATCGAGACTCGGAATAATCCTGCGCGGCGAGTGAGCCTCCGGGGAGCCTGGAAACTAAAATTCACCCGAAAATGTTCGTTCTCGAGTAGACTCGAGTTGATTATTCCTGCGGTTGACTCCTGGTGCAAAGCAGCACCGAGGGAGAGCCTCCCAAGTCGAATGGGAATGCTGACCCCTTCGGAGGCCGTTTTCCTCGATGTTTTTCATCGAGAATAATTAACCACGGAATTGGCTGGTGCGAATTCGAAAGGGGAAGCTTCCCATACGTAATAGATTTGGTCCCCGGGCGCGATGGCTGCGTTCCTCTAACTGTTGTTCAGCGTCCGCGCACGTGCGTGTAGGATTCGTACGGGTGTCCGATACGTGGGTGTGTACGAATACTATACAGCGCGAGGAAAGATGGGAACGCGAGTAGAGTCTATGCTCGCTGATCTCTCTCGCGCGTGGGTAGGACCGGAACCGCGGTATGATTCACCGCGCGGCGTCGCGGCCCGTGGTACCGCTCGGTCCTCCTCGGAGTATCGCGGGCTATCGGAGAATATAAACTCTCACGAGCGTGTGTGCGGACTCGTGCCAGGGGAGTTATAAGCTCTGGGAAAGACAGGAGAACGAAAAATCTCCGTGCTACGAGGATAAAAAAGTTGGCTGGGACGTCGGGTCCCGCGATGGGGCGAGCAGCAAGTATTTTCGAGGGAAGACTCGCAGAGACGTGGATGCTGCGCGGGAGTGCAAATGCCCTCGAAAGTTCCGTCATTGGACGACTTCCTCTCGGTCGCAGCGTTGCTGCAACAGTCGCGATGATCTCAGATTTCTTGTGAGCGCGCTGCGGACGATGCAGTTAACGGAACAATTGCCCGGGCAAATGAGCGGCGGCGAGGTAAAACCCTGAGAAAGCGCGCGTTACGTGCTCGCGTCACTGTGATAAATATTGAAAGAGTGACGCGCGACGAGTCGCCTCCGTGCGAGCTCCGATCCGGAGACTCGAGCCGTCCGCGCAGCGGCGCGATTCAACGGCGCGAAATAATGGAAATTCTAATTGCAGAAATGTCAGCGAGGCTTTGGAGCGAGAATCGCGCTTGCGAAACGTCATTGAAAAGGGAGAGAGAAGCGGAGCGAGGAACGTGCGGGAAGTCCGAGGTCCGCGGCGCCCGGGGTCTGGCACGCTGCCCACTGGGTAACTCGCCCGGTCCATGGGCCAGCGGTGTCCTTGCAGCAACGCAACCTCCTGGATCGAGAGAACCAACCTATTTACCCTAAATAGAGGTAGCGAGCGAGAGGATTCGTTGGGAGTGCGATACGCGATCGATGGAACGGGGACTGCCAGCAATGCGAATAACACGGGGGCAGATCGAGGCTGGTCTCGTAATCTAAGCCCACGTGCTGCGCGCTCGCAGCGAAAGAGACTGCTTCGCTAGTCCGAGGGATAAACTGCGGCGAGCGTGCGCGTGTGTACGATGGACGCGGAACGCGAATTGGTGGCAGCAGCAGCGCGACAGGAGCGGGGACTCGATTGGATCGTATGTAGGAGGCAGACCGGAAACGATCGGTTAAACGCGGCGCTGCGCGCCGGTCCACGCGCTACGCTCGTGTGTGCATCATTAAAAGTCGGAGGTGGAGTACTCCGGGGGGGAGGACGGCAATATAAGAGCGGATGAGATAGCGCACACGAGGATCGGTGAAGAGATAGAGCTAGCGCAAGACCGAGTGATTTTAAGAGTTGAACAAGTCTGCGAGGAAGGAAGAGCCGGAGGAGCCTCCAACACTGTATTATTTGCAGCGTGTGTGCCCCGCCAACGGCTTTTCTACTCTACCCACGCCCGCCATTGTCTCTCATTGTGGCTTTATGGCTGCGTTATACATCGAGGCTTGTTTCGCGTGTGCGAGGTTCTCGTCGAAAACTGCGAGAAGATTCGAACATCGGATGAGAATCGAGGAGGGACGGTTGGGTGAGGCTGGTTTCTGGCTTTTGGATAAAATCACTGACGATTTTGTCACGTTTGATGGGAAGCGTTTGAGCTCATTGGCTCCCGGTGAATGTGCTGGTGGCGCTGGGCGCGCGCGACCGCGGCGACTGCTTCCGACTCGAGGATGCATCCGGTCAGATTCATTCGTTGGACTAATTACTCGCGTGAGAATTAAACGAAGGAGGATTGTTCCAACTTTCTAGAACGTTTTCATCAACGTTTTCAGAGCGGTTCAAAGTTTCACGCTGTTCGTCACGCGCGAGAGGCCGCTTTTCATTTACCTTCGGGGCCCCAGCTGTTTGCCCCGATTCTGCAAACTCTTGATCCTGCTGCTGGAACTTGCCGGTTTGCTCCGGGATAGGGGCGCGACGCTAAAATTCTTTGCGAAAGCCCCCATGCACGGTGGACTTCTCATAAATACTTCTCGTTCCCCAATGGAGGCGCACTCCACCAACGCGATACAGCGACTCGTCTCGGGGTCCAGGAACTACTGAACACACTCCGGACTGTCGCAGCGGCGTCGCGACCTACATAGGCAACTGCAATTACGACGAGGCTAGATAAACATTTATGCGGGCATTGTTTGTCCCATCCGCTGCGAGGGGTCACAGCAGCGAGCTCCGCAACGCCATTATACGCGCTCCGAGGCAGCAAGCACTCTCGTAATTTTCCTATTACTTTGATGCTCGGCCTATTTATCCGCTCATCCTACAAATCATTTGACGTCCCACCCGGCGAAACCGTCGCAACCTCCAGCCACTGAATTCCACTGATCCCTCGACTTTGCCGAAGTCTCACGTTTTTATTTGCACGTTGCGTGCGTTAAAAGGAGGGTTGGAAAAATATCGCATGACTACCCGGACACGAGGCGAGTATCCTCGCTCGTCGCGTCTGCACGTCGCTTCTCTCACGGCGAACGACACGCGCCCAGTCTGCATACCTACCCTCTCTGCGATCACGACTCAAGGCCCACGTCCGATATACGGCGCGTACGCCCACGCACTCCTCTTTGCCGCCCTCACGCTCGCATACCTCTTTCTTGCCTCGCGCACGCTTCATCCCGCGTAACCTTTTTCTCTTCTTCTTCGACTCTCTCTCTCTCTCTCTCGCTTCAACGTTCTCGTCCCTCTTTCTCTCCGAAGCACGCACGCTGCGTTGCGTGTATCACGTGCCACCGGCACCTCTTCCTCGATCCATCATTCTCTTGGAATAATCAAAAGCTCGCGGCTCGCTTCATAAATAGGCGCTCATTGGTGTGTTTTTTTTTTGCACGCTCATCGCAGCTCCGGCGCTCGTCGCTCGTTGCCGCGGAGCAGGGAATCGAGGGAGTGGGAAAAGGTTGAGAGAAGGGACGAAGAGAGGGGGGACCGGGGGGGGGGGGGGGGGATTGCCGAAAGAGAATTATCGTGTTTTTTATTCACTGGGATATCTCGTTTTGGAACAATGAGATAAAAGCAATGATTCGCGTTCATTGGATACAGCCGAGGAGGAGGAGGAGCTCGAAAGGACATTTTTACAAAGATTCGATTTTCTGCAAGAGAGCATTCGAGTACCTGGATTGCTCGGGAGTGATTGAACGCTGCCCTTAGGTGGTCGCTCCCCCGTCCACCCTTCTCTCCTCCTCCAACACTCATTTTTCCAAGCTCGTAGAGTTTCGGCAGCGCGGGAGCAGAGCTCTCTCATCTCATGCTCACTTCTCCGATGTTCTTTCACTCGGCCATTTGGCCCTGCACACAGAAGAGCACCGCTGAAGCGTTCCCTCTCGCCGTAATTACGAAATTGCTCCTTTGAAGATCCGCCCGCGCGGTCGCTCACTCGCCCCTTTTTTCTTTTCTCCCTCGCTCTCGCTTCGGTCGCGCTACCCTTTCCATAATAACAAGGAGGACCCACGTTTCCGCTGGTATTACACACAGAACGACTGTCCGGATTAGCTCCGGTGGAGCGACGATGCTCCCGATCATCCAAAAGCCTTTTCGCTTACGTGATGCAGCCTGGCATCTCAATAAAACTCAAATATCAACCGCGGACTCGAACTTCTGATGACCCACTTGTCGTGTTTACTTTCAACTTATCACCGGCTCTTCGCCGATCTCCGAAACGCTCGTGAGTCTTTTCCTTCCCTCCCGGCCTCTCGCTGCTTCCTTTCAACTTTCGGGAATCGCAAGCGTCGCACGGTAGCGTCGATTCGCAACGTTTCCTTCCAAAGTTTAATTCGAATCCGACCAGCTGGCGGCGGGGGAGCTCGTAAAATCCGCGGATTCTGTACTAATTCAATGAAGTTGACAAAACTTTGTCGAACATTCGCACATTTGCGAAGACCTCCTCGCTGCTCATCCTCGTTGAACGAAGCACAAAGTTTTGGGCCGAGCGTTATCCTCCGGGTTGACGCGATAATCAACAAAAATGCGTACAATTTAAACTCATCTTTTGTTCGAGAGGCTCTCTCCATCGAAATCCTTTGGCGGTCCTCGTCTCTTTCTCTCCCTCCCGAGAGACTGCGTCTCTGTCATCCACTATGCTCTTTTCCGTGGGTCGCGCTCCACTTAGCCTTCCCACGCTTCGCTCGCTTCCAGCACTCTCGATTAAGCAGCGTTCGCGCGAGCGATAGTCTGAGAAAAAGAGTGAGAGAGCAGAGCCTGTGCGCGTTTGTGTGTGTGTGAGAGCGTGTGGGACTAAGAGTGAGAGACTGCAATCCTCGCGGCACCGGCAAAAACGTGATTCGACAAAAAAACAGCAACAACGAAACAATATCGAAGAGCATCGGCGTGTAAAAACTAATGATTGACTGCAATAGATCTATCCGCACGGTTCTGCGGTACCTTTTTCCGTAGTACAGGCCGCCCCAAAAATGGGACTGAAGGTCGCCCGGAACTTGCGGGGGCTCGAACCGTCTCAAAGTCCTATTCGTCTTTTCCTTCTGCGCCCTTAAGGATATTTGGTACATGCTTACAATGTTGCCATGCTAAACCGTGCTAAACACATAAAAAATTTCAAAATTATCGGAATTTTATAAAATTCTGTGAACATATTCTTTAGTGCCAAATTTGACAATATACAAATTTTTAAAGATTTTTCTTCTGTACAGTTATCGAGTAATTAATCACTAAAGTTAACGTGTTTTCGCACTTGATGTTGAAGAACATTATCACCGAATTCGATAAATTTCTAATTATTTAGACTTTTGTAGCATACATCGTTAATGAGGTGTTCGAACTCGAAGGGAATAATCCGTGGAGGAGAAGCTCGGAGCGGGGCGTGCCACGGAGTGATAACGTTCGAGACTCCAAGTTTTTCGTCAAACGTGCCCCGGGCTCGATGATCCGTTGACGGACAGCCTTAACTCAGTTTCGAAGAGCTCCGAAGAACTCGTACCTCGGGGCCCTGCGGTTCGACGAGATTCCGCACTTTTGATACGTTCTGTATTACACAGGAGTAGGAAAGGGCGAAACGGGCGGCTCGTTTTGCCCCCTCGTCCCATTCTGCCCCAGCCTCTCCCACACGTGTGCTTTGAAAATAAAAGCGGCGCGAGATATTGATAGAATTGAACGGGCTAAAAGTCGGCGCACCTGATGTATGCCCTCGTCGTTTTTTCCATTCTCTCCTCACTTTTGCTCCCGTAACCTCTCCTTCGCTCTCTTCCTCTTTCGTGCATAGTTATAGACATACGCGTCCGCGCGGGGCTGGTTATAGTAGCGTGGCGCGTTCGATACGGAGAGCTGGTCGCGGCATTCAGTGGAAAAGAGGTAATTGCCTTTATTAAAATGTTACGCGTTCTGGTTCTCGTTCCCGCACGATGGATCCGCGTATAGAAAAACGTGTATGGCCGGTCTACCGTTTTTACATAAGTGCTGCGTATATGCGCGACGCGCCCCACGTATGGAGCATTTCAGGCCAAAAGTCTTCGCGCCGAGTCTTCGGAAATGAGAAAACTAAATGTTCCACCATTTCGCTGTGTTATCGCAGTGTTCCACCATTCCACCGCGATCGAGCATTTTTTCCATCATCCCTTTCGCATCGTGGCTCGAACAAACTTTCAGAAAACTCGTTCCACGTGGCCCTGCCTGACTCTCTATCATCCTGAGGATTGCGAATCGTTCTGGGGGAAAAATCATTCGAATTGGGATCAGTGCCGGGGGCTCCGGGTGTCGAGTATCAATGGGGCAAAGGATTTCTTCAGTTTTCTTTCTGTAGAGATACAAAGAAAAGTCGAGAGAGAGAGAGAGAGGACGTGTGTCTCTTCGTTGTAGTCTCTTCGATATTCTCGAGCGAGGGATCGTCTATATACGAAAATAAGTGTTTCCCTCTCGCTCTCTCTTTCTCTCCTTCTAACTCCGCGCATACGTAGTCGCGATGAGCCTTGGGTACACCTACACGAATGTGCTCGGACGTTAACCCTCGCGCGCCTTCTCTCCATATTTTCTTTCCCACACGACTGAGCCGGTATGTTCTCTCCTTTTTCTCTCTCTCTCTCTCTCGCTCACTCGAGGAGCATTCGCAGTGTGTCTGGATCCGTAGCACGCGTGCATGTGACGGAAGATACATTGCGAAAAGAAATAAAAAAAAAGCGACAAAAACG
This sequence comes from Venturia canescens, assembly GCF_019457755.1. NCBI lineage: Eukaryota > Metazoa > Arthropoda > Insecta > Hymenoptera > Ichneumonidae > Venturia > Venturia canescens. The sequence goes on along the minus strand of NC_057427.1, from coordinate 8,515,280 downwards.
TAACGTTTCGTGTACGCCGAGTTGTTTGTTTTGCCGACAAATTGATAACCGCTCGCGGGGGGGCATTGAATAAAAAGCCGCGCGTCCTCGCCCGATGCACGACTCGCAGGATCTTCCTCCGCTCGCTTCCCTCCGATTGCCCGTCCGTTCGGCTCATGCCTCCGAAAACAAAAATTCTCTGGCCCCCCGATGAAAACTCATTCCCCAATAAATATTCACACCTTTTGGAAGTAAGAGCAGATGCGTAAGCTTCCTGCGAACACGAATTTACACGGAATTGTTGTACGTGTCGGAATTATTGTTCCGCGATGCTCTTTTTCAAGCGAGATATCGTTTTCGTCCCTCGTCGCTCGTATACGCTCGCCAAGAGAGAAAGCTCATCGACGTTGCCTCCTCGCTCGACGTGACGAGGGAACGAAATTTTTTCAAACCCGCAGCGCGCGAGAGCTACGAAATATTTTTTTATGTATATTTATATGTGCGTGTATATAAATATACATTTATGGGCATATACGTCGCCGGATAGAGGAGGAGATGAGCGCACGGCTGACGGGGAAGCGGGAGAGAGAAAGCCGGAGGGAGAGAGCCCAACGGAAGGAAACGGCACGACACACATTCCGGAAAAATAAAACTCATTGCCGGTGTGCGTTCGTTCCTGCCTTCCTTCCACGATCCACCAGTCACATTATAAACACGTATTTGTCCGATGCCCCGAGCGCGCGGGAGAACACGCCTGGAAACTTTTATAAAGCTGTTAAAATCGGAATAATAGAGAAAACTTTAAGTGACACGTCTCGTTTTACAGCTCACGAAAGATCGCCAGATACGCGCGCGAGGGTGAAATGGCGCGGTGGATAAGTACGGGGGAAAAGATGGAAGATAAGTTGCGCTCGACGATGGATCGGGGAGCCGTGAACCCGGCTCCCTGCGTATACCCTTCAATCCCGGTGCTGGCAAACAGACAGAAACGCAGGAAAAATCAATGAGGATATTGGAGCATCGGAGGAGCGGAAGAGCAGCGAAGAGCTTCGACGACACACGCGTACTTTTCCCATTCGCATTAATATTCGTACAAGAGGCTTCGCCGCATCGGGGAGCCGGACAAGAGCTTCCGAGGGGTTTCGCACTGACACCGGATTATTAGCGAGAGTAACTCGTGCCGTATCAGCTCCCGCTTCCTTCCTTCTCTGCCCCGTCGTCCCCCGTCATTGACGAGAGATTGCTCCCTCAAAAAATCGCCGTGTCCGAGCGGAGGCGTAGAAATTTCGCTGGAGTCTCTCCCACGAGAACGCGATACTCGGGGCAGCGCGAACAGGGAGGGTGTCGGGGCAGGCGTGAAAGAGAGAGAGAGACGTCGAGTGAGGGAGGAGAGAAGCCCCTGTACACGAGAATGCACGTAAGCGTCTCGTCTCTCCACAGTCTGCTGCTCAGACGCCCGACTCGTGTCTGACTCATTGCGACGACACGACTACCGGGACTCTATTCCTGGACGCGCTCGCGACTGACGAGACTCTTCTCTCTGCACGTACACACGAGCGCGTCCCTGTGCTCGTGCAGCTCTAAACATACGATGATATAAATATACACGGCCCTGTGGATGGTCAATGTCGAGCGATGTTCCTCTCCGTCCCTCGATCGCGCGCACTCGCTCCCGTCTAATTGGCAAATTAATCGGGGATGATTCCGGAGAGCTTTGGGCGATCGGCGTCTCCGCGAAGCTTCCTAAAATTGAAACTTTCGTCAGACTCCATCGCAGGCATCGTGCCCGGGAATAAAATCGCCGCTTCGGTCAATCCTCCGACGACGGGCTTGATCGTTTAACATTTTCCCGGGGTCTCTCGAAGCGAGCGCAATCGATCATCCGACTCTCGAGGTTTCGACGCAGGACGCTTGGCAATAATCGCAAATAAATGGTTCTTCCCTGGAAGATCGGCGCAGAGGACGAGCAGCGAGGTAATGGGACTGCTTACAACTCTGTTGGGCTGGAGAGAGCAGGAAAAAACTCGTGATCGCGATCCTACGAGAGAGACGAGGCGCCACCGCACTGGCCCTTGTACATAATGTGTATATAACGATGCGTATATGTATACACGACAAGCTAATTTTTACTCCCGCACATTTCCACGGAAGGTACTCTTCCGTAAAGGCATAACGGTGTCCGCATCTTGACCCCGGTCACGCATTAAGAAGGCGTCGTTTCGAGAGATGGAATCTTTCGATGTTTCGTGAGGCGTAAACCAACTCCATTTCTCTCTCTCTCTCTCTCTCTCTCTCGATGTATATACATACATTTATGTTCGTATATGAAAATAGTGGTCGGTGTCGTAGTGCGTTGTGATCGTAGTGCACGGGGACGTTGGCCAGAGCGGAACGGCAACGCCGATCCTAATTAGCTCACTGTAAAGCATCAACCCTGGAGAGCTTTCTCCGTCTCACTCTCATTCTCACTCTAGATCGCTCTCCCTCAACCGCATACGTAGGTTTATATGCAGTACTAATTGCTCGCACTCTGTACATCCGGAAAGGCATAACTCGTTTGGAGGATAAATGCTTAAATTTTGCCCGCGCACTCGTCTCTCTGCGATCCACCGAATAAACTGAATTAAACTCTGAAAAGTTTCGTGTATACGGAAAACAAGTGGGACGCTGGATTGAAAAGAGCATTAATCAAGGGGGTCGACTCCCCGGCTGGGAAAAGGGGAATTCAATTTAGATTAAAGGGCGGCTCGAAGACGAATCGAAACGAGATCGGGGCTCCGAGCCCGCCTCCAATTTACGATTGTTAGGGGAATTAAATTAGTCTCCGAATAATGGTGGGAAATTCGATTATGCCGAATGAACAGAATTTTCAACAGGGCTCGAGTTCGAAGGAAAAGCTTACGCGAAGAGGAAAAACGTTTCGGCTGTCACCGAGCGTTCTTCAAAAAATATCCGTTCCCCCCACCCGCGCTCGCATACTTCCGAACTTACTTTACAGACCACCTTCAGTTTTCCCCCCGCCATTTATTAAAATATTCCCCCCGAAAAAAAAAACTGAGGAAAAATTTGCCAATTGAATTGTTACAGATGAGCGGCAAGCGCACGCGTAGCTTCAAATGCGCGGTGCACCATCGGGATCGGGAGGTTTGCTCGGAAAACGATTTCCACATACTCGTGAATGAGCCACCGCTCTTTCGAAGGTAATGTACGCAGTGAAATGTACACGTGTTAATGGAAGTACGATATCTCGGGCCAAAGAAATCTCGCGAAGCACGCATTTGTGCCTGTGTCCGCGCGTTTCGTACGTGCTCTCTTTCCGACAACAACACAACTCCCTTTTACGCTCACCTTATTACCATTGTTATCGTTATAATATGTCCGCGTATTGTGCCTCTAAATATATATACATATATCTATACGCATGGGAAGTGCAGGTATAAACGCGTGTATCACGCTTATATAGAGTTGCTCGTTGTGTCTCGATTGGCAGATGTGAGTTCCCCACTTCAAAACTGTTTTACGATATTCGACCAATCCTGCCGAGCTTCTCGTTTCTCCCTTATTTCTCTTGACACATCGACGCTTAATCCTGTACGTGCAAGGGTACAAACACGCGGAGGATGTACGTGTCCGAAGGCGAGCGAGTGTACAGACGTATGTAGAAAACACAGAGCCAAGTTTGTCTCTCCTTTTTACAACACACCCACGCCTTTTATAACACAGAAGAAGAAGAAGAAGAAGAAGAAGAAGAGAGAAGAGAGCTGCCGGCTGCGTCTCTCGTCGGTAGCGACGGTGGCGGCGGCGGCTCGGGGCCGCAAGAGTTAGTCAGTCAGTCAGGTTCATCGTGTTCGGAGTTCAGTAAGGCCCGTGGCGCCCTCGAAGGAAGAAGGGATCGGGCGCGTTAAGCTGCTGAGTGAAACGTGCTTCGCAACAGTGTCTCGGTGTTTTTCTCGTCCCCCATGGCCTTTTAAATTATTCCGATCTTTATTTATGTTCGTTTCGTTTATTTATTTATTGTTATCGAACGTCGACGTTTTCTTGGGTTGACGAAAATTTAATTTTCGATCGGATAACGCGAATTTAACTTCGTTTGTTGTTACGGGAAAGGAACGACGTGACAGCTCCTCTTTTTTCTAACTTTTCCTCGACATGACAACAATGATATCAGTATTGTGCCGATTAAACACGCGCCACCAAACGTTCCACGCTACCAGTGCAAAAACCACGAATTTACGACGGTCGAATCGTAATTCCCGAAAATAAATATACGCATAGTTTTGTTTGTTTATTTCTTATTTATCGTTTCACGAGAGCTCGAAGCTTGGACGAAATAATCGTCACGATGTGCATCAACACGATGAATATTAAACGCGATAAAATAAAAATGGATAATAATGGAAACGAAGTGACAAGTGCATCCTCCGTAACGGAAACGCCGGCTCCAGCTGTTGCGCCTACCGTCGTTACCGTCGATCATACTATTCCAGCCGATTCCTCCAGGCCGCGGCACACCTCGATCATGTAAATATCTCACGCACCTCAAATTCGTCATTCTTACCAAATTTTTTCTCCATTTATCTCTCATTCTCGAACTCTCGCACTCTTCCTCCTTTCTCGCTATTGTATCGGATACAACGAGCTCTCAGATCCTTCGCCACATTTTTGTCTCATGACTTTTCGCACGCGACAACCTTCCTTCGAAGCTCTGACGAATGACGCAACAATTAACCCGTTCCCATTGTTTTTCGTTCGTTCTTCGCCACCCGAAAAAATCGACAATTAGATGCCTCCGAACTGCTGCTTAACTCGAAATTTATATTTTGACATTTTTCGTAAACCGAACTCCGACACATTTCCAAATGCATCTGGGATTATCGATTAAAATGTTTTTCAAATGTCCGAAGGGTAAAAAAACCAACGAATTGTTTTCGCGACTATGAAACATTCTTGCTTCGAACAGAAAAGTCACTCGCTTCACAGTCCTCCGTGTTTACCTCCGTACAAAGTTGTCCCTGAACACAAACTTTGTATCACATCGTTGATCCAAGAGGGACAAATAGGATCCATTTTTTCCCGACGGTTCAAGCATTCTCGGCTTTCACGAATTATTCACTCGAAGCTTTTATACGATTACAATCTTTTCTTTTTCCGTGGCATCGTCTAATTTATAATTTTCCCACTAATTACTTTATAAAAACTAACGTATTCGGGGCTTCGAACTGTTGCCGTACTCCGGCAAATGTACGTGATTATTTTTCGGGGGATCGCGTGAGAAAAGATCACTAAAACAGATTTATACGTACAAGTATATGCGCGAAGTGTTAAGGAGAAAGCTACGATCCTTATTTTCACGTGATAGACTTATTTTTCAACGTTTTCTCCTTAATCGTAGCGAACGGCGGAGCCTTCGATTTGATGGCGAATGAAAAAACGGCTATAGAATCACGAAACTATTTTTCGGAGGATATTCAAGGACTTTGGCTCGCACGAAAATCAATACCGAAACTAGAAGGGTCGAGCAGCGAAGTGAATAATTAAAGAGAAAATTCAAATTCCCGATAGCTAGAAATTGGTATCGAATTATCCGTCGTTGAATGTACGAGAATTGGCCGAACCGACATCGAAATTGAGTCGTCGGAGTGAATAATCGAAGGGCAAAAGTTTTATCTCCGAGTCCTTGAAAATTGGATTTTTCTACATATCGGAATGGACTCGATACCGAGTTATCTATTTTTGAATATTCTAAAATTGGCAACGAAGCGCTATTGGAGCACCCGGAAACGTGGTGCCGGGTTGGAATCGTTCTGGAGAAAATTGCTCTTTCACAATATATTTTTTCATTTGCCTGAATAAAAGAATGGTAAAAAATTCTCGATGGTAACAAATATTGCAGTTCGTCCGAAGATGATTTTCCCGACCTGTTCAGAAATATATAAAAACTAGAGGAAGCGAGTGAAAAAAATGATTTCGTTGGAATTGCACGAGAATTTTCAAGGTCCGTTATAAAGCCACAGCGAAAATAAAAACGTCGCAGGTTAAATTGATGTCTGGCGGAAGGAAAGCACCGAGCTTTTTTCGATGGTGAAAAATATATTCGGCGGATAGTCCGCGCGACACACGTTTTTACGTGAAAAAAACTCGGCCGACCTCCGCGCCAGTTTATTTCAGGATTCTATAAGAAGCACAACGTGGCTGTGCCGCATGTATTTCCTCGGGGTAGCGCAAACGCGAACGCCACACTTTTACCGTCGCTGGATTTTTTATCGTCCGTGCACACAGACATTCGAATGAATACACGAATTCGATGATCGAGAGCTCAAATCGTCGTGGTTGATTCATGCCTGCGTGACAATTTAAGAAACGTGAAAGTCAATCGAAATTCAAATTTTCCTTCAATGTGGGAACAAAAAAAGTTCAACATTGAGATCGGTATTTTGTTAAAATAAAAAGAAAACGATTGGACGAAATTGCACGTTTAATAGATGAGGAAAAAAAATGTTTTTCTTTGCCCCACTACAATGTACATTTTGCCATGTTTCAGGATGGTTCGCATGATTGGTGACGAGTTCCTGACGGAGGAACGGGACAGGAAGTTTTACGCGGATCACTACACGTGTTGTCCTCCTCCACTCTTCATAATCCTCATAACTCTCGTTGAGGTTGGTACCATTTGCGTTTAATAAATTACCATGAGGAGGGGAGCACTGTGAAAAGAAGAAAAAATAAACCAAAAACCCTCTATTTTGTTCACAGTTGGCTTTCTTTACGTATTATACAGTTGCGAAAGGCGAGGTGAATCCTTCGGGTCCTGTGCCGACCGACAGCGTATTCATTTATCGCCCGGATAAACGCCTCGAATTGTGGAGATTCGCTTTCTACATGTTTCTTCATGCAGGGTAAGTACGTAGTTTCTTTGCAAAAGACTCGCGCGGGAATGAACTCGCACGGAGAGAAAAGTACAAACTTTGAATATCCGATAAAGCATGGATGGTTAATAAATTATCATTTTTATCAACCCTAAAATCATTCTCTTTACACGAATTTATTTACTTTATGATGCACAAGGTTCGAGAGCCTATTTTCCCGGTGCGATCGACGACGCAATTGTTTCCAGAATTCTTGAATGTCATTATCATTATTACTTTTTTTTTTAATTTTCAGATGGCTCCATCTACTTTTCAATCTGGGGGTGCAATTAGTGGTAGGACTTCCCTTGGAAATGGTGCACGGAAGTTTGAGGATAGGCGCCGTTTACATGGCCGGAGTTCTCGCTGGTGAGTCGATTTTCGTTGTGATTCTTTGCTCGACGACTCGCTCGGTACTCGAGGCTGACACGCCCCCCCGTCCCTCAACCGACTCCATGAAATTTAACGAACAACAATAAAGTGCGCGTACGAGAAAAGCTCGGAGAGCAGCATTGTCACCGCGAAATAACACAAACTAATGTTCCTGTTCCTCTTTCCCCCTTTTTGCTCTTTCCTTATTTTAACTGTCATCATTAACTTGATCATTGTGTTGTCCTCAAGGTTCTCTGGGAACATCCGTCTTTGATACGGACGTGTATCTCGTTGGAGCTAGCGGAGGCGTTTACGCTCTTCTCGCCGCTCATCTTGCCAATGTTCTTCTCAATTACAACAATATGGAATTTGGCATTGTTCGCCTCGTAGGAATCTTTACGATAGGTGAGTTGTGAGAAGTTCGTCCAATTTAAGTGCAGAGGGGGCGGTCCCCGTACGCGATGGAAAATTAACGGAATTACACGGTGACGTGGTTCACCGCTATATTATTCCGCGTTTGTGTAGAGAGAAATAATAATAAAAAACAAGAATAGAGCATGGAAGAGGAATTGCACGGGAAGGAGTTAGCATACGAATTACCGAAATTAGTATAAAAGAATAAGAAACAAAATACAAATTCCAGTCTTTCCGACGTGCAATTATTATATTCGTTCTATTGAATTGAGAACGAAAAAATGTGTCGTAACAAGCGATATTCGCAATTTTTAAAAACATATGCTTTGGTTTCGTTCAACAGCCAGTGCGGACGTCGGTTTTGCGATTTACGACAGATATGCTGCGGAGCAGATGGGTCCACCGGTGTCTTACGTGGCCCATTTGACGGGAGCATTGGCCGGCTTGACGATAGGACTTCTCGTGTTGAAAAATTTCGAGCAACGTCTCCACGAGCAGCTGTTATGGTGGGTCGCACTTGGGGTGTATGCAGCCTGTACAATTTTCGCGATAATGTACAACATCATGCATCCGGATTATCCATGACGCGAGATGAGCTTCGCGTACGATATTTCACGGACTACGTAACGCGCGGAGCTGTTTAAAAATCACCAATTTTCTTCCCTCATCCTTCAACAACGTGTGAAGTGAAAAGAAACGAAACAAAATTCACACGAACGAACGATGAAATCGTAGGAGATAAACAAAGAGAGATAAAAATCGTCGTTGCGCCGATAATGAGTCAATAAATCCGTACCAAAGAGTAGAAGAGCGGGGGGGGGGGGGGGGGCGTTTTTAAAACAGCAGAGAAGATGAAAAAAAAAACAAAAACAAAAAACACAAAAATAAAACTGAGACATCACCGACAAGTTTCACGGGCTGCGGGCTAGTCCGAGATCCATGAATTTGCTTCGCTCTCCTACTGTTCACTTGTAAACGGCAAATTAGCTTTGCTCGCCTTATTTTTCTACGCGTTAAGCGTGTCCAAGACTAATAAAATAGAATACACGATAGTTACGGTAAAAACAAGAGATAAATGGAAGAAAAAGTAAACGAACAAACAAACAAACAAAAACGCCGACGAAGTTCGTCGTTCAAAGACTGATGAAACTTGTGTGTAGATTTTTCCTTTATTTTAAGTTTTTTGTTTACATTTTCCGTTTCTATTTTTTGTTTTATACACCGTAGCGGTAGAGAGACACGTCGTGTGTGTGTGTTCGGGACTTGAACGTGTCCCTCTATCCAGCACAATCGTTTTGATGAAATTATTCGATTCAAAAAAATGGCCTTTTCTATAGAAAAAAAGAGAAATATGAGTGTTTGTGTAAAAAGTACAGAGTGTGTGTGTGCGTGCGTGTGTGTGTGTGTGTGTGTGTGTGTGTGTGTGTGTGTGTGTGTGTGTGTGTGTGTGTGTGTGTGTGTGTGTGTGTGTGTGTGTGCGCGCGCGCGCGCGTGTGTGTGTGTGTATAAATGAGAGCGATTCAACTACGATACTCGCATTTGTTGCAATTACAATCGACTGATTGTTGTAATGATTTACCTATAGAGCTCTAATGATGTAAAGTTCACTGTGCGAATGATTCGAAACGAGATAACTCGCATAGATTAATCGTATATTTTCTTGTAACGTCCGAGATACGAGAGTCAAGAAAATAAGGAGAAAAGAGAAAGGAAGAATAAGTGTGAAAATGAGTGAAAGAGCGTGTAAATGAGAGTGATGAACGATGCTAGTCAATTAGCAGCCACGGAGTAGTTTATTCGACCCGCAATATACGATCGACATCACGTATCGTGATGCAATATATACGTATGTGCATAAAAATGTATATACGTATTACATTTATATATATATATATACACACACACACACACACACACACATATATATAAATACAAAGTTGACACTGCGCAAACACACCGATGGCTAAAGACGCGTACAGTACAATTAGACAGTAATAAACCGCCGAACGAAAACCGAGTACAGATGAGAGAAAAAAAACCGAAAGAAAAGGAGTGAGAAAATATGTCCCATGATCATAAATAAGCGTCCACGCCTTGTGCCTGGGTAGTAAAAGAGAACGAAATAAGTAAAAGGAAGAAAAAATGTTTAGATAGATGACACTAGTTTTATCATTGGTGTTTCGAGAACGTTGATATCTTGTAATATTATGAGAGTTTACCATTTATAGGCACTCTCGATACATGAGAAAAAAATAATGATAGACACACACACACACACACACACACACACACACACACACACACACAACGCGCGTGCGAAAAAAATCGTTTCAACGAGAAATCTGTCGCCTTCCTCATGTAAAAACAAACAAAAAAAAGAACTAAAAAGAAGATATTTATCATTCATTAATCGATATTAAATTTGGATAAATCGCTTTATTTATTTATGTTTTGTCGCTCGCGTCCGCGATACCAAGTTTTTATGCTGCGTGTAATTTAAAGTGGGAGGATGACATACATATATGTATATGTATGTATTTATGTATATGTGCACAGATTTAATTATATATATACATGTGTATCTTGATTTATGTCACACACACACGAAAAGATGAATGCAAACACACACACGTGGTCAGTCAAATATCCACAAACCAAAGACGTGGAGCTAGTAATGCTAAAAATAAATATTGACAATTCTTTTTTTCAAATTTTCATGTTTTATTCTCCCTCTGTCCTTATAAAATAAAGACGAATTCCCGTTTTACGTTTTTGACGTTAACTCTTCGGACATGCTCTCCTAACTCATTTTTGAATTTATAATCCTTGCGCATGCGTCCTTTGGAACGAATTCGACAGAAAAAAAATGATGTCGAGACTCGAGACAAATTATCGAAAAAAAAGCCTACCAAGTACCCATATCGCTAGACTACATTTTTTTCGAATTATCAAAAAGTATTCACAGAGAGCCTTCTGAATTAAGTTGCTGAACTGAATAGCTAGTTATCTTCGAACTGGATAAGAAATCCTGTTTTTAATTAATTAGGTTCCTACTGTACATTTTTCTAACCAGTCCGACGCCAGCGCTACTATTCTTGTACTACTGAACAGACGATATCGCTGTGGCTTTTGGCAAAGCTTCGGTTAACCTTACTTATTCACTTCATGTTTATCTGCTTTTTCTTTTAATTCAAACGAAAACTCTAATCTCGCAAGTAACTATGAGACCAACTATTTTCTTAATGAGAGGCAGATTTCCTCAAAATGAAAATAAAGTGCCATTCAAAGTTCAAATGCCTTTGGCATTGCGGAACAGGGTTACAGGAAAGAACAGCAGAACTGCAGGTAGCACTTTGTTTCTTATTACCTTCGTGTTATCAATATATTTCGATCAATTTTGATTTTTTGTTGTTACTATATTGAAAAAAAATGTTCTCCTTATTCTACAAAGGCTTCTTCAAATATGTATAACGATTCATCAACACTATTTTTGACATTCAGTATTCTTGAATGAATTTCACCGATTAATCAATTTCCAAATGTACAGAGTCAACAAAATTACGTCTCTTTTCTTCTAATTCGAATTCGTACGTTTATTTTTCGGTTAATCTTTAAACATAACCTGAAATATTGATAGTTCTTTTCTTACATAATGTTCCCACTGGTTCCATAATATTGAATCAATTCTTAATTTATGGGTTTCTATTTGAGAGTAAAAATCAATACTTCATATATAGTCATTGATTTTCATTGAATAACTGATAGTCTAATGAATCATTGTCATTTTTGTTCATTAAATAATTTATAGTTTTATAAATTGCAGAGCGAGGATGTTTGTTTGAATTATCGATGGTTCTTTCATGCCTCGATCAGAACAATTACGAAAACAAACAATGTTTAAAAGAAGTTGATACATTTCAAAATTGTTACAAGACGTACTTGTCCAACTTGGAAACATCTAAGAAGCAAGCCCGCCAAGGAATCCTCACACCAAACACCAAAAACCTCAAATACAATCAGTTGAATATATTGCTTAGGAAGTACCCACATGTTTAAATTGCAATACAAATACCATAGACGTTTATCACGAAGTTTATTTCTATAAATAAATAAATAATAAAATAAAAGTCATGGAATGCATTGTAATTGTTGAATGACAAGTTTTGCATTTTGATTCTCTACAGTGCTGTTCTTGTAATTCTTCAGGAAGAATCTTCTGACATCTCTGTAAAAGGCATAAAAAAATGAATCAATAAAAGCTCTGTTTTCCATTGATTTTTGGATGCTTGAAAAACTTACGTTGTATTGTACAAATTGTTATTGAGAATTGCTCAATACTTAAATTATGGACTCTAATGCTCCGGATTATTGTCTTTGGATCGCTTAAGAGCCAATCTTTTGGAAAATCCTGTGAAATATCAAATGCATTAATAAAATCTTCATCAGTTTTAACATTTCAAAAAAACTTACTTAAGGGTTGCGTCGTTTCTGTTTGAATGTGATTAAGTCGATCGTCGATCCTTCTTAGAATTTTGTAATTTTCAAAGTTGTTATCATTGTAGGAATAGTATGTGTAAACGAGTGTGAAGATGCAAAGTACCAAACCAATTTTTCGAAAGTACCAACTCATGTTTACTAATTCGATCTGAAAATGTTCGTTATCGTAGGTATATAATATTAAAAATTTTTAATATTCAAAATTGCTCAGAAGTTTCAACGCACCTTGTCGTCTGGGGAATGATTCACAATATAACAAACGAGCATTCTTTCTGCAGTTACGTTTAAGCTTAAAATCGTAAATAAACTTATTCTAGCTTCTGCAGTTCGCTTTGAAGAACTTAAAAGCGCACAAATAATACACGCTACTGTGTAATAAGCTATAGACTGAAACCATGACACTTCCGAGAGTATCCAATTTTGAAAGGTTCTCATGTATGAAAATATTTCGTAAAGAAGTTCTCTCTGATCTTTGGCAGATTCCCTGTTAAGAAAACAAACTTCTCAGTTTTTACTTGTCGACATTGCTCTATTTTTTCCAACTTATAAAGCATAAAATGCGTGTTTTGACTTCTAAAAACATACTTAAAATCCACAACCATGCCACTGACTGTTTCAGCAGAAGTTCTTATAACATTGCCCAGTTCTTTTCCATGATCGAGAAGCTCATTTTGTATCCTCAGTCCTTCTCTTTGACTTTCCAAAACAATGCTCTGCATTTCTGTGGCTTCGAGTAACTGTTCTCTCATGACCATGGATGCCTTGTACAAACTGTAATCAAAGATAAATTTGAAGAGATTATATTATGAGGATTTATCATTGAATAAGGAGAATTCTTTGTAACGCTAAATTTATCAAATTTTACAATACTTAGAAATAAGAGTAAGAATAATTTATTTGTCTCACCGTTCAATGTTGTTTTCTGTTTCTGCTTGCCACATTTCATGGTTCAAGAAGAAACAAATATGTGCAGAATGGGTGTAAAATTCGTTGTACACTCCAAAAGCTCTATCGGACATGGAGTTGATGCATTCCCTATGGTTTTCAGAGATTATGTTACAAGCATTGAAGAAATTGTGAAGGAAAAACAATTTTTTTTTGTAATTTCAGTAAATTATGAAACAATGTTTGGATTACCTCCTAGAGTTTGCTGATTCACTGAGATGGCAATTGTAAACGACATGTCCAGAATCTTCCAAGAAACAGTTAGCTAGCCGAAGCGCCAACAGGGAATGTTCATGGTCATTTAATCTGTCGCAGCTGGATTCCAGTACTTTGAGAGCATTGTGCCAGCAAGCTCCGTGTACAAGAAAATTGGATTCATGTGTTGCTTTTTCTACATAAAAAATATCATAATTTCAAAAACACTCAGGGACTCGCAGTGAAGTATAGTGAAAATACAATAAATCAAATTTAAGAAATTTGACTTTTAACCAAACCGGAATCAATGAAAAAACAACATCTTGCACCATGCTTTTGAGAACATTTGTTTTGCGATGTATGTGGCAATTTTTGAATACGTAATTTGAATAAAATTGCGGCAAACTTTTGAATTTCACGGATTAAAACGGAAATTGTTATATTTTTGGGAAGGTCAGTTACCTTTTATTGTTCTATACTCCTTTTCACCCAATTCTCTTAAGACAACATCACCATTGGGTAAAATAGCTGAAACTAAACCAATAGCAACGAACAGATGAAGGAAAAAACACGTTTTTTTCATTTCAACGTTTAGCATTTAACGTTTGAAAAAAAAAAGGAATCCGGAGCAACATGTAGGAACGCGCGGCGCCCGCGCGGTCTATTCATGCGCACATACACCGTTGCATACACATTCATACTCGTAACTCGCAACCGTGCTACGAACGACGAACTGCCCGCGAGCAGCTCCCGTTTAGTTTTCTCCCAGCAGCTGCAACGGGCTTGCTGTCTCACTCTCCGTTTTTTTCTTTCTTTCTCTTTTGCCTCAAAGTAACACGTGTTTTTCTTTCTTCCTCCCACCATCGTCGTAGCAAGCTATATATTTATTGTTCGCGAAACAACACAAAAAGGAAAAGTAAATAAATGAACTTTCGATTCCTCCTTGTACCGTAGGTATGTATAATATACTTATACAAAATTTTTAATACCGCTTCAATCACGGCTCTTTTGAGAACAGAGATATGTGCGCAATACGGCGAGAGTAAAGCTTTTCTCACAACGTCGACAATGGTCGAAACAAAAAAAGCAACGAATAATCGTTTGAGATCGAGGCTACAAAAGAAAATATTCGCTGATTGGTTGAACACGTCTCAATTCCACGTTATCAATATTTTGAATCCACACCGTTGTGAAAAATACCATAAAAATTGTGTTAGTGGTAGGGGGGGGGTCAGTGTTTTTTAGAGCACGCACGTTCTGACGAGAGTGTACGAGACTGAACGAGTATAAAAAAGAGACGATTTGAGCGAATAATGAGCTGGCAAAAAAAAAGCAAAATTCCATATTGCTAGTCGTAACGTAGTGGAATAACGTATAAATGTGAACAACAGTGTGTTTTTAGGGCACGAAAATTATCGAGATTAGAAACGTATGAGAATCGTAATAGTACAATCATTTACGTATATGATACGCGTTTCATAACCTCTCGAGCTACTTTGGTTCAGGGTGTAAAGTCCTGAACATATTGTTGCTAATTGAACGTAAAAAGCTGTTTGGTTGATTTGGTTGTTACTTTCAGATTTCGTCGACTTTCATACGAAACTCAAAATTCTCTCGCTCTGTACGAGAGCAACGGAAGGAGGGAAGATCGGATTTGAGCTCTATGTCAGCCACGTCGGCTCGATTCGGCCGATCTTTAATCTCATACAACAGAATCGAGTCTTATTGCGGTTTTCTAATTCAAGAAACGACAACATCGACAGGACGAGAGATACAGAATGCTCAACGAAATTACAGCTGCTGCGCTGTTCTTAGTACAGCTGATAGAAAAAAACGAAAAATTTAGTCAAGATCAAATCGAATGCTTTGGACGTAGATTGGTCGAATTGCTAACCGAACGCTTTGAAAATCACTGGTTCCCAGACAAACCATTTAAAGGTCAAGGCTACAGATGTATCAGAGTTAACGGACATAGCAGACGAGATTCGACTTTGGAAAGTGCTGCTTATGCAGCTGGTGTCAAATACGAAGATTTATCCCTACCCGTTGAATTGACGCTATGGGTCGACCCGCACGAAGTATGTTGCCGCTTCGGAGAAAGCAAAGGTTCTTACTGCACTTTGGCCTCTTTTGAGAAAGATACCAACACCCCAAAAATTGAAAACAAAGAAAATTTACCCACTAACGGGGGATCGAAACAATCACAGGTTTGTTATGTATTCAAATTCTTATTTTTCACAACAAAATGGGAATTATTCAGAGAAAAGATAGTCTCGGCGAGCTCGGGCCAGCAGACGACAGGGCTGTCAATGTACTTGTCCCGAGACTCTACCGAGTCTCTTGATAAATTGTAACAGAAATATGTAACATCAGTTTTGGCTAAAGACCATTTCTATTTATGGAAAGAAGATGAAAAATCAATTAAAACAAATCAATTGTTCAGATTTCATAGAAGATCCAAAATTGATCAACTTTTTTCCTGTAAACTCACCATAATATTAAAAAATTTTTCGTAATATTGTGTTTCCAATATCTGTTTTTGGATTCTGGTACAATGAAAAAAAAAAGTTTTGAACAATTGAGAATATTTTATTAAAACAGAAGAATCCCGCTACCAACTCCATCAATACTGAGCCAAAACCATTGGGCTCGTCCGCTCAAAATCAACAGTCACAACAACAACAACAACAACAACAGCATGCCACCAACAACACTACCGCACCATCAGCAGGAAGAAGACGTAATTCGAATAGCCCGAGATCACATCCAAGCCGAAATCGTTCATGGTTCAATCATTCATTTGGAATGGGCTTCGGTGCTCATCCAATGAGTCAAGCTTGGTACGGCGTGATGCCTCCTCATTTTCTAGGCGGTCCCTCACCACCCCCGTTCATTGGACACCGAGGAAGCAAATGGATCCATCCCTCGTCTTACCCGGGTACCGGATTTACGACACGTTTTCAACACCATTGGTCAACCCCCAGAGCGACTCTTAAAGTATGAACAAAACACGAGCTCACATATGGATCGTCACGTTGGGTTTGATCAGATCGAGCTTTAACGCGGCCCCTGCACCTTGAATGCAAAATTCCTCGTCTCAAACTGAAACTGAATATATATATTATTTATTTATAAAGCAGCTCGTTCAATGCTGTCGAAACGTAAAGAAACAAAAATTATGACTTTATTAGTAGGGTAACAAGGACAAAGCAAGGTTGCATTCGGATGTATATCGAAAAATATTATATATACAGTTATTCCTTTTTTCCTCTCTCTCTCTCTCTCTCTCTCTTTCTCTCTTTCTCTCTTTTATCCGTGTTTGATAAAAAGATTTTTTCCTTTGTTTAATTCTTTTCCTTCAAGTTGATTAAATTGAAAAAATTTTAATGGAAATGTTGTAAATGGGATTATTTTAAGGACACGACACGACGATACGAAATGAAAAATCATTCTCGCCAGATCAAGGAAAACGATTGTTATCGATGATTTTTTTTTAATATGAAATTGAATATATATATATATATAAACATATATATGTATATCTACACATCTATATATACACATGATATATCAATGTTAGTCATATTAAAAATGTTTTATTATGTCACACCACTGTGCGCATATAGAATGCGATAGGGTTCATCAATAAATAGTTTTGCAAATTGAAATTTTGTTTCCAATCATTGTATCTTTATTTCTTAAAGTTGAAGGTTGATTAAAATAACAACTTGGGAAAGAAATCGACATTTTCACAATTTTCCATAAAAAATTTTATATTTTTAGTGGAAACAGCTTGAAAAAACAAATTTGAAAAAATTATTCTGCAAAGTCCTATAACATTATTTCGGAAAAAATCTCGGATTATTCTAAGAGATTTTTTTACAAATTGTTTAGGTGAATAATTTTTATTGAAATGTGTTTATGCTCTTGGCGGTGAAGAAATAGCGATAGGTATATGATGCAACAATACGCGATGATGAAAGAGCGCGCGCGGTCATTTGATACGATGTACTCTCTGTGTTGAAGCAAAAATCTGTAGCTGGTAAGATTACTCTAGATGATCATTCGAAGAAGATAATAACATTTATAAAAATCAAGATAAAATTTGTTTGCTTTGTTCGGCCCTGATGCAATAACAATTTTGTGAAATTAGATCGTACTCGATTATAGTTTTTCTATATATAACCTTATTTTTTGTTGCTGTTAACCTCACATTTTATCGTTCTTTTTTTTAATTCTGATATGCAATTAGAAAAGATATTTAAATATACATATTTCCAATGTTGGACTGTCTCGAGGAAGAAAAAATCGTTACGATTCATGGGATTGTCACCTTTATTTCGTAACATCCTCCTCGGTGTTCCAATAGGAGTTACTTTCCTTGATACGGTTGGGTATGTAGCAAGAGTCGAAGGAATATCTATGCAACCAGCTCTCAATCCTGATGATAAACAGACCGATTGGGTATTCCTTAATCGCTGGGCTGTCAGAAGCTATGACGTACAATATGGCGATGTTGTTATTTTTGTATCGCCCAAATTTCCTAGTCAAAAATTAATTAAACGCATCATTGGGCTCTCCGGTGATATCGTTGCGACAATTGGGTACAAATCACCAGTGGTTGAGGTAATTCATTATTTATTTTTTAACTTTCTATATAACAAATAACATATATTTAAAAATTTTTAAGAATCTCCAAATTCATAAATTATTTCAAAAATTTATTCAAGCAATAGTCTTTCTTCGATTCTCTCCTAAAAAATTTTCCAACAATCAATTGTCATACTTTGTCCCAAGATTATTCACTGTTGTGCGAATTTTCGTTTACATTTGATATTCGCCTGATAGGGTGAAAAAGAATACAAAAAACTTGAATTTACAGGTACCAGAAGGTCATTGTTGGGTAGAAGGAGATCACACAGGTCATTCTATGGATTCAAACTGTTTTGGTCCAGTGTCCCTGGGTCTTGTAACAGCAAAAGCTACGTGTATTGTTTGGCCTCCCAGTCGCTGGCAATATCTTAAATCAACAGTACCAGAGAACCGTAAACCTATAAATTTTGTGAAATCTACACTGGTGTAAATGCGAGCAGTAAGATTTGTTAAGCGGCTCGAATGGGAGCTGCCTGGTACAGTCTTTCGGCATGGCCTGACGATCGGTGATGTGGATAACGATGGCGATAACGAGCTCGTTGTCGGCACAGCCGAGGGTGACATCTACATATTCAAAGTAATCATATTGTTTCGAATTTGCAATTTCCACCCTTTGTTCTGTATTTCGAAAAAAACAGATTCAGATTTTTATAACGTTATTGATTGGAAAAAAAACTCTTTTCTTGCCATCATCCAGGGCTCGGAAGTATGGCAAAAAATATCGGGATTAGGTCTCATAAGTTGTGTGGCAATTGGCGACATCTTCAATTACGGATGTAACGCTTTGGTGGTGATATGCGGTGATGGTTGGGCCCACATATTCTACAGTCCGCGATCAGTCAATCCGAGTACAATGGCACCGATAAATTTGTTACCAGCATCATCGTCTTCGTCAGAGAACAACGAGGCATATGGTAAAATGGAATGCGTTCATTTGCAACGAATTCCGACGAACACGAAAGTCGTAATAGTGGCGGACGTCGATCGTGACGGTGCGAATGAAATGATAATAGGATTGACGGATCGAGTTGTCAGGTCGTACAGATGGTCAACGAACACTGAGCTCGGCACGGGTAAACTGGTCGGACTGAATAAATGGGAATGTGCGAATCAGATTGGAACAGTGACGTTGCAACATACTAACGACGGAATCCCAACTTTGCTCGTTGCCCAGCCCGGCGGCACTTTCATGCGAATAAAATGTAATCCGGACGACTGTCGTGACAGCAACGAGGACGAAGAAGATTACGACGAGGACGGTTTTGCTGCAGCTAGCTGCGTCGATTACCAGACATTAGGAATATCCAGAATGCGTAATCCCAACATATCAACCGAAATAATCGGTGATTTGGAACCAGGAGCAATTTACTGCGGTTCTTCCTCCTCATCATCAATTTCTGATCACGATAAACACCCGAAATTCGTTCCAAAAACTGAATTTCGTAGAAATTTTTCCCAACCTGATATCTCGCACGAGCACAATGACAAAATCAAGAGTCAAGCGAGATTTTACAGCAGAGTCAATTCCCCAGAAATTTATGATAACTCTTGTATTGAAAAAATCGAAGAAACTTTGGCCAAAAGCAAGAACGCGAATGAGTTGATGAAAGGAAAGCCGTACGCCCTTGCAACTTTGGATGGGACCATCATGTTGGTCAAGGATGAAACTATTTTATGGTGATTTTTAATTCACAAATCTTTATAATCTCGGAATTTCTATATAATCTTATTATAAATTCATCATTTGAAACAGGGCTATGCAAGTCGACCACCAAATATTTGCACTCTGCCGATTAGACGTGACGGGCGATGGGGCTGATGAAATAGTCGCATGTACCTGGGACGGACACACATACATATTGGATCAGCAAAGAAGAAGTGTACGTTTTGAATTTGAAGAGCCTGTCAGAGCTTTCACCACGGGTAATTACAGCGTGAAACCAGGCACTTTGACACCTTGCCTGATTTACAATACTTTTAGGAACAAATTGTTTCTCTATTACGATGTTGTACTCCCAAGCATGGTAATAACTCCTCTCAATCCACTTCAAGATATTGAACCTGATCTTAAAAAAATTGTTGAAGATTCTATCGCTGCGTTCGGCGATGATCAATGTTCGCGGGACGAAAAAGTACAAAGTCTCACGGAATATTTGCTCTATGGATTGTATATGGAATAATAAAATGCATATATTCTTTGAGAATCTTTTCCCTGATATGTAATACCAAAATATTTGAACCGTCGAAATTCATTGCTTTATCAACTGCTTCATTGCTCCTCCACAAAATAAAGTTGGAACAACAAAATTACAACTTTCTGTCGAAAGTGTCACAGTGTCACGTCTTGTTGGCGGACTTGCTGCTGCCTTTTTTTTTTTAATTGAATGAAATTTTTTTTTATTTATTTTTTAAGGGCTTTGAGCAACAGATGTTGCCCATGCAATTAAATGAAAAGAGAGAACGCTATGGCGTTGCCATCTAACTTCAGATGTGTACACTCATATCCCGGCCTAGTTCCATTCTTTTTCTTCTTCGTATCGTATGCATGGTGGGCCCTCTGTGGTCGGGGCGATCTTACCTGACACCGGTAATAACATTTCGGCCAACGCTATCTATGTGGCTTTTACTTTTTTGTAAGAGATGTCGCTGTATGTTCTTTTTGGTTATTCAGACCTAATATGTGCGTGGGCGCGTTTCTTAAAAAGATCGGTCTTTCAAATTGATTCTTATGGTATATGCTTCGGTCTCGAAGATGTGGCAGAATCTTATACGATTCTAAGTATTTTAGTTCCGGTATAGCGAAGGCCAAGCCTACATTCCGTTTTGTTTGGAGCCATCGCAGTGAATATTTGTTCCCAATTTGGCCATCGTGTCAACGTTTCTTTTTTTAATATGTTATTATTGACGCTCTTTTTGTTTCCGTTGTTTATATTTATTTCAATATTTATGCATACGTTTGCAAACGAACAGAATAGTCTATCTGTTCTGTAAGCGCCTACTGTGTTTGGGGCTAAAATTTCACCCGTTAGGGCGGGTTGTTTCAACTTCTAGGTATATAAGCCTATCGCTGACAGTTAGAGATATAGGTCTATTTGAGAGTAGTGGAACAACCCGCCTTCAATCGAGTAAAAAAGATCTGCAGTAAGCGGAGATGTTTTAGTTTCTGTTGAATTTTTCTGCTAGTGATCGCAGTTTTGGAATCAGGGGGTGTAGTTTTAGTGCATGTACCCGCGAGAGATATTTTATAGCTAGGAGTTATTGACTATCCAAAAACCCATTAAATACACATTAACCATTGACTATCCAAAAACTCATTATAAACGGATTAACTAATCCGTAAACGCTTTTCTAAACCTGCAGCTGCTCCGATTACTATTCATAACTTGAATTATGAATAGTGGTCAGAGCAGTGATGAGTACCTGCTCGTCACCCAAATAGGTTGGGACCACGTCCCCACTCGACACTTTAGCTCTGTGTCACAACGGTCACAACTGGTCACAACTATACAACGCTATAGGGTACGACCGAACCGACCGAACCCCCACTCATTATAATAATATAATGCATAGGCTAAGACGGTACCCCACTCACGGGGTAATCGTCCCATGGGGTAAACGAATACAAAATTTGAGAAAAACCGATTGAAAAACACGAAAATTTTTCAACACTCTTACCGAATATGTAGCGCCAAAAGTAGTTCCAAGGAAAATATAACACATGGTCGCATCTATTTTGTTGCTGCAATGTTTTCTTACCAAGAGAATGGAAATGAAATAATTTATCATTTTTAATGTGGAGCGGAGTGTTACAAATTGGGATCGATTTTTTAAAATTCCTTTTTAAAAAATTGAAGCTCTGAAACCGCCATCTAAGGGACTAGAACATTATTGAAATTTGCGTGTCAAATGTGCTGCTGCTCCTCCTCCTTTCCGCATGGGGATGCGTTAGGCTAAAAATCTCTAGGGAATTTTTCGGAAAACAATTTTTTTCGGAAAATAAATACCAGAGGTCGGTAGTGTTCGGCGATAGTGGCGCCATCGAACACGACAAGAAAGAGAGAGAGAGAGAGCGAGAAAAAATGAGTGGGGAGGCCTGCAGAACCCGCAGAGGACAAGGAACGCCATGTTTATTATCCTAAATGTGCGGTTCAAGCCTATACGTGATGTGAAATACACCGTTTCGAACTTTACTTTATTATTTATTAGTGAACAATAAAACAATAACTCTCGAGTGCGTGAGTGCGTGTGTGTGAGTGTGTGAGTGCCTGTGTGGGTGGGTATGCCGATAGTTAAAAAAAAGGGTAATAATATCAAAACAAAAACACGAGAGGAACAATAAACCGGACAATTGGGACGATTGTGACCTTTGTGGCAACACACGAAATAGAAGCGCTTTCTTATTTCTCGAAAGGACTACGCGGTCAACTTTGTAAGCGCGTAAATATTATACATTTCTAAAAAAAAAAATCGTTTATTTGTTCCTTTTTTCCCATACACTTTGCACTCGGAGGCCCGGCTTTGTTGTATCTACTTCGGAGGTTTTGTCTCTTGTTTTTTTTTCTCCATTCTCAACTTGATTTAAACTCGAATTATTTTTTCTCGGTGGAACTATTTACGTTTTCGGGAAAATAATCAGTGGGACGCTTTTTCGCGAACGTTGTAACGCTCTCGCCTACTAATACGAGATTATTCTGATTACGTATTGTTTACTTGTTCATCCGTTTTCTCAGACTGATCCTTTAAACGAAAAAAAACATTGAAAATCTGTCAATGTGCATATAGAATTCATACTTTATCTGTATTTTCATTGTGTCAACGATATTTATCAACTTTTGTATCTGAGATACAAATATCCGGACAAAATTCGTTACAATGCTATTTGGACAGTCTGTTCAATAATTTTCATCGGTAAGTGAATTACCAAACGTTCAATCTCATTTATACGCTAGTTTTCAACATTTTGGAATTTCAATCTCAATTAGCACTTGCCAAAATTTTTAAACCACCGCAGGTACTTTTTCCTTTTGCTTTAAATAACTTCTCCTTTTCATACATAGAATATTAGTAAATTATGAACAGATAATAAAACTAAAACAAAAAAATATATCTGAAAGACTTTACTGTTATCTATTTTTTAATAGACAATAGTTGGTTAAGAAATGTCAGATTTATCGAATACGGTATCCGAAATAAAAGAAGCAAAGTCTTTGTTTTATTTTAACAAACTCAAATTCCTCTATTAGAAGACTCAGTAGCTCTGAGTGTACTTTATATCTTTCTCTCATTATTCGAGTCCATTATTTTTAACATGGACAAAGATTGATATGTTCTCTAATCTTCCGCTTTCAAGGTTATTTCTGCATGATATTTATGTGCTATATTTTGAATTAGAGAAATTCACACCATATTATGTGAAAATACTGATATATTCTTGCAATAACTAGAGAAAGAAAAAAATATTCAAATGCATAACCAAAGTTTTATCTCCAAATACACGGAAGTGTTTTTCAGAAACGAAGTAATACCATAATATCTCAAGATGTGGTCGTCGCAAAGTAACAATTCAACAACAAATTTCCCTGCGAATGCCCTTCGTACACTAGGAATGACCTCGGCAATTAGTGTGGCCGAACCAAAACCAAGCGATCACACTAGAACAAACGAATTGAAGGAAGCCCTCAAGCCATATAATGTTTTTGAATCTGAGGAAGAATTAAACCACAGAATGGAGATTTTGAGGTACAAACATTAGCAAACATTTCTTATGAAAATTCAAAGTCAATGTTTCCAATTTTTTTTCTCTTTTCAGTAAACTTAATACTCTAGTAAAACAATGGATTAAGGATACAAGTATTGCAAGGAATATGCCTCCCAATGTGGCAGAGCAGGTTGGCGGTAAAATTTATACATTCGGTTCGTATAGACTAGGTGTACATCACAAAGGCGCTGACATTGACGCTCTTTGCGTCGTTCCTCGACATATTAAAAGATCCGATTATTTTTCAACCTTTTTTGAGATGTTGAAGAAACAACCTGAAGTGACAGACTTGAGGGTACGTTTTTGTCGACCAATTTTGCTGAAAAATCATTATCAATCGTACAATATTTATGCAACAATATTAAATTTTTATGATTATACATTTTCCAGGCAGTCGAAGAAGCTTTCGTACCTGTGATTAAAATGAACTTTGACGGTATAGAAATAGATATGCTTTTTGCCAAACTCACGCTCAAAGAAATACCAGATTCCATGGTGAGTAACAATCTTTAATCTCAAAGTTCAATCAGGCTTTGAATCAAAAGGCCTTCTGCAAAAGTTTGAGGCCAGAATTGAACACTCCTCCTTTTAAAAATTCGTGAATTTTCTGAGTACCTCATTGAATGAATAAACTGTTACGTTTTATTAATGAATACTTGGAATTTATTAAAAACACCAAATTGCTCTGGATTCAGTGACTATAATAGAACATGGGAAACATGATTTTCCAAATTCTTTGATTTGGAAAATCGATTAATATGTGGGAATTTATTTAAGGATTTGCGAGACGATATGTTGCTGAAAAACTTGGATCAAAAGTGCGTGAGAAGTTTGAACGGTTGTAGGGTGACTGACGAAATTTTACGTCTAGTACCGAACATCGAAAATTTCCGATTGGCACTCAGAGCTATAAAATTGTGGGCGAAACGTGAGTGACAAAAATGAACCAAATTCTCTCTTTCAAATATTCAGTTCTGAAAAAAATTTTCGCGAGTTTCTTTGAAATGACGAAAACAAAATTAAAATTGCAGGACATGGAATATACAGTAATGTACTTGGTTATCTTGGTGGAGTCTCGTGGGCTATGCTGGTAGCCCGAACTTGTCAACTTTATCCTAACGCCGTAGCTGCGACTTTGATCGAAAAATTTTTTCTTGTTTTCTCACAATGGAAATGGCCACAACCAGTTCTCCTCAAGCAACCGGATAACGTTAATTTAGGATTTCCCGTTTGGGATCCAAGAGTACGTAGCGATGTTTAACCACCACTCATAGTTATTTATCGTGTATCATATACATCACTTTTAACAAGTTCAAAGATTCAATACTAACTTTTATTTTTCAATGTTTCTATCAGGTAAATATATCAGATAGATATCACTTGATGCCAATAATAACACCGGCATATCCACAACAAAATTCTACATTTAACGTATCAGTGTCGACGAGAACAATAATGCAAGAGGCATTCGAGTCTGGTTTGTCAATAACCGAAGAGATTATAATGGGAAAAGCAACGTGGGATAAACTGTTCGAGCCACCAAACTTTTTCTGCAAATACAAGCACTACATTGTATTATTGGCGAGTAGTTCGACCGCTGAAGATCAGCTCGAATGGTGTGGACTTGTCGAATCTAAAATACGGCATCTGATAGGTAACAGAAATATTGAGTATATTGAAACGCGAAATAAATATACACTTTTATATCACCGACTACAATTATCCATACGAAGACAAATGGAGAAACAAAGAAAACGAAAGACAAATGTTTTTAGTGTACAATCGGACGATTATTTGTACGAAGAGAAAAAAAGGAAAAGAAGAAAAAAAACTGCGATTTTTTTGTTGCCAATGCACGTATTGTTTTATTTTGAAATCATTCATGCGCCTTTTTCATCGATTTCGGCGGATTAAGATTAAACACAGCATTTAAGAACGAATTGTCATGTTAACTGCTGTGTATGTTTTATCATTCAATTGATCAATTGAAATCAAGCGTATGAAAGTTCAATAGGTAGTTTTGCTCTGATTTAATGAGAGATGCATTTGGAAAACTATTATCTTATTGACTGACTAATATTACGACAAAATTCAGCTCTGCCGGTCGTAAGTTTTTACAAATTGCCATGAATTCATAAATTCCTTCATTTGCTTTGTTAGCTCCTTGAATTTTTCTTAAAAAAATGTCACAGTCGTTGTACCAATGAGACTATTTCCAAAACGTCACCCTCATTCGATCAGTTCTACCTTCGTTCTACCTCAATATTAATAACAAATGAAATGCCAGTTTCGGTATGGTTCTACGTGAATGTTGTTAAAATAGTATTTCTAACGAGATTCTAATGACTCGCGGAATGCCGATATGGCGATATCCCTAACGTATCTTGAACAGGTACTTTGGAAAGGAATCCTCACATAACGCTGGCTCACGTGAATCCAGAGGGGTTCGCGCCAATGAATCCAACACACGGGAATAATTGTTCAATGTGGTTCATCGGATTACTCTTCGCGAAAAGTGAAAATCTTAATGTCGATCTGACGTACGACATAAGATCTTTCAATGAAACAAGTAAGCATGATAAAGAAAAATACACGAAATTGTTTCAGGCAAAAAAATCGATTCCATTAATGTATTTAAAAGACAACCAATAATACACGATGAAATACTGGCCGTAAATATAGATTTGTTTAAAAGCTAAATCACTAAAGACCGGAGTTGAAAAAAAAGCTGCGATTCTGCAACGAAATAACCTTTTTTTTCATTACTTTTTTTTCACAGTTGAGAGATTAGCGGATCAACTCAAAGTCTTAAAGGAAGGAATGCTCATTGAGGCGAAACACGTAAAACGAAAGGATCTTCACACTTACGTATCGCCCAGTTTGTTGAAACGGGAAAGAAAGGTACAGGTAAAAAGGAACAAAATTTATTCATTGGAAAATGAGCGAAAAAATCGATTCGACTTTTAAAACATTGAAAATATATGATTTTAAAAAAATCAAAATCATGATTTTGCAGATTTCCGGAGGTAATCATAGAAACGGAACCGTCGGAGGGAACGGAAACACTGAAAATCCATCACCGAATCGCCAAGTTGATTCTACCAGTAGGAAGAGACTCTCCGATCAGGCGATCGATGCATCAGGCAAAAAACGACGAGTTCACGACAACGAACAACAAATAACACAGGTGCTTTCGTCACTAGTATAGAATATAAGAATTATAGATAAGGAATTACAAAAAAAGAAAGAACAGAAAAATAAAAGAGATTGCAGGTGTCCGATGCACGATGGTTCCTGAATGAGAATCCAGCTGGAATTAAATATAATGTTATTATATACGTATATAATTTAATTATTGTACAGGGGGAAGACGGAACGTTGGTCGTTCAATCTTGTGGCGATGACAGCAATTCGGGATACAGCTTGGACGAGTACAAACAAAACTTGACAACTCCTAAGGACGTAAGAGATTTCTCATCTATCGAATAGCGAACTCATGCGGAAAAACATTGAAAAAAAAAACAAAAAAAAACTTAAAATACCGTAAAAGCAACAAAAAAACACCATTTCAACACGAAAAGAAATGGAAGTTCGTAATACCCGTAAATAGAATATTAGTCAGTTAATTTCAGACCTTCTTTGGGAAAAAATGTTTTATCTCAATAATCGATGTGCGATGAAGGTAAGATTTCCGAAACATCCTCATCATTTTTTTTTTTTTTTCATCATCCGAGAAGCACAATTGCAATATCTTGAAAAATCTATCAACAGTATTTGCGATGTCGCATTGATAAGTCAATTGCATTCGAATTTGACATTCAATAATTTTGAGCATTTCAAATGATATTCCAGAGGCGAAGATATCGTAATTCTCTTGCTACATTTTTCCTGATTTTGGAAAGAGACCACGTAACTATGCAATTTTCCATAAGTTTAATCGCAATTGTTTTTTCCTCGTTATTACTTTGCAGGAAGGACCTGCCGGTGGTTCAACGGTAGTGCAGGAAGGGTACGTTTGCACCTGACCGATGCCAGGCGTTCTACCTCGAAGCGATCAGCAACAGATGCTCGTCCAGGTTATTTAAAGTATAAAACAAAACATAATTTTCTGACACACCCACACACACAGACACAAACAAAAACATACACATCTCTATCGACATCCACGTTGTCCACTGCCCATTTCGTAAGTCCCTCTACTTTTCCCCCATTCTCTCTGTCTCTTTCGCTTTTTTTCTATAAAAAGTTACAAATGATCGAAGTAAAGTTGCCGGTTTAGCTTCAACAATCCACGAAACGAGGAGGGTCTGAAATTTGTGATAACAGAAATGAAAAGGACACAAAACTGCATCCGTATTCGAAAAGATAAAACATTTTTTTTTCTCGAAAGAGAAAAAATCACGATCGTTGCGATCCGGGAATGCTTACGAAAACGGCATTTTACTTTTTATATGACGAACGAGACACATATCTGCATATATTTGTACAAGTATTTGCAAATATGTCTTTTTTTTAGCTTACGATATTGTCAGGACGAGCGAGCTCATTATTGGGACTTCGATATTTAGAGATTTGGATATCCACTTGCAGTCTGTTCGATGCTGTTTTCTTTTCTTTTTTTCACGCTTATTTAATAAATTTTTCGACCGAGACTCAATTGTAGTGCTCTCCGTTATTACTTTGTGACTCAAAGAAATTCAAATGAAAAAGAAAAAAATCTATATATTTACCGAAAAAAAAAGAGAAAAATACAGTTACATAAAACTGTCGATCATCTCCAGTTTCTCTGATGTGTATATATAACATATTTAAAAAATAATGAATAACCCTCGTCTAATGAGAAGGAAAAAAAAGAAATAAAACGACGATCATTTTTCGAGATTGAGGATATCCATCATGTGTTTCGCTTCTTTCTAGTTTTCTCGTTTTCTGACGGCTCCATCATCCTCGTTGATGAATCCTTTTCATCATCACGTTAGGGACCACTTTCGTCTTTGTATATATCGACGCGCGAACATTGTAGAATTTTGACACTTGTTTCTCTCTCTCTCTCTCTTTCTCTCTGCCCTGCCCTTTCTTTTTCTTTTCTTTGTTTCCACACGTCTCAGGTCCCTCGCGAAATCGTATTTACCATCATTAACTACATGAATTCAAAATCGTCACCGAAAGTAAACTATCCTAGGTACAATCATAGAGTACTTAAAACACGAATTCCGGTTCAACAGATTAAATTGTTGTGTGTAGGAAAGAAAGACGGGGGGGTGTCAACTCGACTCGCATGACTCATTCGGATATTTAAACCGCGACAAAAATGTTTAATTTTTCTTTC
This sequence comes from Venturia canescens, assembly GCF_019457755.1. NCBI lineage: Eukaryota > Metazoa > Arthropoda > Insecta > Hymenoptera > Ichneumonidae > Venturia > Venturia canescens. The sequence continues at coordinate 8,486,233 of NC_057427.1, read as the reverse complement.
TCATATTCCGTCGTTTATTTAGAAAAAAAATTAAGAAATTTTATATACTCAAAATAGAGAAGAGAATTCTTTTGCAATTTCTAACAAAATGTATTTTCGTTTAAATTTAATTCTTCTATAACACCATATCAACGTGAGAAAAATCTTTTTACCTGCGATACATATTTCCTTTATTTTTTATTCGATTTTATTTATTTCTCTTTTCATTCTTGCATCACGACCAAAAATGATGATTTGACGAATGCGATGTACGATAAATCGTCGTTTCTGTTTCACCCTTGCAAAGTCGTGTTTGTATCGTTTGAAAAATGAGAAAATGATAATGATAATGAAATATTATCATGAAAATTATATACAATAATTATAGATCGTGTAGTACGCTGTATGAAAAAAATTGTTTTATGGGCATTTTGTGTTTACAACTCTCGTCGAAACGGTGTAATGTAACATTGGCACTTTGTGTCTCATTCGTTCTTTCTTGTCTCGAATAATCAATGACAAAAGTATCGATAATTGTGCAATAAAAATGATCCATTTACATGTTCACTCGGTACGAAATATTTCCCCCTGTTCGCGAGGTGACGTTTCACCAAGTCCGCTCGAGTCATTGAAAAACATTTGTAAACAGACACACACAATACTTTCGTTGAGAAAATTGAACGAAATTTGGCAATTTCGAGATTGGCGATAAACAAGCTACTAATGGAAGTTCAATTGAATCGTGATCAGAGTTAATTGAAAAAACGAAGTAACTCGTTCAACTCAAAGCAAATAACACTTTTGGATCTCGTAGCTCAGAGAATTTTTCGATTATAAACTTCTCACGCATGCTCGATGACAAAAACAAACGAAAAATCTGCAATGTCTGGAAGCCCCATTATTGTTGATGGGATTTCCTTCGAAAAATAAAAAAATAAGTTAACGCCCAATCAGATTTTCTTCCCACAATCAAATCAAGATCATCTTCAATGACAACAAAATCATGGCTCAGTTGATAAACCGGATTCGTAAATTCTAGTACAATGTGTCAAAAATACCGAAATCGGTCGTTGCGAATTGATATGAGAAAGACAAAAAAAAACAAAACTTATCGTTAATCCACGTAATCAATGAGGGTGAGAATATTAGGGAAATTTGTACTCTCTCCTCTACGACTGTACACTAACTCTGTATCTTTCTTCAATAAAACGAAAATACATTTTTTTTTTAATTTCCATCGACAAAATCACGATTTTTCATTGTATACCATGAACCTATTATCCACTGGACTAAGCATAATTTACTTCTCCGTTTATTTTTTCATCGAACTCATATTTTTGAGGTATCCTACTCGAAATATGACGTACAGAGACGTGACGAGAATTGATAAGTGTCAATAACCAATTGAAGATCCGAAATGTGATATTTTTGTGCACACAGATACACAGTCTTTGCACGATAAATTGTTAAACGATTGAAGCTCCGTGACATTGTAAGTGAAATTATCTTATGCATTAAGTATGTAGGCACGTGGCACATTCTTCGATGCATTGACGACGTGATCATCGTTATTATTTACATCCTACGCTTCGTGTTTGCTCAGAGCTCGGACGAGAAAAATCCGAAGTGAAATAGTCCGGGAAAATAATGGAAATTTATTTTGTTTTTTGTCTTAAGTTTTTCAAAAGATTCTTCGAAATTGGTGTTTTGAAGAAATGTTTTTTCCGTCGATTCAAACGGTCAGCAATTCTCAGAGAAATTTCGACGTCACCGTTGCTTGCAAATTGCAAAGAGCGCTTGTGCACGGGAGGCAACAGCTCCTCGGGGTTGCAACGAGCACCGTTTCGAAGCTTTCAATGCAGCATCAAGAACGCAACAAGTAGTCATATCGAGCTCCGGATGCAGCGCGACGCGATAGAGGCTCTTCGAGTCTCGATGTTCATATAAATCGCTAATTCGTTTTTCAAAGTAACAAATTAAATATTAGAGTGGTTTCAACGAATAGAAGAAATGAGGTACAAAAATATCGTCATCGTAGGAGGTTCCCTCATTTCAGCGGTTTGCGTACTCGCAGGCCTCATGTATTACTTCAATCAAGGTAGGACATTTGTCATCGATTATTGGATGTGAATAATAAACGCGAATATTATAACCATTAACTATCATTGTGTTTTAATTATTCGTCGATATGCGATTTAATTATTTCAATAATCTGTTGAAATATCAATCAAAAACAATACATTTTTGCATAATTATGCTTCTTTTTATTTTCCAATTTCAATGAACTGTGGCCCATTTAACGTGGCTGTGAATTTCAGTGGATTTTTTATATTTTTCTGTGCGCTGAACCAAACTCCTTAAAAAAGTATGATTCACTGGCGTTTAAGGTCGATTTACGATCAGAATCCAAATGTGAGAGTAACGATGCTTTGGCACATTTAATTTGATATTTCCGGGAGCATCATTTTGGACTTGCTCTGAAATTCAATCGGTTTCGTACGATTCGCACTTCTCATGGGACCACACGGTTATTTGCATAACTGCATGCTCCACCGTTAACAATCAAAACACATGCTACCGTGTCGTACCTTAAGACCGTATTGTTCTATCGATTTCTGTTTCCAAAGATGATTTTAAGGGTGGAATCACTCAATTGATTCCAGTTATTCACTCGTTCCACTGTTACATTCTTCTGGAATTTTCCTACACATTTATCGATTTTGTAAGAACAAGTTTTTTCGATAATAATAAAAAAATCAATGAATAACTTGAGTGAACGTTTCTTAAAGAATTTTTTTTCTATTTGGCAATCGTGATAACTCCAGTTGATTGAATGAGTATGGAGAAAACGCCAGTCAAGATTGGGCTATTTTTTGAAGAAATAAATGTCCACTCAACAGTTCTTTTTGTGCAACTTTTCACCAAATTGAACAAAACTGAGAAACAATTTTGTTAACTAATGATGAACAAGCGTTAAAAATGAAAAAAAAATAAATGAAAGCCAATTCGATGGTGAAAAAAAATTTGATAATTTCGTAAATTATTTTTTTTAACCACAAAAAATGCAGAAATTAACGTTAAGACAAAAATCGGGTAGGAAAGGATTTCAATACAGAAAAAACGACGTTACTATTTCTCACTCAATCGAGAGTAAAAAAAATTATTAGAAAAAAAAATATATTCCACCGTATTACTGGACATGAGGATAAAAATTGTTGAGACGCGGAATAAGACGACACGTGCGACGGCCCGAAGAGCCATGTGCTAAGCATCCTTATACAGTTATAAAAGTCGGAACGTTTTGCGGACGCTTTTATTTGGTAAACCACAAGCATGATCCCCATTTTTCACCGTTTACATATAATTCTTTGAAAACTAGGAACAAATAGGAGCAATGAAAAATGTGGTTAAACAGCTATCCAAGAAAAAGCCTGGAACGTGTTCATTACCAAGAAATGCATTCCCGACGCGGATTTCAATGAGATTACTAATATTAGCCTAGCGGTGAAGTAATGATGAGAGGAATAACGTTTCGTCCACTAAATCGCATACACACAGAAGTAGGTGGCGTAAAATCACGTAATACACACTCTGTTTGCAGACGAGTGTCCCGTGGGAACGTTTCTCTGTGAGAACAGCACGATCTGTATGCCTCAGAGAAACTGGTGTAACGGATATCCAGATTGTCCGGGGGGCGATGACGAAGCCAAAATTTCTTGCTGTAAGCTCAGACAAGAGACATATATTAAATAAAAATTATTACTAAATATTACTAAATTATTACTAAATAAAATTAAACAAAAATATTATCCATTTGCAGTAATAATTAAAATTCCAGAATTCTAATAACCACTCATTTTTTATATCTGTATTGACAGTTATTTTGAAGTATTGCGGAGCAACAGGAAATTTCATTTTACAATATGAAAACTTTTAATGAGGAATTCATGAACTCTAACGAATACTTTATTTCATTTAGTCGATTTCCACGGTTTCTGGGACTGGTTCTTCAAGCCGAGGAATACTAAGCAACCGGAAAATTGTGGTAAAATAAGTAGTTAGAAATGTGCAATAATGCACGGAAATAAGCACGTATTTTTATATGGACTCGTAAATTATATAAATACCGAATGCGTCAGAGAATAATTCAACGAAAAGAATGTCGATAAGTGAGAGATGACGATAAAAATTACTTTGTTTCCGTTCCAACTAAAAATTCAATGCCATTTTGAAATTCTGATAAAGCACGATTCTCCACAAAACGTTTATTTGTGATAATCAATCGCCAATTCCCTCTGAATCTCGATGTTCGAAACATTCGATGCTAGGTAAATCAACATTTTTACTCTCAGGCTTAGTGGAACAGTGCTTGAAGGATTGTTCCTGCACGAATTGCATCGTCAGTTGTTCAGGCTACGAGGAAATTCCCCAAACATTTTCTCCCAATGTTTCCACCATGTAAGTCTCTGACTCCTCATTTCCTGCGAAATAATAGAGAATGTAATATGGTAACCGCAATAGAATGTAACTGATACTGGGAGACGATTCAATGTGGAATCTCAATCGATCATGAAATTGCAGAACATTCACGGAATCCGCGTTCAATGTTATATCGAAGCATGCTTTGGCAAGATATACTCAAATTCGTTCCCTGTAAGTACAAATCGTAAAAAATCTTGGGGTGCGTATCAACAAGGTACAAAGATCAATAAAAAAAAAAAACAAAATAATATGAACTAAATTGTTGAATTTTTTTTAGTTCAAATAAATTTTAACTCACCAAATTGATACACTTTTCTTCAGCTTTTTTGAAGACAACGGTATCGAGAGAATTGAAGAAGGCTCATTCATCAATCAAGCTTCCTTGTATTGGCTGTAAGATTCGAAAAATATAAAATTAAACAGTAATATTTACGATTTTTTGTTTAAATGCATTGGTTCATGCAAAATTAAATCTGTTTAAAGACTTCATCGTGCACACATAGGAGAGCCTAAAAAAATTCTGGCCTCTCATTTCCAGCTGAAAATTGACCAAGAATCTTATTTGAGCTCAATAGTCGTCGATTGTCAATGGAAGTTTGTCAAAAAATTTGTGAAGGGTTGTTGAAGCATGTACAGTGAGAATCCTTTATCAGATTTTGTATTGCATTGACTGAATTATGACAAAAATTGTTGATTTTTAGTATAGATTTTTTTTCAAGGTTTGCTTCATTTGATTTTATTTTAAAAAATGATTCGACGATTCCTTTCACAGGGTATTATCAGACAATAAATTGAGAGAAATTCGAAAAGGGCAAATGACAGGACTCTCGTCTCTCGAGACCCTTATGTTGGATAACAACAGTCTCAGTTGGGCAGATTTTGCGGATTTTGAAAATAGCACATCCCTCGAATTGATGTGAGATATTTATGTCTCGTTTTTTATTGTGCAATTCAACATTCGATTACTTGTGTTTATTGGAAAAAATAATTATGTATCATGTCGAAAAAATGTACTGGAAAAAGACTTGCTCTGATTTGACAAAATTCATCCCAAGAGAAACTGTCCTGAACATCGTACCTTCTATTAGTGTGTCGAACGTTCGAGTGGAAAAAGTATGTAAATTAACGTAGTAATCTAGAGAGTGATACTCTCATCAGAATAATTGAATAAATTCACTATTTCTGTCGTTATTGCTGCACATCTTGGTCCGGACAGACTCACACACGTGTTTTGTGTTTTGCAGCGATCTCTCCTCAAATTTACTCACAACCGACCAATTGAAATTTCCATATTTGCCTGGATTGAAGGACCTGTGAGTCACGATGACAAAATTTTCATTATTTAATAAAACAAAATTAAAAATAAAAACAATAGAAAAACTGATTGACCGAATGAGTAAATGAAAAATTATCTATTTTCAGCATGCTGAATAATAATAAATTGGAAAAATTGACAGATCTTACGTTCGCTAAATTACCCACTCTCCGATCTCTGTATGTACATAATCCCAACTAACTTTATCAATTTAACATTTTTCTTCATTCTGTGAATCAAATTTACTTCGATTTTCTTTCTGTTCGTTCAATTTTCAGAAGTCTCGAGGCCAATTTCATCAAGTTTATCGATCCGAATGCTCTCAAGTCGTTGATAATGCTCACAGAACTGTGAGTTTGTTTTATGAAATATTTCATTTATCTCGATACAAGAACGAAAAACTGATTATCTCGAATTCTTTTTTCAGCAATCTCGCAGACAACAACATCGTTGACGTACCACAACATTTTTTTCGGCCTGTTCCCAATATGACAAAATTGTGGGTACTGCAATATTAACAATAACAATAGCAATAATAATAATAAAGAGGGTGAAACGCTCCGAGCTTTGAATACGTGCTCGAGATGCACGAACCAGAGTTATTTGCCACGTGTATGAGATTAAGTGATGAAAATGATTTCTCTCTCATTTCCTCGATTACAGTACCGTCTGAATTTTCGTACTGTGACAAATCGCAGTTTCCGGTGCATTTTTCTCGAATGCCGCTCAATTAACTCCCATTCTAACTCGAATTTTATTTCTCAGAATGATTGGCTACAATCCTATAGAAAATTTACCAATGTCAGTGTTCGAGCCTCTCAAAAATTTGGAGTCACTGTAAGTTTAGAAACTGATGAATCTTCAATTTTATTGAGTAAAATATCGAAAGAATGTATACTTTTGAAGTTATAAAGATTTGAGAACTTTTTTTTATAGAGGAGTGGAAGAAATCGATATGGATAATATGGAGAACAACGTATTCGATTTGTTCACCAAGCTAGATTTTGTGTGAGTCGCGACATTTTCTATTCCACATTTGTTTCGAAATAATAATATTAACAATCCTGACGATCGTATTTGTTAAACTTTTTTTTTTAAATACATGGAACATGTGTTCTTTTTTGTTAGGTATTTTAAAAAATTTTATTACTGCACGACTTATGCGCCCAAAGTTAAAAAATGTCGACCCGCGAGCGATGGTGAGAACTTTTATTCCAAGTCTTTTTACGTTCTTCACATTAATTTTAAAACGACAACGAAACGATGGATTAAGTACAACTTCGTATAAATCCTAGGGGTGTCGTCGTTATCTCACTTGCTGGGAAAACCACTGTTGAGAGCAGCGGTTTGGAGCATATCAGCTGTGACTTGCTTGGGAAATGCGCTCGTCCTCTGGGGACGATTTACAGCAAAAGATGAAAATCGTGTGCTAAGCATCATCATCAGAAATCTCGCAGGTTATTTTTGTGTACTCGAAATTGGCGTGAATTAATAAATTAGATTGAAAAAATTTGGTGACATGCCAATTGGAATTCTAATTTATGGCGTAGATCGTTTCGCAACGTTTCTAATATCCATTGAATTTGATTTATGAATGCGAGATAAATCTTCATCAATAAAAATGAACGAAAAAAACTACGATAGAATCGAATATCGACTCGAACATGATATCACGCCAGCCAATAAATCATACGATTCACTTTATTGTGCGTCTATATAAAAGCATATGAATTTTCCAGTGTCCGATATGCTCATGGGATTTTATCTGTTCATAATCGGACTGGAGGACGTTCGTTTTCGTGACAATTACAATCAGGAAGCGAGCTCGTGGATGTCTTCATGGTCTTGTACGATTGTTGGTATTTTGGCGATGACTTCATCGGAGGTGAATTTGTTTTGGAAAATGTTTTTCTCGAGAGAAATAAATTCCTGAATGCCCAATTTTTTTTTCACAGTTATTGGCAATCATGAAATTTGGATAATTATGGAAAAATGTATGATTTGAACGGTCCAATAAATTCTTTCGAATTTGAAGGTTTCGGTGATGATACTTTCGTTCATGTCGGTCGAGCGTTTCATGCTGATAGCAGCCCCATTGAAACGTCATCGTTCACTCACTCCTCAAGCAGCTTTTTCGTCGATGATCGCCATATGGATTTTTGGTATAATTCTCGCTCTGATCCCAGCTATACATTGGCGAAGTAGCACGCGCTATTACGGCGTCAATGGGATGTGTTTTCCACTCCACATCGATGATCCTTTTCTCATTGGCTGGGAATACTCCGCTTTTATCTTCCTTGGGCTCAATCTCTTCGGGTGAGTTCTACAAAAAAGAAAATCAACTTTAGAACGAGTGATGTAACGAACAAGCAGGTAATTCGGACCATTTTGGCCCTTCATTTGAAAAATACAAATAATTTCAGACTCGTGACGATCGGGTACGTGTACTCGGGTATGTTTGCGAGCATTTGGCGAACTCGTCACAACACACCGCTCTCCGTAGGAGATTCGGAATTCGCGTTTCGATTTTTTCTCATAGTTTTGACCGATGCGGCTTGTTGGGCACCGATAATAGGACTGAAGATTCTCGCATTCCTAAAATATCCAGTTCCTCGTGAGTATCGATTATTTCTCTTGGGAAATCCTTTTGGATTCGAATCGATCACGTCGTGACCGAAGGAATTACAATCTTTTAAGTCACATCTCAAAACTTCGATCACGTTTTTTCACCTCATTTTTATTGTGTTCCCGACAGCTGATCTTCACGCCTGGGTGGTTGTTTTCATTCTCCCTGTAAACAGCGCCATTAATCCTCTGCTTTACACTTTTACGACGCCTAAATTTCGGGAACGACTGAACGAAGGTTGGCTTCGAAAAATGCGCAACTACGCTACCAGAAAACCGTCGACGCAGCGTAAGTCACGTCCGAATTTTAGCTTTGGAGTAAATTATTTTCAAGAATTTTTTTCTGCACGAATACGAAACAACGAAATCGTTTCGATTTCCTTTTTCCTCGTGTTTAATCGCAAGATTTTCTAAATTATTTACAGATTCGCAATCGTCGAGTTCTTTGGCTACCAAAAACATTGCTCGTCACCAGCTAAATACGTTTCCCATTGACGAGACGCTTCCGATCGCTTATAACATAGATGCTCATTTGATCGAGTTACGTCAACACCCGCTGTGAGCGTTATTCCAAAAATTAGCGTTTTAAGGATCCAACATAAAAAATTTCAAGATATGTTCTATAAAAAAATTGATCGCAACGATTTTTAAATTTTGCTCTTTTGTTAAATTTCCCTGTGACGCTGTTCACTTTATACAAAACTATAGAAAATTGTCGATTTTGTACATTTTTTTGTAATCCCTAAAGTCAAAGTACCGATGAAAATAAAAACTTTGTTCGATGGGACAAATTTTTGAAAAAAAGTCGTCGCGCAACAACGTTGTGGAAAAAAAGGGAAAAATAAAAGTACATTTTTCTGGCAAATTTCTGAACGGATCGTTATCAAATAATGTCTGTGACTGACCCAGAAATTTTGCACATGTGACATGCAGTCCCGAAATGCCAACAAACAGCAGCGAGCTCGGATCTTTGTTTCGTTAAGCGTTACAACATCGTGACGTTTTTCTAGTTATTCTAAACTGAGGCAGATGATGAGGTACATGTTTGCCATTAAGATTTTTTTATCTTGTTCGATTATTTGCTCCCACGGGCTGCTCGCATCATAATATATAGAGACAAAAGTATTGTATACACATACACATGCATGGAAGTCTGAGGACTGATGGTCCAGATGCCTCTGGTCGACGTCGCAGCCGCAAAAAGGGCGATATATACGCATACTTTGCTCTGTCTGCGCTTCTTCGTCCTCTCACTCCTCACTCCTCGGATCTAAAATTTTTTCTTTCCTTTTTTTTTTACAATGAAAGACTGTTTTCGTTAACGCGGTGTGTCGCCAATGAGGAATTTCGAGGTCTTTTCGGGCGGTCGAAAATATCAATGACAAGCAAACATTATATTTAGCGAATACACTTACGAAGGAGTTTATGGGAGAAGAAATGGCCTCGTGGCCCAGTAACGCGGAGCACGTGGCCCTCATACGTTACGTACTTGTAAAAAAAAAATACTCGCGAATCCCCCTGGTATTATGATGTCAGACTGGGAGATTTCGTGAATTTTTTGGCTCGCGGAACCCGAGATAATCGTTATGCATATTTGGTGTGCATATTTTGGAGCCCTCTCACACGTCGTTCGCGCGGGAGAAGAAAAATAAGGGAATTCGTGGAAATCGCATTGCTGGACTATCTGCGAAAAACACTGGAAACAATAACGCGTCAAATGCTGAAGTTGTGTCGAAACTTCATTAATGAGACTAGAGAAGCGAAAATCTTTGGTACGCTCGTCACGAATGACTCGAACGTTGTAAAGCTCGCGTTGAAAAAAAACGCTTGACGAAATGTTTGCATTATTTTAGCGCACGTTTGTTGACGTACTTCGTATGCATTTTCTCATTTTTCCAGTCGGTTTATGGGCACACGAGACAGAGAAATATAGACTTCGAAGTATCATCTTATAGATGGAGACGGAGGAGAGAGAAAAAGATTAAAACGCTTTACGAAGTACGCCAACGGAAGGAAGGGAGAAAGAATGAGAAGGAGATACCGGGTTCCCCTATCGTTGATGCGCCCCCGTCTAAGCTGACGGCAAGAAACACGTGTTGTTCCCCTTCAGCATCGTTTTTCTCGATTCTTCGCTGCTCGGATATCGTTCCGCCACATACGATCAGTCTGCCGAGGATCGACTACGTTGCCGGCTGCTTCTATAAAACATCGATTTAATTTAATACCCTTTTATTCGCTACGATTATCATTCACATTCGAAACAATCGTCTGTGTGCAGATCTTATATTCTTTGTACACTCGACGACGCATGATTAATCAGTAATACTTGAAACAAACCTGTGCACCGGTTTGCGGTTCCCGCAAGAAGATGGAAAAACGCCGGGGACGCTCGTGCTCCGCGATCTCCCGATCGACTTCGACTATTTTTATTCTTCTGCTCCATTTGACCATTCGGATACCTGAAGGCAAATATACATTAATACTATTATCATTTTTCGTGGTAAATTTTCGGCTTAATGTTGTTTCGTTTTCTATTTGATTCAATTTTAAAATTCTTCGTTGGATTCTTCTCCTCTCAAATAAAGTATAGAAATTTGATATCCCATTTGCATGTCAACGCATCTCTGCATCAATTTTCATCGCGCTATGAGTAAGAGTCTTCCTCGATTCAGAGGTCTCCATTAATCGAGTTTGCGATGACTCTGACCCAGTGCGCTCGACTAACATGCTGATCACGTTTTTTTCATCATTTTTAACAAGTCGGTGCGCTACCTTTGAAATCTTTCAGCGTCAAAGTTTCGAAGTTCGCAACTTTTCTGTAAATTTTTTCAGAATCAGATGCTTTTCTGCATTATCAAAAATTTATCGAGAAAGATTTATCGAGAATCATTTTCGTTTTTGAGTTTCGTATCCTTTCCAAGTTTTGAGCATTTCACTGTTAACTTTCGTTCGCATCAGGATAAAAAGACGGAGGAATTACTCGACGTTTGCCTCGCGTAATGGAGCTGATATCAAGAACAAATAGAACTTTGTGATTTTGCTTATCATAAATGCACGTGCCGAGAGTGACATTGTGAAGAAAAAATTAAGTTTGCACTATTTTCCTCGTAATTTGTCTCAAAACGTCGTCGATATAAGTCGCAATAAAAAGTGCGTACTCGCCGATGATTCAAGGTCGAAGATCCATTGAAATTTCATTTCCATGCTGTTCAGTCAATTCAGGTAGTTTGTACGTGGCTCGAGGGCTTATTGTTTTTAGGAGGAAATAAAAGTACGTTTGTAATGAGGACGATCATGAATCGCGTTCGGACATTCGGTCGTGGCCTTGTGCCACTTTTTCTCTTGATACATCATCTTATTGTACATTATCTCGGTGTGATCTCACGATATCGTAAATGATAGAGTCTGTCGCGTAGATCGTGATTGATGCAGCAGATAAAAGTGTCACAACGTGAGCGAGACTCGGACTCAAAAAAAATATTTGTGACATTAACATCTTCGGATTTTAGTTTGACGCGAACATTGAATTTCAGCATGATTACAAATTCTTTAAAATAATCTAATTACTCAGGCGTTTCGGGGGTCGAGACGAGAATGGAAGGTCAGTTCGAGAGATGCTGCGGCCTCGGCACGTCCTGGGCGAAGGAGGGTTTGCGATGCGAAAAATTCACTGGACCGGTAAGCGATGTGCCTCGAGTCGAACAGGGATTGTGCCTCGAAGCCGTTGACATCTGTTGCGTACGTGCTCATCGCGAGAAAAGCTGCGAGAAAGGGAAAGCAGACGCCAGGGCTGGACTTGCTTGCGTTCAGGGTGAAAGTTCCGACAAATCACCGTGTCCTGACGATCAACACAGAGATTGCTGCGAGGCCTGTAAATTAGGTGAAAATCTTCATTTCAACAACCATTTTTGATTGATTATTAAATTTGGAGAATCGACTTTCATTTATCGCGCGTACCGTCGAAACGGTTAGAGATGGAGAAAAAATTCATTGGACTAATTTTTTAAAGGATGAGAATTCCTACAAAAAAGCTTGTATCGATTTCTCCGTATCTCTGATAGTTTAGTCACAGGAGCACGTCAAAACAACGACAATCGGCGTCTCGACTCTCGAATTTGCTTAAATATACGCTCCGAGAACTAAACTACTGAAAATAAAGAAAATCCACCGGGAACTTTTTTGTAGGAAATTTCGTGCTCTACGAAATTGCTCGTACAAGTTTTTTTCCAAGTTCAACCATATTTGGGCAGTACTCTGCCACAAAACGAGGCAAGCATTTCGAAACTTTGATAATGAAGGAAAATATTTTTTTACTTGATAATCTCCAAGGTCACGCGTGAAAATAGTTGATAGATAAAAGCCGTGAAAAAATGTAACGATGTCAAACGGTATTCTTATTATCGCGAACGTTCAGGTATCTTGACTGGCTCAATGGGCCAGGGTTGCGGTTTCAAATCGTTTGCCTTTGGTAAGCCGTGGGATCCTGCATTCATGGAATGCTGTAAGGAGGCATCGCCAACGACGACCGATAGCGAAACGTCATCGACACCAATATTTTCAACCGATACAACCACCGATTTTAACGTTACGACAAGCACGTCTTCGCTCTCGTCAGACCCTACGTCGGATTCTACGTCACAAGAATATCCTACACCAGGTCAGACCGAGGAGTTTATTTTTGGTTTTTTGCTCATTACTTATTGACCGAACGATCGATCGCTTTCGCTCACACCCGAGTGAGATAGCACCGCAGCCGTATCGCTGTATGTCTCCGGGCACTTACGTACGATATTCGATTTCTGTGCTGCTCAGCTCTCGACGACATTTGCCAGTTGATGAGAGGTCTCCTGTGCTCCGACATTTGTGTGCCAACGCCTGGATCTTTTTACTGCAAGTGTCCCGACGACTCCATACTCCTCGAAGACGGAAAAACCTGCAGAAAAAATATTCCTGAAGACAGGTAATCGGGTTTGACTTCGAATGCGAAAATAAAAGTTCGACTCAGTGTTTTTATACGTTCGTCGTGAATATTTTGACGCAAGCTCAGCTGAGAATCGATCGAACGTTGCGATTATTTCCTGCGATTATTCCAGCCAAATTTGACGCGCACAATGTTTTTGATCGTCAAATTCGTTGTCAATGAAATTTATAAAAATGGATTACTTTTCGCTTCTGTCAATCTCAGATGCAAAAGTAACAGTCCGTGCTCGCAACGTTGCACCGACACCGGCACCGAAATAAAGTGCAGCTGCAATCCAGGCTTCGTTCTCGGCCCGGACAACCGCACTTGCTCTCCAATAACAGAGCGATTCGCAGCTCCGACGGAAGACAATGAGCCCGATCCGAGATGTCCCGCTGGCTACGAGTACAACAAAACCGCCCAGGTCTGCGATGGTACGTATCATTCTGGAACGAAAAACAAAAAATTAGCAAATTAAATCACAACACGGTGACTGATGGGACATAATTTTTGCCTGCGCGAATGTCATCCGCACAGCGTCGTTGAAAATCGAGCGTCATTTACTCTCTCACTCATTATTTGCATTCCGTATCTTTCGTGTTGCTTTTTTCATCTCGTTCACATACTCGCCACCAAAATTTCATCGTTTCGCCAAAAAAAAAATCATCTCTCGCAAGACATCGACGAGTGTGCCGAAAGTCCTTGCCCCGGAGACTGCAAAAACCTCGTCGGATCGTACGTGTGTCTCAAGGTGATGAGCGCGGAAAAGGAAGAGGAAGCACGTCAGGAAAGCTGTCCCCCCGGTTACCAATGGGATTCGGTGACGCAATTGTGCACAGGTGAGCATCGCGAGGCTTAGAAAATTCGAGGACTGAGAGAGCTGAATTCCTTTAAAAAAATGTTTCACGTCGGAAAAATTCTTGTTCGATTTTTTCCTCAAACTCAAGACATCGACGAGTGCCTCGAGTTGAGCGGAGCTTGCAACGAAGAATCTCATTTGTGTGTAAATACTCAGGGGAGTTTTACTTGCCATGAATTGAGTGGTCCGAAGGGCTGTCCCGCAGGTTTCAAATTCGACGTCGCAACGAGGCTCTGCAAAGGTGAAAAAATTTTGATTTAAATACCTTAAGAATCTCGGGATTCCATTATTTCGATAATTTCGAACAGACTCCTTAATTTTTGGTGAATTCCCGTAAATTCGAACGAGAACAGACGTGGACGAATGCGCCGAAAGGATACACGGGTGTTTACCGGAAGCTGAGGAATGCAGGAACATCGAAGGCGGATACGAGTGCGATATGAAGTGTCGCAAAGGCTTCGCTTTCAGTCACAGACTCGGTCTATGTTTGGGTGAGTCCAAGCATCAACGTTGAGCATTTAAAAAAAGGCTAAAAACAGAGAAACGACAATTTTTCGCTGGTTCGACAGACATCGACGAGTGCACGGAGTCGTCGCACCCTTGCCCGGACCCGGAGACGCGTTGTGTGAACAAAGTCGGAAGTTACGAGTGCAGAAAATCACAAAAACTTGCGACAAACGTTTCGAAAATAATGGCGACCGGAAGCAGTGGAATTCCAGCCGACTGTAGAAACGGAAAAGGTGAAAATGTTTGCCCGGAGAAAAAAGAGAACTTGATCGACACGAAGCGTGAGAAGGCCGGAGGAAAAATACAGAGGGAAGAAGATTGGCCGAAAGAACCGGAAGCAGCGGGCAGCAATTACGAGAAATTCGTCATCGAAGATCAAACATTTTCGGACCCGAGTTCCAGCATGAGGAACAACGTACTGGACGACGAAACTTTCCCGAGCAATTGTCCTCCTGGATCATTTTACAACCGGGAAAGAAAGACCTGCGAGTGCCACGCAGGCTTCGAAATCGATCCTGTCAACGGGGAATGCAGAGGTATTATTTCCTTGCAAATATTCTTTTGCGCTCATAAAAATTCTCCGATAAAGATTTTTTCTCGTTTCACAACCAATTAGAGAATCATTCGCGCTCAAAAAATTGATTTTTTCAAAAATTCTCCGTCATTTTGAAATTTGGGGGGGGGGGGGGAACTACAAAATTTACACAATCGACTCGTTGCCATTTATAGACAACGGTAAAAGCACCGAAAACAATAAATTTGGAATAATCGTGGCAATACTGAATCGGTACTTGTATTGACAGGGTGTCAACTTGACTTCGGGATACTCGCTACTAGATTGTTCGCGTATATCGATAAATAATACACGAACAATGCTGTAGCAAGTTGCCGACGTCGAGCTAAGACCCTGCCACTAATTGTTCGTTGGTTTCCGTAATTTATGCACCTCCGGAGTGTTACGCGTATGTGAGAAATCCACGACGCCCTGCGTCACGTAGCGGCCGAGATGCGAAGCTTTGAATAGAGTAGAGTCGAATGAACGGGCCCGAAAAGCGATTCGTTTGATTTGAATGGGAATTTTCGAGTGGAGCGAACGCATGAAAATTTGTGAAATTCGAAAGGCTATTTTAGCGAGGCTTTTTCTGAGGGTGAGTAGGAAAAAAGCATATTTCCGTATTTCTCTTTTCAGACCCTTCAAAAAACGCGACGAAGCCGATACTGTCAACGTATTCGGAAGGGAGGGAGGAAAATCCGTGTGCCTTGGGTTACAAGCGAGATAGTTTCGGCTGCGTGGATATTGACGAGTGTTCCGAAGGTCCGGGTTGTCAGAGCAACGAGAGATGTACGAATTTTCCGGGAGGTTATAATTGCGCGCCATTGTGTAGCGACGGTTGGCGTTGGGAAGGAAGGAGAAAGAGTTGCATCGACGTCGACGAGTGTTTGGAAGCTCTTGACGACTGTCCCCGCGAGACTCATCGATGTGTCAACAAAAATGGGACTTACGTTTGCGAAGAGCTGGAGTCATGTAAATCGGGTTATCGTCGAATATACAACGGGAGTTGCATCGATATTGACGAATGTGTGGAAGGCCCGGGTTGCCGAGAGCACGAGCGTTGCAAGAATTTGCCGGGACGTTACGACTGCGAGTTGTTGTGCGTCAAGGGCTGGCGCTTCGATCCCTCGAGCAAAGGTTGTTCGGACATTGACGAGTGTCTTCTGGGCCTTCACGACTGTCCCCAAAGCTCTCATCGTTGCGTTAATACCAATGGGACTTACAGCTGTCAATTGATACCACCGTGCACTCCCGGCTTTCGTAAAATGTTCAACGGGAGCTGCGTCGACATCGACGAGTGCCTTGAAAATCTTCACGACTGCAAACTCAACTATCATCGATACTGCGTCAATCGCGAAGGCACCTACGAATGCGTCACTCGTTATCCGGAGTGCTCAAAGGGATTCGAATATTCTCTACGGTCACGCAGCTGTCAGGATATCGACGAATGCTCCAGAGGCGAATACACTTGCGACGCCAGGTTCAATGAGAAATGCGTAAATTTACCTGGCTCTTATAAATGCGAGAGACCTACCTTCAGCTCGCACGGAAAACGGCAAAAACCAGCTTGTCCCAACGGATACCGTTACGATAGCGCGAGAAGAGAATGCACTGGTGAGATTAATCCAAACATTTTTTCTAACGATAAGCAATTTTTTCTGTACAGGACCCGTAGAACCTCGTCGAAACATCGATTTTCAATTCGTTCATACTGCGTCGTGCTTAAATGTCCGCCTAACTGCAAAAACTCGTGCTTTGCTTTACAATAAAAAAAAAACTCACGTCCTGCATCGGAGACTCACTTTTATATTTACTCTCTTCCGACAGACATCGACGAGTGTGCCGAAGGATTGGACAGTTGCGGCGATGAGGTGTGTTACAATCAGCCAGGCGGTTACAGTTGCGCCCGAACGCCAGCGCCAATCCCAATGAAGCCGATCCGGCAGCCAGCGAATCAGGAGAAACCTTCGGCCGACGAAAACTGCCAACCAGGGATGAGATACATGAGAAATCGTGGCTGCCTGGACGTGAACGAGTGCGAAGAGGACGACGAGGCTTGCTCGAGTAACGAACAGTGTGTCAACACGCCCGGAAGTTTCACGTGCGAGTGCAAGCTCGGCTTTCGTCGGGACAATTTGACCCAGGCGTGCGTCGATATAAACGAGTGTCAACTGCTGGAAAATGATTGCTTATCTACTCAGAGATGCGACAATACTCTCGGAAGCTATAACTGCGTCAGATATTTACCGTGCGGAACAGGATACACGCTGAATGCGGCTACCGAAATCTGCGAAGACGACGACGAATGTGTCCTCGGGACTCACGACTGCAGCGGCGGCTACCACTGTCGAAACACTCTGGGATCTTATCGATGCGACAAAAATCCACGATCCTCGGGGTCTCTCGCTTCCCCGAGAACTGCACCCGTCACCTCGAGAATCTACGCGACCACTCCTTCGTCCATTTTGAGCACGGGACCGCGGGGCATCTGCCCACGCGGTTTCGTCGACGGCCCCAACGGCCGATGCATCGATGTCGACGAATGTTCCAGATCCGTCAATCCTTGCGCTCGATCATTGCAAAAATGTGTCAACACTCTCGGATCGTACAAGTAAAACGAAATCTCAGAAACACTCGCTTGTAAAAATTCTTCGAATTTTATTTCAGTGGCATTCGGTAGGGAAAAAATGGAGGGGTAAGGAAGCTGCTTGCTTGAAGCGAAAATTTTCTCTTTTTAGGTGCGTTTCGAGAGTGCTCTGTGGCAACGGTTACACTTTGGATCCCGAGAGCAATTCACATTGCGTCGACGTAGACGAATGTGCGGAGGGAACGCACGATTGTCGCAAAGGTCAAACCTGTCGAAATCGACAGGGCGGATACATTTGCGAGTGCCCGCCCGGTCACGTCACAGGCCCGAACAAAGACTGCGTCGACATCGACGAGTGCAGTATTTACGCGAGTCAAAGTTACGGCGGCGTTTGCGGGACGAACGCTCGCTGCGAGAACACCGTCGGCTCGTTCCGTTGCGTGTGCGAGTCCGGATTCGAAAACGTTGCGCACGGATCCGGAGTCTGTCAGGACGTCGACGAGTGCGCGAGGAGCCCCGGATTGTGTCAACACGATTGCGTCAACGCTTGGGGAAGCTACAGGTGCACTTGCAAACCGGGATTCCGTCTCAACCCCGACAACAGATCCTGCACCGACATCGACGAGTGTGTCGAGTTCAAGGAAAATAATTTGTGCATCGGGATTTGTGAAAATACCCCGGGAAGCTACGCTTGCAGCTGCCCCAACGGTTACAAACTCAGCCCCGACGGAAGAACGTGTCAAGGTAATATTTTTACACTTTTTTTCTTTAAACCCTTTTGAGGATTTCTGTTTACACCATTTGAATTCGAAAAATATCGTCAAACCCGATTTTCATGTCTGACTGAACAGTTTCTCATTGGCGGACATTTTTTCCTTTACATAACAGAAGAAAAAAGATTTTTGTGTTGCTGAAAATAGGAAGTTCTGTGAAAATTTCGTACAAATGTTCCGCAGACATGGACGAGTGTGCTTCCGGGCGTGTGTGCAGAGATCCTAGCGAAATGTGTCAAAACACACGTGGAAGCTTTCGTTGCAACAGGATAGACTGTCCGACCGGATATTACAGAGATCGTGAGAGAAAAAAGTGAGGGAATGGATTGGTCACATTTGGTTGCATTAAAAAAAGAAGGAAAAAGAATTTTGTTCGCTTGGAATAATGAATTTTTCTATATTTTGCAGTCGATGTGTGCGGACTTCGCGTTACTGTCCGAGCGGCGACCTCGCGTGTTTCCGTGCCCCGTCACACTTTTCTTACAATTTTATAACGTTCGTAAGTATGTTGCCGATTCCATCGACGGGAATCCTCGAATTGTTTACGATGAGAGGAACGCACTTGCCGGGATCAACGGTCCAATTTTCAATGGCGTTGGTCGACGCGCGTGCTCCTCCCGGTGTCACGAGAGCGACTGAGTCTTGTTTCGCGCTTAGGCGACCAACGCCGTCTCAGGCCGTTCTTGTACTGACGCGAAGCATCCCCGGCCCCCAAGAAATCGAGCTCGATCTTAGCATGGAAATTTATCACAATGCCGCATTCGCCGGAAGTGCTGTCGCCAAACTCTTCATATACGTTAGTCAGTATGAATTTTAATACTTCGAACCAAAGAACGAGAGCAGAAAAAGTTTAAATGAGCGAATGAAAAAAATCCTTGCGACACTTCCGTTAGAATATTGTTTGATATTCGCATTAAAAAATCGTTGAAACGATTTTCAAACTTTTTTCGAAATCGCAAAAACGATAAGGCTCCAAAGGAAATCATCTGCACGCTGCAACATCTTATGAATTCAGATCGATGTTTTCGTTCTGGACTGTAAAAAAATTGAAATTTCGGAGTGCCATCTACTTTTCTGGCGACACATCGAGTGCTTCCGAAAAAAAAAGTTTTAGTGTTCATGCAAAGTGCAAAAAAGTGAACACTGAATAATGCTTCTCGTCGATAGAATGTATTTAGAATAATGAAGGAATGCAAAACGATTTGTAGGTTTAAAATATTGTACTTCGTGTAAACTCAGTGAATGTGAAACCCCAATACAATTAATGTAAAATAAATCATTGACACGTGTTCTGAGATCTGAATTGCATACATTTTATTGCTTCAATCAACTCGTGGGTGGCACATGGTTTTTCATCACACTCGACGAGACAAAATCTTGGTAAAAATTAAAAAAAAAAAAACCAAAGAAATCCGAATGAAATAAATAACGTAATATTCCCTGCACAGCTCAAAGACTTCATAGAATTAGCTCACTTTCCTCACCTATTAATTCGTGATAACCTAGTAAATATAACAATAATTATAATAATAAACTAAAAAAACTTTAGCGGGCGTTTAGCTCGTTTTAACACAACACTTTTCATTTGTTTATTAGCTAGCTATTGAAGCTATTGAAATATATTTGAATAACGTTACAATTATACCGTAATAATTATAATCAGGACGATACGTATCAGCAATCGATAATAATACGACAATAATTATTCAACGTGCGACAATAATATACAGGAGAAAATATTGAATCGAGTGTCGTTTGTTTTTTCTCTCTCATCAATGGAAAATTCTTCTATTGTCGCTCTGCTGCGCCTTACGCATATATTTATATATTTATTTAACGTCCCATCGTGGACAACGCAAAGCTACGAATTGTACAACAATGATTAACTAGCAAAAAAGCTCCTCGTGTGTTCGTTCTGACTCTGTGGAACGATCTTTAGTTCCGCTTACTATTTTTCACTCTCAATATTCCTTAAAAGATAAAGCTTTCATAGCCTGACTAGGATCACCGAGGATACAAATGCTATATTCAATTAAATTATACTTCTACCGTCACGATTCAATATCCGGCTCTTTCGCGCTTGTGCTACTCGTACAAATAATCCGTTCATGCAATCACAATTGCTTCGAGATGAGATCGTCGTTTCGCAGAAACGATAAGAAAATCGACTTTATTTCCATCCCCTTCAAAATTTTTATAATTACTCGATTTTCTATCAACTGGCAGCACGTGTTTCGACACATGTTTCAAGAAAAATTTCAAAGAATATCTGAAGATGCGAGAATTTTCCCCTTCGAATAGCATTTTTTCTATCTTCATAATGAGTTTCTTCTTTTTCTACTTTTTTTTATCGTGTCGGTTTCGAAATGGGTACTATGAATTCACAGATTTTACGAACAGCCAAAAGGAAATATTCGATTTTTCAGATCGTTACTTCGATAAGTACCTGCAGCAGACATACTGCGATTTTCTAAATGCATTTAGTTCACTATATAACTGACTCATACTCGCTTTCCTACATCGAGTTCGTAACGTCAATTTTCGTTTGCTCAGATTATGAAAAATATATGTATATTTTCAAATATATATGTAAATATGTGTGTATACTAGAATAATTTTTTTCTACGAGATATCATGAAAATTTGACACCGAGTACCCTCCGTTTAGCTACCGAATAATAAATATTTTAAAATTTCGACGAATAAGTAACTGCGACTAATTGAAAAGTGTCTAAACGAAACAAGAACAATTTCAGTGCGCTCGAGGCTGCAAACATTTAATTATTTTCAATCTCAATAAGTTGAACAAACGAGCCCAAGTTCCAATTCGAACGGACTTCAGTACGTTTTTCACTAGGTCGTGCCAAGTTTCATTTCTATCAAGGACTAGCCCCTACCAATTGAACCATTTTTTTTTTCTACATTTCGTAAGCCCTTAAATGCTAACGGCAGATATTGAACGTATTGCGAAAGAACACTTTGATGTCGACGAGAATATCGATCGACGTTTTTCGAGAGCGTTTAAAATCATTAATGTTCTCATGTTTTTAGAGTTTTATTGCGATTTTGGAGCAAGTTCGTTCCGGTATCAAAAATCGCATCGTTCTCCAATTCGGCGATGACCTTCGAGACGTAATTCAAACGCTCGTAAAGATCAGTCGTGCAGCCGATGTCCCGCAAATCATTCAACCAGTACGACGAGGCTTGCCTACTCGCGTCTATGTAAGTAACTAAATAACCACGTCCCCGAGTACCTTCGGAAACCACAATTTTCGAATGATCCACGAAAAAATTCACTTGCAGCAATGGCACCGTCAGCTCCATCACTATCGCTTTATCCGTTCTTAACCAACGTCTCATTCTTGGTACACTGCTCGAATTAGTCCTTGAGAATTTCGTTGTTCTCTGCTCTCGTACCTCACCGCCATTCGTTAAAAAATTATCCATGTAATGCGTGAAGTGGCGCAGTAACTCGAGCTTTTCCTCCATTGACGATGGCACGTCGTTCTCGTTCCGATACCGCGTCACCTCGTCCTCGGTCGTTGCGTACTCCACTCGTCTGTTGAGCAATCATAAAGACGTAAAAAACCAACATTTTTTGGTTGTTCTCAATTTTTTCAGGATTCGTCGATCTACAGCATTTTTAGATTCTTTTCTCTATGTATTTACGAATCTACTAGTTTTCTAGATACACGGAATTCTTTATTAACACAAGAAAGGTAGTTTCGTTCTTAATTTCAAAAACCTGAGGCTACGGAATCGTTAATTTTTTAATTTACTGTACGGGGAATGTAACGAACCTTCTGTCGTGAGTGTAGCTCATTTTGGTGCTATCATTGAAGAGTACGCCAACAGAGCGATCAGAGAGTTGAAATCCCAGCCCATATTTGTTGGAATAATCGATCCATTTGGTGACGAACAAAGGAGTAATGCGATCGACGAGAATAGGATTGTGTTGTGCGCGTGTGCATCGAATTTCGGCGAGGCAAGATTCGATAGCGCGATGCATCATGATACTGTCAGGTTTTTTGTGCTCAGGGCAGAGGAATTTGGTCAATCGTTGTCGGAATCTTGGCAATTTGGGTAATTTTCTAAAAAGCCAATTGCCAACTTTGGGCTTTTTGGTTGAGGCGACAGTTTTACCGGGGTCCAAATTAGCTTGGCTGGCAGTAACGTTGACGGTTTGATGTGGATTTTTCGTCGACAAATTCGCAGCTGGTGGATCGCACTTACGATCGACATTCTCGTTGGAAAGAAGGCCACGCGAAATTGCAGAGTTTCCGGAAGTGCCAATTTGCTGCTGACCCATCGTCGAACTTTGCTCAGCCATGAGAGAATTCGTAATTGGAATTCTGTAGCAACACGTGTGCGACAACTTCGACGGCACGTATTCCATCGTCAGATAAGCGTGCTCCTTCACCCTCTCAAGACTCGGTCGCAGTTCCGGTATTGGCTGCAATAACCAACGGATCAAATCTTGCCCGCTACGACTCACTACGCTGTCGTCCAATTTCTTGTAACGATTGTTACGAATTCGAGCATAAGTCTCCTTCAATGTCGACGTGTCGAAAGGCGGTTGCCCTGCCAGCAACGCATAAAGTATGCACCCCAGAGCCCAAACGTCCGCTTCGTAACTGAAGGCTTGTTTATACAGCACCTCCGGAGCTATGTAATTTGGTGTGCCGCATATTGTCCTGAAAACCCAAAAAATTCCCATTAAATTCATCTGCCAATTTGAAAATACTCGTTAACTGAATTAACCAGAAAAAAATGAGGAATTTATGGGCGTTCTTCGAGCATAATTTTGAGTCAATTCGAATCGTCAAGTTGAAAACAAAAATTCTGATTTTTTTCAAACTCTGTGAAACTCTTCGACAACGATGATTCCAAAAAGTAAAAAAAATCGCAACATTCAGAATTTGAAAAAAGAAATAAAGAATAAATAAATACTTAAAAAATAAAGAAGATAAAAAACCAAAAACTCAAAAGTATTGGAGAAATTCAATGTGATTTCACCGGAGCAAGGAACGTTTCCTTGTTTCTTGAACTTACTGGCAGAAGATTGAATTTTCGAAAACATTTAAACGAGCGGAAAGTGTCGAGAACCAAAGCTTTCGTGGTACGATATAAATTGGCATAAATTTGGGTGAAACGAGGCTTTGATTCGATCGAATGTGGCAAGTCGATGTCAAAGGCAGCGACGAGTAATAAATAAAGTTCGATAAATCCTCCGGAGCGCGTGAAGAGTGAGGACAAAATATTTCTTTTTCCTGTGACATAAATGTGTGCATTAACGTTGGCTTACACTCGTCGACGTTGTCCATCCGGTCTTGTTGCCAGGCCGAAGTCGCCGATCTTGACAATCATCCCGTCCGACAGAAACATGTTTCCCGGCTTGAGATCACGGTGCACAACTTTTTGCGAGTGTATGTAAGCGACACCGGTTACCATTTGCCTCATGTAATAGCGAGCTTCCGGTTCCGTGACTTTGCCACGATACTTGAGCACGTGCATGAGGCTCTGTCAATGCGAAATAAATAAATATTAGCAAAAAGTGTTATTATGAGCAGATGGAGCGAAGAGAACAGTGTTTTGTCGATGATTTAACGCGCAATGAGTCGTCCCACCGCTTTCGATATTTTTCTCTCGCCAGGCCGCGAGTTTCCAGCCACCGGTTTTACTTATTTTTGGAAATATATTTATAATTTTTTGTGAATGTCTGCAATATAGATTTGGTTCCCGTTATTATCGATCGTTTGGTGGTCGTAGGACAGGAAAGAAGGCTGAGCCCGCCACGCGTCTTCGAACGTGCGGAAGGTGGAAAAATAATGAAAACAGAGCGAGGGAGCCCCTCTCACGTGGTGAATCTGGGACGGCCTGCTCTACACTGGGAACTGTGTGACCCGATTATTCATCTCGAGTCTCGGAAAGGGAATAAAAGCTTTACAGAGACACTTCGGTACTCGTAAAGCTGCGCCCAATATCTGTCAGAATTTATCGATTTTCTCGCTTTTAGAGTTTTGTTACAATAGCCGCGATCCCAAGTGCATCGGGCCAGGGCGAAAAATATCTTCCGAAAAGTTTATTTCGAGGCTCGTCGACTCTCGGGGGAGGCGGGGAGCGTGGAACAGGCCTTCGTGTGGCGAGCCGCTTCGAAGGTCAAAGAATCACACAAAGGAGCTTTCCTCAAGGTCAACCGCGACTTATTCAGGTAGAATGAATAGAAGCGGAAGGACCCTTCTCCCACTGTGCTCTCCTCTCGTGCTCCCTGCCTCCGCTTACGAACGCCACGTGCATCCCGCGAGGACGCGAATTATTCACTCGATTCAGCGAGCTACGGCTACTCGGAGCTTCCGATTACTTCGAGAAATTCGACTTTCGCAAACGCTCACGAAATATCGATTCGCCCAGCTTATTTTCGGGCTCCCTCCGGTCTGCGGTTCAAAATTCGCCGATTCATTACCACGAGAAACCTTCGGTTTACGGAATTTCAATAATTCTCCGACCGTTTTCGTATCTGCTGAACTTTCAAACCGCAAATATCGATTCTTTCTTTTAATCGTACCAACGCAATAACTCACCTTTCTGGGACAAGGCTCCAGCAACATGTAAACGTTTATATTGTCCTCGAAGTAATGATGCATCTGAACAACGTTTACGTGATTTAGCTCTTTGTGGATCATTATCTCACGAGCAATCTGCAAAACGAAGAGAAAAATACGATTGACACAGAAACGTCATGAGGCCGAGGCACCGACGATCCGTTTATTGAGAAATTTCATAACCTTCCTTCCCTCTCTTCTCGCTTTTTTACCTCTATTGATATTTTCTTTTTTCATTGAATAAATTGAAAAATATTTCAAGTCAAAAATGGAAATTTCGATTCGAATTCTTTCCTGGACTTCAGCCCATCGTTCGAGGGCGTGTTCGTACCTTTTGTATGTGAATTTTCTGCATACGATTCTTCGGTATGATTTTACAAGCGTATTGGTTACCGTTGGCCACATCGGTCATCAGATAAACTCTTGCAAATCCACCCTGAAACAAAACGACAAAATAAAAGATCGAGTTTAACTGTGAAAATCGAATATTGAGAGGAAAGTTGCGTCGAAAACGAGGCTGATGTTTTTAGAAAATTTGTCTCGCGCGTGCTAACGAGTTTTTTTATTCCGTAACGAAGAAATGGGATAAAGTTGCCCCGCAGAAGTGAAAAAGTTTTGATAAAATTGAAGATTTAAAGCTATAAAATGAAGTTTCGTAGTAAAAAAAAAAAAATCGACAAAGTTCTTGGGTGCGCTCGAATCTTTATTAATCGAAAAACAGGTGTTCGAGAGCGAAATCGATGCACACAATTCGTTTCGGTCTCGTAAGCAGGACGTTTGACACCGGCGCGTATCGGGAGGCCATTGAAAAGGCGGAAATTCCGCGTGAACGGTGGGGCGAAATGCGTCCGTGAAATTGAAGATTGGAGCACAACTTTTATAGGATTTCGGTCTTCCCACGAGATTTTTCCCGACTCGATAAGTTCCTGACGAGCGTACCAACGTCAGGATTCTTTCTCGTGCCCAGGAATTTACTCGGCTTCGATGTTTTCCGACGCGCTTACAGAAGCTCGAGCGTTTCATTTTTTTAGTTTTTCTCCCGCAGTCTCGAAAATTTTTCGAAAATTGCAAAAATCGAGAAAAAAATTTTTGAAGGCAGTAGACTATAAAAAAATTCATAGTCTCGAAACTTTTGAAATTTTTCGAAAATCGCAAAAATCGAGAAAAAAAGCAATTTTGAAGGCAATAGACTATGAAAAAATTCCAAGTCTCGAAACTTTTGAAATTTTTCGAAAATCGCGAAAATCAAAAAAAAATCTTTAAAGGCAGTAGACTATGAAAAAATTGCGAGATTTAAAAATTTTGAAATTTTCCGAAAATCGCAAAAATCGAGAAAAAAAACAATTTTGAAGGCAATAGACCATGAAAAAATTCCAAGTCTCGAAAATTTTGAAATTTTTCGAAAATCACAAAAATCGAGAAAAAAAAACAATTTTGAAGGCAATAGACTATGAAAAAATTTCAAGTCTCGAAAATTTTGAAATTTTTCGAAAATCGCAAAAATCGAGAAAAAAAAGCAATTTTGAAGGCAATAGACTATGAAAAAATTCCAAGTCTCGAAACTTTTGAAATTTTTCGAAAATCGCAAAAATCAAAAAAAAATCTTTAAAGGCAGTAAACTATGAAAAAATTGCGAGATTTAAAAATTTTGAAATTTTTCGAAAATCGCAAAAATCGAGAAAAAAAACAATTTTGAAGGCAATAGACTATGAAAAAATTCCAAGTCTCGAAAATTTTGAAATTTTTCGAAAATCACAAAAATCGAGAAAAAAAAACAATTTTGAAGGCAATAGACTATGAAAAAATTGCGAGATTTAAAAATTTTGAAATTTTTCGAAAATCGCAAAAATCGAGAAAAAAAACAATTTTGAAGGCAATAGACTATGAAAAAATTCCAAGTCTCGAAAATTTTGAAATTT
Source organism: Venturia canescens (assembly GCF_019457755.1). Lineage (NCBI taxonomy): Eukaryota > Metazoa > Arthropoda > Insecta > Hymenoptera > Ichneumonidae > Venturia > Venturia canescens. The sequence goes on along the minus strand of NC_057427.1, from coordinate 8,459,073 downwards.
TTCGAAAATCACAAAAATCGAGAAAAAAAAACAATTTTGAAGGCAATAGACTATGAAAAAATTGCGAGATTTAAAAATTTTGAAATTTTTCGAAAATCGCAAAAATCGAGAAAAAAAAACAATTTTGAAGGCAATAGACTATGAAAAAATTTCAAGTCTCGAAAATTTTGAAATTTTTCGAAAATCGCAAAAATCGAAAAAATGACCTCCCACGATGGGTTCGAAACATGTTTCATGCGATTCTGAGTCGAATAAGACAAAAGTGTAATGACCGAAAAAAAAAATTTTTTGAAGGCAGTAGACTATGAAAAAATTCCAAGTCTCGAAAATTTTGAAATTTTTCGAAAATCGCAAAAATCGAAACCGTTTTTCTCGGGCTCGGAGCACCGGCGGGGACGAATTTTTATCTGGCCTCCCGGCGTCAGCGTTGCCGGATGAAAAGTGCAAAGAGAAAATCATTTTTCCATTCCGCTCTTCCAAAAATTCGTCGAGCAGCGCCGGTACTAAAAAACGTGTCGATTCGACTGTTTAACGCGGTTGTCACGAGCTCGTAGAAATCCATAGTTTCAACTCGAGTTTCCTAGAGCCCGAGCTTCCGACGAGTTATTCAGTGGCGAAGTACGAATCGCCAGAAACGCCTGACACCAGGGAGATCAATAAAATTCTTGCTCGTGGACCGAGCCTAAAAAAGCACGAAACGATTAAGAGCCGAGATACGAGACTCCGCTTTATCGCTCAATTTCAGACGCGCCTCCTCATCGGGTGGGAATCTCCAAGCACGAGATTCGTCATAAAATCCTTTTTCGCCTCAGCAGCAATGCGATCGAAAAAAAGCTGCGATTTGCTTCGCCGAAAGGATCCGAATTTTTCCTCGACGATTGTGAGCCCGAGAGCGCGTGCGAGCTCCACTCGCAACATCGTTGCGACCCCGCTCCGCGATTAGATAAAAGGGTGTGTCGCGAATATTTCGTCTTAGAATGTCTTAGAATCGCGCGGGACTGTCCGACATAAAAAAACTCGACGGCTGACTGACCTTCGTCCGATTTTCTGGCCTCCCTCTCTCTCTCTCCGTTTGTTTTTATCCTCGGAGCGCTCGAACGCAAACTCTATCAAGTGGAAAATCATTCGAGTCCCCCCGTGTCGGAGCGATCCACTCTATCAGCGCGAGAACAATGGGTCGCGTTACGAAACTCGTCACTTTGCTTTCTCGCTACTTTCACGTGTGGAAATGAACGTTGGTCGGCGTCGTAAAGAGTTGTAGGAAAATGGTTGGAAGTTGAGAGGAAAAAGGCCGGTTGATAAGAGCCGGAGCTTTTTGGCCGGGAATTCACAGTCGACCTCGGACGAAGGTTCCCCTTTCGATGCTTTCGAAAGATCGAGAAAAAACGTCTGCCACAGCGACGGAAAGTTGCTCTCGCAACAAGTGTCAACTCCGTGAATAAATTGTGATCAAATTCACTCGCGCGTACGATTCGTAAGCAGGCCTTTTCGCCCACACATAATACTTCTCCTGCGCTCGTCGAGGTCGTTGCAGAATTCTCCGTAGCTCTCTCGTTCCACGGTCTAATCGCCTTTCCCTTCTTCTGTGTGTGTGCGCCACGAGCGAGTCCCGCTCGATTCGCGTTCGATCAACCGTCCACCGATGCCTTAATATTTGCCTCCCGAGCGTTGCAGCTTCTCACGCGATAAGGAGAACAACGGAACGTTTTTTCTCTCGGATATTTCGGCCGAGCCTTTGTTCCCGTCGCTGCGCGAACTTTATTCCCGAAAAAATCGGAGATTTCTGCGAAACAATTATTCCCAATGGAGGAAAAGCGCGCGCGAAATCGAACGTGGATTTCCACGCATTCGACCGCTTCACTTTCCAACGATTCCTTTCTCATCCTTCTCCGTAATTGCAGCTTCGAGTTGAACCCGGTCCGTTGCGCGTATAAATATCCCGTAGCAATGGGCCATGGAAAACGAGAAAATAAAGGTTCGTCGTCGTTCTCAAAAGCACGAACGAAAGTAAACTTTGCTTCGTGATTCATCTCCCGTCCCACCTTTTTGCGGCGGCCTCGTTTCGCAAACAGCGATTTTCATTAGCGGAAATGCGTTCGATGCGAGCTGAAAATCCTGAGAAGAGTCGAGCGATGTTTTTATGCGGGAAAACCGGTAAAAGTTGTTCGAAAAAAAGCATCGAATCGATGAACGATAACGAAGAGAATGATTCGAAGGAATAACGAGGTGGAAGCCTCCGAAGTGACGTTTAATCGGGTCACCTGTACCCGGGGAGCGTTTCAGTGTTTCGTCTGTGACAGGAGCTTTGACAGATTCTCACTAATTAGTGTCTTTCTGTAGATGCAATCAACCTCGGGTACAGCCAACTTCTTTGCGCGAACGACCCAGTTTATCGAATGCAAATGAAACTTTGATGATTTTATTCGAAATTCAATATTCAGAGGCTTCTAAATAACTCGACTGGAAATTGTGTGAAAATTTATGAAAGCAGGTCGATAGAAAAAATGGATAAAAGCGGCAAATTTGCTTGGACATTGAGGGGCAAAACTGGTGATTCGGAATGCGCACGTTACGCGACGATCAACCGTCGAAAATCACCGAGCGCATGATCAACGCAGGAATCTTTGAAATATAAATATTGTTGTTATTATCGCGAGTAACCGGAGAGGCTAAAGACCGGTTGAGTGAACGCGAACGATACGAGTTTACAAATATTGCTCCTCGTGTATTATAACACGAGTGTCAGCTGTTACTCCCGGAGTCCACAGTCTCGAATGACCGTTGCGAATATCTCTATACATAGTCGAAAACCGGGCGACGCTGTTTCATGCCGCTTTTTACGCTCGCGAAACCCGTTGCGCCGTCGTTAAAAGTCGCTCGTAAGTGTTTAGAGAACTCGTTCGCTCGCTAATCTGCGTAAAACTTGAAAAAAGCCTCAAACCCAGCAGCTTTGTTTTTTATATCGGGGTTAGTTCGAAAGTTGGAGAAAAATATGCCTCGTTTCACCAGCTTTCCCCGAGTCCAACAGCACTCGGAATCAAATGACAATTCGCTTACGAGGAAAGCCAAACGTTTGCAAAAATTTCGACGTTTCGTCAGACTCTTCCGAGAAAGAGCTCGAAAAAGTCCTTGGAGCGGAGCGCTCCCTCGATAACTGTAAAAAAGATGAATTTTTCCCGGGACTTTCGCGATCCTCAGTACCCACGGAGCCGCTCCTAAGCACGCGGCGTTTCGTATGACGAAATACGCACACAGTTGGCAACACGCTCCTCCACCCGTTTCGTATGCAATTACATTTTCTATTTTTCATTGTGAAAAAACCGAACAAACGAACGAAGCAAAAGGAGAAAAAGGGGATTAAAAAACCCGCGTTTCCGCTCGACTCGTACGTGTGTTCATAATAAGAATATATTTATGCAGAGCTGGCGCGCATATACACGTGTGAAATCCTGTTATGCTACAGGGAGAATCCGCGAACTGCCTCCTCGAGTGAGAGAACGAGAAACGTGTGCGCGCCAAGAAGGGAGAGGGAGAAACCTCGACGCGCCGGTTTGCTCAGCTACCTTCGTGAAATCTGTCCTTTTTTATTTATCGTCCTCTTCGCCTGTTGCCTACACGCCTCTTCACCGTGAGACCGAGGTGGATTTTCCCTGCCGCTACATCTACGTAGAGTCGCGTTACGTGTGTGCGCGCTCGTACGTATAAATATAAGATTTAAAAAAGCCGATTTACAGTTGAAAACGACTGTCGTACAAATTCCAGTGTCGGGAGACACGAGATTTTTAAATGCTCGAAGCTATTCGAGTTTCGTTGCGATTTAAGGCTCGCTGTTTGAGACAAATGTTCAAATAAAAATTCAATCCCGTATCGAGCGTTTAAACGTCAAGAAAAACTTGGGATTGCGCAAATGATTGGTTCTCGCATTGATGCACTCGGAATTCATGATTTACTTGGCCGGGACTCGCATGCCCGCGGAGAGCCTGGCTCTCGCCCGCGATGTTCTCCTCCCCGAGGCCTGACCGACGACTTCTTCCCTTCGTCCGCGTAGAAGCATTTGCGTGTAAATCCTTCTTTCGGCCAATTTAACACTCTTCGGAAGCCTTTTGTCACCGCAAAAGTGCTAATTACGACACATGCGCGCTCACCCCGCCGCCCAGCGATTCGGGCTTATCGGAATATCTCCTCGGCGCACTTTCAGCCCGCTCTAAGGGAGAATCAACTCGTTCGGGGGAAAAAAAACTCCTGAAAATTAGTTCCGGACAAGAGAGAACGGAATGGAGACATTTTTTTGCGAGAATATTCTCATAAAAAGGAAGCAAACTGCGCCAACTCACGGATTTTTATTCCAATGAAATTCGATTGCCTCGATCGAATTCGTCCTCAAAACAGACAAAAATGACGATAAATTTGGAACTATCGCAGCAAGTGATAATTCACCATTTTTTCGCCCGTAAATGACTTTTTTCCCCATCGTTTTAAAATAACAGTTTCGAATTTTTGGCAGCGCTTATGTACGGGAAATACAGTCTGCGAGATAACGACGGCTCGTGGCCTCGCAGTTTTCGTCTGGATCGAGCAACGGATATGTAAATATCTATATCCATAAGTGGAAGTTAAATGTATGGGAGACCCGTTCGTTTCCGCGGTCTCAGTCCGGTGTACGGAGCCGCACCAGCGGCGAGGTGAATTGACAAAAGCGGAAACGCTTCGTAAAACGTGATGCGTGTGTTTATGCGTCAATAACAGTGTGTAAAACGAGAATTGTGTTTATAAATCGACGCTGAACGCAACTGTTGACACCTGTGTGTGCAGTACGAACGAAGAGAATGAAAACACTCTGAAAAGGAGAGAGCGGGAGAGCTGTGGACAGGGGGAGAAGAAAACAACACAACGATGAAGCGAGAATATCGACGAGCCGGCGGAGGGGAGGGGGAAAGCGAACGAAACGCATAGAAACGGGGCGGAAACAGGCAGACGTCGGGCGCCGGTCAACGCTCACGGGTATACAAATACAGAGAGACGGAGTTTGTCGCGAATCATTGCTCGATGGAGGGACGAATTTAAGCAAGTTCAGGCGATACATTCCGTACGAAAAATACGTTAGATTTTATTATTACAAGTAAAAGAATTGGAAATTTGCGCGAATCTTGTCGAACAGCGCTCAATTACGTGGGAAAAATTTGGAGAGGTTTGACCGTCTGGTAATTGAGATATATTCATCGTTGAAAATGGCAGGTTAACCCTCAATGTGCATCTGGGGTCAGGTTGACCCCAAAATTTTTTTCTCACATGAATAGCATTTACGGATGAGCATCTCATAAGTAAAACCTCCGATATTAAGAAATCGTTATACCCTCTCTAAAAGTAGGGAGCACAGCCAACTTCGTACTCCAAAATAAATAGACTTTTTGGAAGGGCTGCAAAGTGGACCATTTTTCCCTTAAAGCATGGACCCTTGTCTGCAAAACTCTGTAAGGGTTTATTTAAAAACTCAATATTTCATTTTTTACGAGAGATTTAACCGAAAAAGTGCTTTTTACGCGCACTATCAGCTTTGAGCACGTTTTTGAAGAATGAAAAAAGATTTTTTTGGAAATCCGACTTTGCGGCCTCAAAGTTGGATCAATTCACTGGAAAAAGTGACTAAACGTTTTATTCCGAAAAGCGCGTAGTTACCGAGATATTCGATGTCAAAAATGACCTGGGCTCAAAGTGACCCCATCTGCACGAAATGTCTCGCTGTGAAGGTGTGCACGCTAAGGGTTAATGCTGTCTCAAGCTTTTTTAAAAATTGTACTGAGCGAAGTTGGAAAAGAATTTTTCCATAAGCTTGAACCTCCTTAATGGTGAAAGTGTCGAGGAATCACAAGGGGATATTCGTCCTCGTTTTCGTACACTCCGATGAAAAATACAGGGCTCAGGTGCCGAGATGGTTTCGCTCTTTTGACGTAACGTAGCGGGCGAATGCTCTCTCGAACGTTTTGACCTGCACGCTCACAGCTGTGTGTGTCAAGAGCCTCCATGCGCGTTCCAGAATACTGCACTCTACGAATCTTTTTTTCTTTCTTTCATTCCCTTTTCGCTGAATAGAAAAATCCACCGGATCTCCCTCTGGCTGAACCAACGGAGCGAGGTCGCTTCTTTTCTTTGTGCATTGGCGCAAACGCTTTTTTCCCTCGCTCCGCCGATGCATTTGATTTTTATTTCTTCATACTCTGGGATATTTTCGGAAGACGAAATTATTCTCGATTTCTCCGGGCGAATCAATCCGCACATTTTCATCGGCTCGAAACGAACTCTTGCTCGCGTTACGAAATCCAATTTTCGGTAAATACTTTTCGAAACGCTTCTCCATCGGACTTTGCCTCATTTCTCGGCTTTTTTATCTCCCAGCGCTCTCCTCGTATCGTGGGAACCTCCCGAGGAGCCCCGACCACTTTTTTCTTCCCTTTTTCTCTCCGAGACACCGAGATTTCCGTCCCAATTGTACACGCATATCTGTACGTATCGCCGCGCTACCTGCAAGATGTGAAGGGACAGATGTGTGACTTTCTCTCCTCCTACAAAGGCCACGGGGATCCCTTCGCCTACGAAAAAATCCTTGCGACTCGCGATCCCCGATCCTTTGGCTTTTTCTTCTCTTACGTCTTTCAACGTGACAGCCAAAATACGCCTACCTCATCGTCCAAAAAAATAACCATAATAATCGTGCTCGCCTTAAAGTTTTTCGAGCCAACGTCAAACTTCGACGTTTCTCATCGAATTTTTTTCAATTTTTCGGGTCTGGGATTACAGCGTGTTAAAACCAAATATTTCGATTGACACTTTCGTCATGAAAAATGGCGTTAAACTTTATTCAAGTCGTGAAATAATTGAAATGACGTAAGATGGAATGCCTGGCGGGTTTTCCTCAATTCTAATTAAATTCATAATTTAAGATTTCAGACACTGCGCAAGTGTCGGGTGTCTGTAACAGAAGAATGTTCCCCTCGTCTATGCAGACGTGTTATTTAACCGATGCTTATATCGTTGACCCTCTGCTTGTCTAGTGACGCGAGGTTCGACCTTCGCTCGGTGGAGTGAGCCAAGATTTGTAAATTTTCTGAAATTAGTCTGTCTGGCTCTTTGGCCTCTCGAGTATAACGAGTAACGTTCGGAAGAGACGATTCTGGACGTTGGTGCGACAGAAAGAATTGGATTTTTTTGAATTTTACTGGTTTCGCGAGTCGTTTTATTCGTTCATAAATAATGACGAATCTTTCGGATTTTTTATTCCGAATCCAATGAAAGGAACGAGGCATTTCGTTCGGAGAAAAATTCTCGTTGAAAGTACGCTGAAGAAAAAAACGTAACGGGCGCTTGCCGGTGGTCGCCTCGAAGCTTTCGAACGACACTTGATTCAGTTTCCCATATTTCATTTTCTTTTTTCTCCAATTTTTTAAGCTCTCGAACGATCGCGAATGAGAATGTGAAAAAAATATTGAAGAAAGCCACTTTCCTTCGGCACGAATGAACGAGTAACGAAGAAAAAAGCGAGCTAAGAGTCACGGAGAAAATAAGCTCGTTGACCACGACTTTAGATATACGCATATGAGAATAAATTACAGCGAGATCGAAGGCAAATGGCACATAAACGAGGCGAATATTTTCAATCTGCTGACTCGCTCGTACACTTGTCTCACGGCGAAAGTGGCACGCATAGCACACGATGAAGAAAATATAAAAGAAGCAGATCGAATGGAGAACGCGTAGGAAGATTTTCCTGTCGCGGGTACGAGCGGCATCGAGTCCTAAAAATAAACGCTCGCGAGAAGTAGAGAAGGAGACCGAAAAAGAAATAATCTCAATGCGTGTGTAAACTTTTGGCCGACGAAAACACATGCGACTGCGGGTGGTCTATATCGAATTAGAGAAAATGTTTTGGTAGTACACAAATTTGTGAAACCGAGTGGGTCCATCAATGCGAAGTTTCAGGATTTTACGTTCATTCATGAGGCCGAGCATCTCGGTTTAAAAGTGAAAACGTACGTAGGCTCGTACTGCGACCTCCACGAATGTTGATTCGGGAGCAAAAGTCGGGAGGTAGGGTGCAGGAATGTTTTTTTGTCAGGATCTTCGATGATGAATTATCGAATATCGAAGTTTGGGACTGCGACGTCCTTTGACCTCGGATACTGCCGCAACGGTTGCGGATACAGAAAAAGTGCAAGAGACCAATTGTGCAGGGCATCGAATTTCCTACAAAAAAGTCCTTACCGACATTTTTGTATAACCGGTAGTTTATTTCTGAGAGCCCGTCAAACTCGAGCGGCTAAATTAGAGAGCAGCCATTCTTGTAACGCCTATATCAACGCAACGGCTCAAGATAGAGGAAAAATGCACAGGACCAATTTTGTAGAGCATAAAATTTCCTACAAAAAAGTCCCCATCGACGTGTCTCTATCTCCAGTAGTTTGGTCCTGAGAGCTAATCAAAAGTGGAATCGTAAATTCAGAGTCAACGTCAGCGTCGTTTAGTACGATAACCAGCGACCGGAATTTTAATTTCAAGCAATAAGAGAGAACAATGAAACAACCCACCTTTCCAAGGAATTGTCCTTTGTGATAAGCGTTGCCTTGCACCGGATCGACGACGTAATCAGTTTCCTGTTTGACCGAGTTATTCGTCCAAGACGAGGAGGTGGCGATTCCGTTTACGAGGTTAGACGTTCGCGTGAGCGTAGACGACGTTTGGGAGGCTGTCGTTGTAGCAGAACAGGCGCAAGTGCCGAGTAAGTGATTGCACCTAACGTTGGCATTATTGTTGTTATTAATATTGTTATTATTGTAGCCAGAAGCGAGGAGGTTGTTTCTGAAGGCATTGGCGACATTTTTCGGTGAATTTCCAACTTCCGGTAGAGCGACGATTCTCAGGGGAGTTTTCGAGGATGAAGAGCTGATGGAACCGCCGGCAGCGTGGCAGATTCGTTCCAAGCTGTTTTTCGTTTGGATCGAAGAGTTTTTCGTCTCCCCGGGGGAGGAATTGGTCGAATAGAGTGTAATCGGTACAAAAGTTGTTTCCTCGTTGTGTTCACGAGGCGTCGTTGAAAAATCTTTCAAGTTTTCGAGACTCGCAGTTTCGCCAACGGTCGTCGTGGTGGCGCTAGTGGCGCACGACGAAGTTGTTAGTGGCAGCTGTCCAAGGGAGGCGTGCAACGACGTTACGACGCGAGAGCCGCGGTTTTTTCGTATCGCTTTTGGGGCTGTAAAGCTCGAGGATGATTTCAACGAATTAGCGAAGCCAACGGTTGTTAAACCTCTCGATAAATCACGACTCGATGAGAGAACGTAAGAGGGCGAGGATTTAACGGTACTCCGGTGCTGCTGCGTCTCAAGAATCTTTAGAGGCTCCGGTGCATTTTTATTCTTTTTCGATGTAATCGATGCCTCGGTGTGCTGCGAGGGTGAGGACAGTGGACGCGTGCTAACAACGGCCAATGGTAAAACTGCGGAGGAACGCGTGCTCGTGGAATGCGACGAGAAGTCACGCTTCGTACGGGCGTCACGTGTTTTATTATTATCGTGATGATTGTTGCCGTTGAGAGAGGGCGCTGACGCGTACGCGTTACCGCAGCGTCCGACCGACGTAAAATTTCTTTCCCTCCGTGAAAAATCCTCGTTTTTATTACGCGATTCGATCGGGACGTTAGTACCGCGAATCGCCGCGACGGATATCGTCGACTTCAGTGCCTTCAGAGTTCCGTGTGAATCTCCATTTTCTCGTCTCGACTTATCGAAATTTCGATCTTTCTCATCGATGTTTCTCGACATCGACGAATCCCCGCGGGACGATTGAAGTCTCAACTTCGCTGCCGAACTCGAAGCGTTTTTCGAGACTAAGAGGGCGCCACAGTCGCTGTTCTTCGTCAACGTCGACGTCGCCACGAAGCCTGTGGCGTCGTGCGATTGGTGCGCCAATGTTTTCGATTCGAAAGACGTATTTCGAAATTTCGATGTCGCTCTGTCGTCGATTACGATCGAACTGTTGCGATTAGTCGTCCTGGGACTGGCTGTGCTTCTTTTCCTTCGACACCTCGTCGTCGGCGTCGCAGCTTTTTTCTTCGCCAAATTTTCGATCGAGGAGCTCGTTACTTTGCTGGAAAAACCTCTGGGCCCTGCGATCCTCGCGAGGCCGTCGTTTTTCTCTGAATCTTCGAACTCATCGTCTTCGTTGCTCGACGTTGTTTTCTGCTTCTCCACGATATTCCCATACTTGCTCGAATCTTCGCGAGCTTCCGGCCTCTCGAGTATCAATATCAGGGACGACGACGAATTAGTCGAGTCATTTTTTCGAGGACGATCGTAACAAGACGAGGACGTAGAACTCGAGGAGGAAGAGGACGATGAACAAGAAGCTGACAGATTTCTCGCCGCGTCCACCGGCCGAGACGCCATTTTATAACGATTTCCCTGTTTCGATGCTATCTCCGAATGCAAATTGCGCCTTTTTTTACGAGCATTGATTCTCTCGGATTCGGGACGCGGCGCTCCGTCCGCGATCGCTATCGACGAATCAACGATCTCGATGCCGCACGTAGTCGTCGCGTCACAGGGCATTTTCGATTTCTTTTTGTTTTTTTGTTTTTTTTTTTTTTTTCTAAACGAATCACCGAGCCATGAATTTATTATTCGATATGTTGATTATTTTTCTCCCCGTACTTTTATGTTCATGAAAATATTCGCTTCTATCCTTAACCGCGATTCACACTTCAACTTTTGTTTATATACAATTCCCGTGATTAAATAATGCTTCATTAATTTACGTGTAAACAGACAATCGGCGATGCTTTTTCTTCCCCTTCAGTGCGCGTATTTATGTATATACAAATATGGCGCCGAAGAGGAGGGGGGAGGAGCTCCGTCAACAATGTACGTCACGAGTCAGAGTGACTAGACTCGTGAGATTCGAAAATACACCTCGAGTACATAATGAGTTACGAGGATGGAGGATAGAGACACGAGGCAATGATTTTCCTGCGGCTCTCCTCATCTTGACAGTCGGTTGGAAAATTCTATTTTTCTCTGCTCGTTATTGTTCTTTTTCCCCTCGTATTCTCAACAATTCTCACGTTATCATCGTATTTTTTGCCCCCCTCCCCCCCCCCTCAATTATTTTTTTCACTGTTCTATCCTCGCACGAGTTATTGGCTCGAGACGTTGAGAGAACACGTCGCCCTTGGCAACCGGAGAATCTCGTCGAATTCAGTCTTATATTTAACGCAAATCTCGTCTCATCGTTGTTCTTTGTTCCAATAAGAGAATTCGTAGGATGACGAATAATTGACAAGTCAATAAACCCGATAACGAGCTCTGCGGATTCATAGGTTTTTGCAAAATTTCATCGAACGTGCCCGACGTCGCTGAATGCTCTTTGACATTTAATTTTTTTGCTTTCGAATCTTCCACCTGCGACATCTGTCGACTATTCTCTCCCTCCTACGAGCGTTCTCCCTTCCGCGTAAAAAGACAAAAAATATATTCCACTCTCGATCAACCGCGATTGGTAATGCACATCACGATTTCATTATTTACTTCGTAGACTTTTTCCTCAGTGGGGGGGGGGGGGGGGGGGGGGGTCGTTCGTTGGAATTACGGTGATTGTTGCAATCCTGTATCCCGAGAACGTCGAGCCACGTGGGAGCGTGAGAACTCGATATATATTTACACATATATACGAATCCAGCCGAACGTATCGTCACAAAAGTAACATAAATCAAGGAAATTCTTATTTTTCAGTATTCCTTATTCCGAATGCGAGTGTCTCCCAAGGAAAATCAACGATTGTTGCACCTGTAGTGACGTCTACGTTCGAAAGAAACAATGAACTCGATATACTTGTGTCAGGAGATCAATTTTTTGCCTCCTCTTTCTATCAAACGTCCAAATTCCTAGCTCCTAATCGCGACACTCTCACTATATAAGCTTTTCCGAAATAAACATTCGTATCACTTGAACATTCAAAACTTTGTAAGTCGCTCGCGAGGAGTTGAGAGGATTAGTAAGAAAACAGAAACAAAGAGACAGAGAGCAGGTAGAAAAAAAGGGCAAACAAATGAGAAAATTGTCTGTGAAATGAAGAACACGAATATCAGCTTTGCACTCCGGCTTGGTGCACCAGCAGCGAGTGTACTACTGATCAAGAGACAAACTCTCGGTCTCTCTTGGGCTACTCCCTCTCTCGGTCCTCTCGTAGCTTTGCCCGTCACACACAAAAGCCACCACTCTGCTCCTCCTGCGCCACCTATCTGCCGTTCGTGCACCTCCACAGAACGTTCTCAACCATAAGACCGCAGCCGACACAATTTTCCTCGTAAGATCGTGCGAGTTAGGTCCTTTCGGTGCGTAACTAATCTCTCGACAGCATATATCTGTATATACGGGGATAAATATATGTGGAACACATACAGGTTGAAGAGTACCAGTTCTCAGCGGGGCTTGCGCCGAACGATCCCTATTCGCGCTCCCTCCTGCATTTTCCCTTCCTTTCTGTTCTCTCTCGTTCATCGGCTACTGCGGCTACGTCTCTTCTTCTTTTTCGTCTTCCTCTTCTCTTTCTCCGCAAAACCAGTATAACCGTGAGTTTACAGGGCCGTAGATAAATATATTAAAAACCCGAAAAACACAAATTATTGCGAATATTCGGTTCGACGAAGCCCGTCGATTTTATTTCGTGGTTATTTAGTCATGAAGCTGTCTTCAAAAGTATCGTTGTTCTCGTTATTCTCAGGTGTAATGAACTTTTCATTATTCGTTCAACCGAAACATTGGATTATTGGATTATTGCAAACAAGAAAATTTCAGGTTCGAAGTGCGAGTCAGTATATCGATACCGTAACGGAAAGGGGAAAGGGAGATCAATAGTAAAACGGCCCGACAGAAAAGCGATTCGAATTTAGTGTCGAGAGAGGTTCTGCTTCCCGATCAAGTGTAGAAGGAAAATTGTGTTGAATCTCCTTCCATAATAACGATCATGTAAATATGGTTCGACGTACTGATGAAAAAAAGTTCGAGATTCGAATGGGAAAGTAATAATGAGAGCACATAGGAGGGGTAGAAAGTCAGTGTGAAAAGGGGTTTCGGGTTGAGACGAAACGTGGGGCTAAAAATAATATCAATTGTATCTAAATATATGTACAAAGAAAGTTCAAGAACGTCAGCCGAAGGGAAATGCTAATTTTAGGCACAAAAGGTGGATTCTAAATCTATTCTAACTGGAAAGCAACACAGACGATATTGCCGTCGTATTAAATTTTTCAAAAAGAATGTCGGTGGCATCGATAATGAAATTTCTATGTCATCAAGGCGGGGAGGAATTCCGTTGCTATTGCCAACCTGATAATAATCGTCGCCATTTTTGAAAATTATTACGCCCCTGTTGAACACTTTGCTTCAACTTCGATGTGTCCTCTCTCTTATGTCCGCAACCGTGGCTGGCGAGCGCTTCTTCATTTCTCCCTTCGTTCTCTCGTCCCTCGCTACTCGTTTTCTCTCTCCTTCCTCCCCCCCCCCCTTCTGCCTTCATTTCATTCGTGTCACTCCATCCTACTCCGCTGCCGGTTCCCTCTGTGTGGATTGTGCCTTATTCCATGCCGCCGCGCCACCGTATTTCGAGAGAAAGAGGGCAAGAGGGGAGACAGAGACCTCTAGCAATTCCTACGGGGTCTCCGGTCTCCGTTTCGCGGCAACACGCATCGTCGTTGTCGTCATGTACTTTCCCCCGGTCATTCACACAAGGTGCACCAACTCCTTCGGAGAACCGAGTGTGTCTCTCTTAAAATAGTGTAGGGAGTGGAATAAATTGAAGAGAAATAATGAAAACAAAAGAACTCTGAGGAAATGAGAAAACGAATTGTAACGCACGCAAGTATATTTGCGGAACGAACTTCAACACTGCGCGTCGTAAACAGACCTAACCTTAATGACGCGTTTGTCATGGGAATTCTTACGGACGAATAAAATAAAATAAATAAGCGACAGTCCAAGATGCTCTCGATTATTCGGATTTCCATGATAATCGTAAAAAAAGTACTATTCATTTCTCTGTTTTCATCTCGATTTATTTTTGTACTCGTATATACAATAACTTTGTGACGGTTCCAGGGTTTGCGTTCGTACATAATTTCTGGTGTTTTTCTTTATTTTCATTCCAGTTCGATCTGGTTTACTTAATCAAATGTTTAAAACCAACTTTGAAAATAAATATTCCAATTTTATCGTAATTAAAAGGAGAAAAAATACTGTGATTCCATTTTGTATCCGACAAAACCGGTATTCTCCGTTACATTGCGTCACGGCTATTACATGTACAGATTATAACCTTCGATATATTACGCATCTCTCCTCGTGTAATGCGTGTGAAATCTCATGTGCTCTCGGCTACGCTGCCCGCATATCTCGGATTTGTTGCAAAGCGTTTTCGTTACGGAGACTCGAGCGCTTTCCACTCTGGCGTGAGTCGCCAATTTGGGTAATCCTGTTGCGTCGTACACAAATTATATTTACATGAGCATACGAAGCGAGGGGAGGAATATGCGAATGAAGCACTATATTCATCAAACACCATTTTCGCTCGGCGACCAGGAGAATTGACCCCTGTCTGCTGGCCTCGCAAATTTATCGTCGAGCGTTATTATTTCCACAAGAATTCTCAATCGCTTCTGTCTTAAAAGAGGCTCATTCTAATCGTGCGATCATAAAACTGCATTATCGTATAATTAAGCGCGTTTGTTGATCGAGACCCCAAATGATTTAACCTCGCTCATTGAACTCTATTGAAAAGTCAATGACCCTTCAGATTAGCAGACAAGTGTCAAAATGAAATACCAAAGCCACAGCTGACCAGACGCCCACGTGACCTGCGTGACGTTGAACGCGTAACGATGAGTGTAAACACATGTGTAAAATACTCTCTCGTTGCTGCTGCAACTCTTTTCAAGAGAGACGCGAGAAACGACTCGCGCGTATTTTTCGATAAATCGATCAGTAAATTACAGCAGTTGCCGCAGCAGCGCTGCAGCGATCAATTGAAAATTAAATTTCTGCTTTACCGACTGAGCTCGCAGGCTACGTTTTTACCTACGGCTGCATTGTTTTGGAGGAGGAAAGTGTACGACAGTCAATATCCTTGATTCCGGAGATGAAAATAACCTCTGGCATTGACGCATCTCGTCTCCTTCGGTATCATACCGTAGGTCGGTAACTTATCAACCGGGGAAAACTGCACGTGTTTCAGAAATTCGTTCGCTGCTGTTGTGAAAATGGTCTCGTGCGAATTAACAAGAAAATCACAAAGTACATTTCTACTGAAACAAACACCTCGGTTAATGCGATGTCTTTTCTTAGATTATATTTCACAATAAAGTATATTCAATAACAAACTCGCGAGGAATTAGTTCGGTGGCAATAATCCGAGATGACAGTTATACGCCACCCCTCGAATACACGAGACCTGTATGACACGGCTGTACTGCTCTCTCCGTCGTTCTATATATGTCTGCAATTATTATTATTGCGCTACCTTGAAAGTTCTGCGACTGGAAACGTGGCTCGCAAATAAGTAATCGCGCACGCGACGAGGTAACCACCGGCGATGTCCTCGATCGCTATGCCACACGTGCTTTTTAGTCCACGAGTTTTTATGTTCACACGGATCTTTGACATATGAAGATTCGCAAAAATGAGTTTGACACCGACTCCAATCGGTGTGTGTACTGTCAATCTATCATAACCCC
This sequence comes from Venturia canescens, assembly GCF_019457755.1. NCBI lineage: Eukaryota > Metazoa > Arthropoda > Insecta > Hymenoptera > Ichneumonidae > Venturia > Venturia canescens. The sequence continues at coordinate 8,443,304 of NC_057427.1, read as the reverse complement.
CGCATCAGAAGTCGACTCGGAATGGATTTTTTCTTCAAGTTCGATCCTCATTGTTATGCTTTTCATATGTATACTTATCGCGAAGAATAAAGTGACAGCGGATCCCCTTGAAATGGCTCTTTTCGTATAGTTGAATCTCTCGTAGAATTTCGTCCCATCCACGCAACAGAGGAAAATATTTCTCGCTCGAATAAAAAAATGTTTTTTTTTCTCTACAAAATCCATGTTTCAAATATAAACAAGTGTTTTTTGTGTACGTGTGTGCACATTTCGCCGAGCAGCATCGTTCGCCTCCACGAAACTGAGACTGAGTGGCGGTAGAAGAGAGAAGGAGGAGAATTGGTCGATATGACTTATCGCGTTACAAAGCACACAACGTGTACCACATATGCTGCTTTTGTAGACATGCAGTAGTCACACTACGTATACACAAGCGAGTGCGTAGATCTGCGATGCTATAAACCAGGTTGATAACCTTCCCGGAGTAATTTGAGGCTGCAAACTACCATAAAACAAAACAAAAACTATCGTCCATTACGTGCAATGAGTTATTTTTTTTCCTCCAGAATTATTCAAACGGTATATCTATGGAATTTTTTTTCTCTGCATATACCAAATGTTTTTGTTTACAATCGTTCCGCGACCGTTTCATTGATTAGGGCAAATAAAACATTGATTTTTATTTTCGCGAGCTCGTGCATCGGCTTCCAACTTATGAGTAGCAGGACGTTTCAGCTCGCGTTGAAGCTAATTGATTATTTTATAGGTTAATATTTTCGAGAATCGGGCTCGAAGGGCGGTATTTGCGATGTCAAAATGGATGTACCTGTTCCGAGAGTCCGGGTATCGGGGTGAATTTTCCGCTTTCAATTTGTCCAACGTTTAAATTCAAAACAGTAACAACGAGAATTAAAATTTTTCCTTTTTCTTTGTTTATTGCATCATTTGAGATAGTTTTCCACGAAAGTTTACGAAAATTTCAATTTCCATGGACCAGCCCAATAAATCAGAGTTCAAAAATCATGTTACGATTATTTTCCAGTTCAAGTTTGACAGCGAAAAATATAGCTATGGAAAAGAAGTCATTTTCCAAGCGTTCGAGATAATAATCAGTTACAGTCGAGAGTTCCTGCGGCGGTTAGAAGCAAACGAAGGGTGCTGTTAAGATCGAAGGGGGAAAACTGCCAATTGATTTTTTTCTAGGACAGCGACGTTTTCCTGGACATTGTAGGATTGACAGGGACAAGTATCGATGTTGATTCCGAGATGGAAACTGTCATGGTGAGCTTGTTTATTTCTAGAGATGGAGATGGTAAACATTTAATTCGAGCCAGGGAAAGTCTTGGGTTTATAAGAACGAGGACAGACTTATATATTCAATTATTTCTTCGTATATAGATGTGGCTGTTCCGTTGTATTTAGACAACTCTTGTTTTTTTTACATGATTCAACTATACTGATTAATAGTACAGATTCTTTAAAAACTTCAAGCTCGAACAACAGAAAGCACAAAACAAACGAAAGGAGACCACAGCTTTTGATGCAAACATTGGATGGCTCTTATTTATTATTCGATTAAGTTTTTTTTCTTCTCACACAAACATTTTCTTTCTCGTGAGGAATCGTATATGCTAGCAAATTTCTCCTCAAGTCTTTTACGTTACAATCGCACCCTTTATTATCAATAAATTACAAGCATCGATCGACATTTTTTTATTTAATAGTAGCAATGATAATGATAATATTTGTTATAATAATAATGATAATAATAATCATAATCGTAATGACAATAATAATGATCGCAATAATAATAATAATGATCGCAATAATAATAATAATATGCATAATGATAACAAGATTAAATGGTCGATAATTAACGTAACAATGATTCATTTAGTCCCGAATTTCGGTATTTTTTTTCTCTCTTTTTTTCTTTTCTTTAATATATATATTTTTATGTAAATGTATGTATATATAGCGATGAAAGAGGTTTCGGTATCGTTTAAAGTGACTTTTTGGATACAAGAGGGGAAAAAACTTAATTTATGAATGTAATTACATCTCCGTCATTCGGACACACACACTCACGCATAAATTGGCATTCGGGCTTGCCAAATCTCATCCTCCGGCCCTTTATTCGAGCATGTTTTTTTTCATTCTTTAATCTTATGAATTATTATCTTTATTATATTTGAGAGTACTTCGTGTGTGAGGCTCAAAAGTTTTGTAATTTTTTTCTTGTTTTCTTTCCATTTTTTTCTCCATGGTTCTTTATTTTCCTTTATTTCGTTTAAATTTATTATGAAATTTTCATTATTCTCCTTATCACACGATCAGAATTGGTTTTTTTTCTTCTTTTTTTTGTGTTTTTGTTGTTGTTGTTGTTGTTGTTGTTTTAATTATTTCAAAAGCCGTAAAAATTAGTCAAGCCGCGCAAATACGTTCCTTCTTTGTTCATTATAATGAAGAAGATTTATGTAGTTTTTTTTTTTGAAAAAACACGCTTTTCTCGTATCGTTTATCTCCCTCGTTTTTTTCTTACTCAATTTTCATCATTGCTTTTTCCCACTTTCCTCTGTTTCCTCTAATTTAAGTAGCAGCCCGTTATTTCCTCCCATTTTTCTTCGTTAAATACGCTTCATTAAGATTATTATTATCATCATTTTTTTACACAATAATACGGCGTTGTTACATCGTAAACTTGAGCTTGGTAAAGGCTTCGTCGTTACTTTTGTTTTATTTCTTTTATCTCTTTAATTTATGTATTTTATTTATTTATTTATTCATTTCGTGGTACTTTCATTCATTACTTTCTTTGTGTGTTCCTCACTCTCTCTCTCTCTCGTTTCTTCCTTCGCTTCTTCCGTCAGAACGTCACTACAAACTTTGTCGTTTTTTATTTATTCCGCATTCGTTCTTCCTTTCTTACACTCTTGCTCATTTCTGCGCGTTGTTTTCACCCTTTCCCTCACCCCAGCCCTCTTTCTCTTCCATTTTCTAATCCGTCGAGAAGAAAAGATTCTTAAACTTACATCATTCTAGTTTCGCAATCAATAGAAATTACGTGCAAAATTCGTTTTTCTTGTAACGTTTTTTTTTTCTTTTTTAAGTTTTTAAATTTTCTTAAATTTCTTGGACGCAATAGTTCTTTTTGGATGGCTGAAAAATGGCATATTTTTTATCTCTTTTCTTCCCTACCAATTTTCACGCATTTTCATTCGTTCATCAATTACTCTGACGACTCTTAAATCTTTTTTTCTTTAATATTATGTGGTTTTTTTGTCTTTTCGTTTTTTTCATTTCGTCGATCCTTCTTAGTATGATTTATTTGCAAAAAGATCCATCTCCCAAAATGTTTATTCCCTCGTGTTTTCGTTTCGCATGTTTCCTTTAATTATATATATATTTTTTTTTTTTAAATTGGTTGGGATATTCAAATAGCGTAAATGTTATTTTAATTTAATTTCTTCTTTTCTCGTTCCCCTCCGCCCCTCATTGGCTCGTTTTGTAATAATACAATTCAAAGATTAAATTGAGAGTACACGTGCTTTTTCTTTTTATTTGTTTTCATCATTATTTTTCCTTTTTCATTTTCGTTTGTAGCTTTTTTTTTTTCTTTTCGTCTCGTTTCTTTTACTTTTTTTCCTTCTCCCTTGCTTGATTTATTTTCGTTTTATTCGTTAATGCGATTATAAATTTAATAAGGCCCAGTAAGGCTGCGTGGGTTACGAAAGTTAACCCCCCACAAAATTGAATATACCTTTAAAATTACTTTCATCATTGTTTATTTCTTTCTCTCTCGTGCTCTTCCTTTTTTAACCTTTTTCTCGCTTTCTTTGTTTCCCCACACATGCGCGACCTACTTATCCCATTGCGAATTGTGTAAATAATTTTTTTATATTGTCCAAAAGCTCCCAAAAGTCTCAGTCACGTCTGTCTCACCGCAATAACAAAAAAACAAGGAAAACGAAAAAACAATTTTTATACATATATCATATATATATATATATAGAAATATTTTCCACACACTATTGATAATCCGTCTCTCCGAGTGTCGATACGATCGTTAATGAATGCTTCATTTCTTAAATAGTATTGCTTGTTTTTTTTTGTTTTTTGTTTTTTTTTTTTAACTCTTACGAAACAAAAATTTCGATCGATTTTCAAAACGAAGTAAAAATACTTCACTTTCATTCATTTCTTTTTTTTTTCTTTATTATTATTATTTTTTTTCCCCACTTTTTATTTGTCATTTTTTAACGTGAAAATTACAAAAAATCGCGCCGTTTTATCTAAACCGACGGGGCAACGTGTCTGGACGCTGCGCGATTGCTAAAAACGAAAAATTCGTTAACCAGCCAAGGCAAGATTTAATAAAGCGTCACTTTGAATTTCTCACTTTCAATGTTTTTTTTCCCCCTTTATCTTTAATCATTCTCTCATTATTGTCACGTAATTAAGTCCATACGGTTTTGTTGTTGTTTCTCATGTTCGTCAATTCGCTCCCCTTTTTTTTCCATTTCCTTTTATCTTTGTCTCAATTCAATATATAGTAGTTTTTGTATGTCGTGTGTGTGTGTGTGTTTTTATATAATATATATATACACATATATTTATATCGCAGATATATATGTGTATATATATGCACATATGTAAGTTAACTAACTTACAGAATGCCCTAAGATTATAGTACAAACTCATTTAAGATGTCGCATTTAATTCAACATGCTTGTAAAATTTTCGAAACTTACCCAATCTCCTCTTCTCGCGTCCTTATTCACTTATTTATTTATTTAATTATTTATTCGCTTTATAAGAAGCTCCTTCTCCCCGATTTATTCCTTCTTTTTCCTTCATCGTCGTTACATTTTTTTTCTCTCTCTTTCTATCTGTTTTTATTTATTGCCCCCCCTCCCCCCCCCCCCCCACCCGCACTCTTTAAAGTTCGCTGTAATAATAATAGTTATAATTATATATACTATTGTTGATGTTGTTGTTTTCCTCTTAACCTTATTCGCACTCACAACTGTTCTGCCAGCTTAATTTGCTGAATATGTCATCATGCCTCGTTCTCTCTCGACCATATTCCCTCGCGTGCTCAAAGTATAAATATATATTACACTTGCGTGCACCCGACGAGAAAGTTTTTTCCTTACACTGTTTACGAATGATGGGTATCGATGTATTCGTAACGAATATCGATACTACTCGCGTAACGGAGCTTTTTCTCAGTATTCCATATCACGGCTGCCATGTTCTTCTTTGCGTAGCTCGTCCTTCTGTTTACTGCTTTTTTTTTTATTCCCCTGCCACTATGTGTCTCGTTTGTGTAATTTCGATACTTTCATACGTTTTTGCATAAAAAACAAGGCAATTAGATTGAGTTTTTTTCTTTTCATTTCGAATGTGTTTCGCATGTGTCGTTTTTCGTGTTTTTAGGTTATTTACGTTTTTTTACCTCTTTTCTTTGTTCACTCGACGCTCGATCCTTTATCGTTCATGTTATTCATATAAATACTTCGTCGAAAGACATAACCTCGTTATATACATCGTTATAATATAATAATCGTGACATTTTAGTTCGTTTTTTTTCCTGTCGTGTTATTAGAAATTCGTTTTATTTCTTTTGATCGTAAACCGAATATTTTGGATAGAACGAAAAATTTGAAGCTCGCGATAAAAGAGAGCTCGGTCTTTATTATCGTTATTATTAATGTTATTATTTATTTATTAAATTGAATTCTCCTCATGTTTGTTCGTTATGCACTTAACACGCGTCGAACACGTCCCACTATTGTGTTTTGCTTTTGCTTTATTTGTCTACACGAAATTTTAAACGTAGAAACGAACGTTTTTAACCTACAATTACATCGCGGACGGGAGTTAGTCTCATTTTTTTTGTCGTTTAGTTATTTATATATATATATATTATTAAAAACAATGTATATATATATCTATATGTGCTATATATAAATTGTTTTTAATGGTTTTATATTTCACATCCTCCTAAGCTTTTAATTCTCGAAAAATTTCATTATCCTAACTATGGTTTTATTTCCTCTTACGATGACGCGCGCACGCTCTCATCGTCACTTCACTTTTTCCACGAGCGGCCAACGCGAACGAGATACGCGCGCTTAAGCTACAAAATGGTGTCTAAATTTTGGCGTATTCTCCTTCGCAAATCCCCATCGAAGGTTATTCCTTTTAGTTATTGGCGTTTTTTTTTTCTAGTTATTTCGTTTATTTTTATCTCTTACTCACCGAATCTCGGCTTAAAAAAGAAGGGCTCGAGTCTCCCGGTCCCTGATCGTTACACGTGTTGGGAATCTCCGCTTGAACTCTAGCGATCACAGACGACAGCGGCCGTTCGTGGAACTAGGGAAGACGTTACATTTTTTTTCGCGATCGCGCTACGCGTGTGCTCCGAGCTTTTACGAGCGGCGGAGCAGACGAAGAAGAAGAAGAAGAAGGAGAAGAAGAAGAAGAAGAGAATAAGAAGAATGAGTACCGTAAGAATAAGAATAATGAGAAATAGTAGAAGAAGAAGTTGAAGTTTGAAAAAGTTTGAAGAGAAAATGACCGCGGTCCCGTGAACTATTGTTCTTCGCGACCGAGTCCGCAGACTCATTTCGTGCTTGATTTCCCTTGCTTTTTCTTTCCACACATCGGCCACGAACCTCTCTCTCTCTCTCTCTCTCTTTCGCTCGCTTTCTCTCTCTCTCTCTCTCTCGTTTCACAATATTACAGCATTGTTTTATGCGTATGTTTATATATATATATATATCTTGATATAAATACTAATTTAGGGACAACCGCACTCGTCCACTACCATTTTTGGCAAATCTCTTTTAATGATGTTCGAGTCCGGTCCGTAGTATATTAATGACATTGGTGAAAATTTGAGGGGCGCGCAACACGGCTGCATGCCCGCTAGTCTGTCCATTTTTCTGTATTCCTCGATCACGTGGGTGTAGTAATTGAGAAATGTGTCAGGCGTTCGGTGTCCAGCTGCACAATCTCCTCTGCAGTAGTTCGCGTAATATCTGCAATCGTTCGAATTGCGTAAACTGTCAACAAACTCGTCGAACTTACACGCGAAGAAAAGAACGTTTTTCGAGACTGAATAAATGAGATAAATTGGAAACGGAAGAATTTCTTGACTCACCCTTGAGGCGCTATGATCCAATCGTCCCAGCCAAGCTGTGAAAAACTGACGTAGAACCTTTGTTTGCAACACTGTCCTTTTATCGCGCCGCTGCACTCGATAGCCCGTCTTCGTACGCGCTTCACAGCTGCGGGATCCGTTCTGACCACCAAAAATGGTCGATCGGGATCTTCTCCTGCTTCTGGAATAGAAAAAATTACGGTATTTTTTCAGTTCCGAATGGTAATTTGGTAATTGGATCGAATCGGACGCGGAACGGACGAATTGATTCGAAAATTCAATAAAATTTTACCTTTTGAGTTTATTGACGATTCGACGACGTTCGGCGTTTGGACGCCGAAAGTGGAAACATGAACGTGGCTCCCGCAGCCCGTGCAGTCGACCAGCAACGTGAGTTTTTCGTTCTTCGTTGAACTTAATTCATGGCCGCTGTACCAATTGCTGACAACTTTAGTAACGTCGAACTTTTGCCAGCCGAGCTGATTAACGTTCACGCCTAACGACGTGACCATCTCGAGATGCTCACCGAGTTCCTGAAAGTGCCAATAAAAAAAGTGGTTCGGAAAAAAAAATTGTGCGTGAAAGTTCGTGTCCAAGTGTTTTCGATTTTCTCACGAGTTCGATTCGTCTCACGGAGACAAATTTCGAGCTAGTGAGATCGAGGAAAGAGTTACTATCGACTCGAAAATTACTCACCTTTCCGCGCAAATGAGTGACGTTTCCGCATCGAACCCTGAAAACCCAAAGCGTGATGTTTCGCTGATTCGCCTGAGCGCGGCGATGGTGCTGGTAGTGATGAGCGTGCCTAAACTCCACTCGCGCCCAAAGTGTCGCCCTCTTTATTCTCAGTGGCTCGAGTGCCGGATCCCCGCTCGATTGCGGGAACTCCAATAACGGCTGACCGTTCAGTGTACGCCCTGATAACAAACAAAGCTCTCATTTACTTTGATGATTCTCAACTGTCTAGCAGCACAAAATTTATCACTGCAGGGCGTAAAAGGTACGTAAAATAAAAAATACGCGGCAGTGTTATGAAAATAGAAGCTTCGGACGCCATTTTAAAAGGTTCGATTCTGGAAAAGTTTTCGTTCGATTTTTTTTTTCAATTCGGCCAACGAGTGGAAGGTTATTGCTTTTGAAGTGGCAGCAGTCTAACGTGTACGATCGGGGAAACGGAGACGGTTGATTTTGTAACGAACACGATAAAACGTGGCATAATGCAAGGTTCGACATCGAGTGACGAGTCACTTGTCGTAGTTATCGGGAGTATGGACCCGACAGTAGCTTGTCAAGGCTGTTTCCTCATCTATTTTTTTCATTTTCGTTTTCATGTTATAAATCCGTACATAGTGAACAAAGTGAGTGCAGACTTTTTGACGTGTAGTACGTTTTTTCCCCATTTTCTTTCTGTCTCTCCCGCTCTTTCTCACCGCAGTCTGCTGCTGTTATATTGGCGTTTTATACGACGATGGGCGATCGCATTATTACGCTGTTCGCGCGGTACGAACATGTACTCTCCTCGACGTCTCTCGCGTTCGCGCCACTGACTCGGCGATATTCGTCCCCCCTTCGCATTACATTTAACCTCAACAGCGTCGTGTTACGTATCGAAAACTTTTGGTAAACTGATATTTCGTTGTTTTCACAAAACTTTGATGCAAATTTCATTTTTTTGAGGATTTCTTGCTACACTGAAGCAAAAAATTGACTTTTATCGAGCGATTGGAAAAATCTTTGGTCATGGATTCAACTACGATTTCGTTGCTTCAATTTTTTTCCTGCTCTCAGTTAAACTTGAACAAAGAACTTTTCTTCCCTTTGAATATTTCAATATTGCGTTGATCCATCGAAAACCGATTTTTTTATTCATTTTGAAAATTTCGTCAAATTTTCATGAGAGCTATTGAGGTGCAAAAAATATTTTTTATTCAATTTTTCATGAAATTTAAAAAAACGTTCGAACGTCTATCAAAGTCGTTAATCAAATGAAAAATAAATCGATCGCTGAATTCTCGATCTAAGAATATTTTTCTTTTCCAGGTCAATTTTTCCTCAATTTCAGTTCGATTTCAACTCGAAATTCTCTTTTAATGAGATTTTGGAAAAGCTGCTTCTTCCAGTCGTGACGTTGCGATCCGTGGGACCAAGAAAACGTGGAATGGCATTCGGACTGGTTTTCGAGAGGGGAAGAAATTTCGTCCCAAAGTTGGGCTCCATCGGGCACAGGCGTGGTTCTCGAAGCTGCTGGCTCCGAAACGCCAGCACGCAGCGGATAGAGAAGCATCCCCGCGCGGGGGTTCCGAGTGTGTAAGAATGTCGCACGAGCGTGTGCGTGTGCGCGTCTCCCGCGTCGCTATACACCGGCTCGTAAAACAGCACGTATCGTCAACGACGCCGACGACGGAGACGACGATTCTCAGCGCAGCGAGAATCGTTACACTTGCAGGTATAAAATCCACCCCGTGCTCAGCAGCCCCCCATCCGACCCTTCGAATCGTACGCGCAACCCCATCCGAGAATTCTCGACGCGTATATATTTTCTGGACACTTGCACTCGGAAATTACGAACGCGAGAAATATTCCCTACGCAAACTGTCTCCCCAGAGGAATGTCGTACAACCTCCTCCTCGTGCTGCTCTCGTCGAGTCCACCTCGCTACAAAACGATACAAAACAAGATGCATAAAAATGAAATAAAATTTATACATCGAATCTCAATCCTTGCAGGTTTTGTCAACACCGATTTCAACAGCGTTTCTACAATCGCCTTGCCTTTCGACGGAATCCATTCAAGTTCGAGTCGATCTCGTTGCCGTCAGTTATTCGCGCACACTGGAAACGAACTTTTGTCAATGTACTCAAGATTTCTTGAGTCGATGGGGAATTTCATGGGACTTTCAATACTCAAAACCACGTTCTCCGAGCCTGGAGTACGTCATACACTGAATCATTTCGATGGGGACTGATTTTTCGACGTCAAATATCCACGCTACAGAACGAGCGTTTCAGGATCATTCGATTCTCGTTATTTTGGAATGAATTTTAACCCAACGTTTTCTCGTGTCCGAATTTCTCGTCGAGGATCAACGGAGATAACTTTTCTGTTTTTTTTTCTCTCTCTCTCTCTAAAAATAGTATTTTTCAAGAGGAACTTTTCTCGATCCTTCGCGAAAAAGGTGCAGTTTAAATCTCATTTTGTTTTATACTCCGATTCGCGATATTCGCGATAATAATTTCTTGGTCCCTGACGCCGAGAGAGAATGATTTCTGAATTGACCACTTCGAGACGGTCCACAGGATAACTGCGAGTTCGAATTCGTATATCATCGTAATATAACGTACACGAATTTAAAGAGTAATCGGACACGTTCGGTATATCCAGAATTCGATTGCGTTGGCTTCTCTAGAAGGAACGTTTATAAAGCATTATCGTCCTTTTCCACTACGCGATACTTTGTGAACTGTACGTTTTTGGCAAAGCTTTGACACCCATTCGTTCGAGTCGCTCAGTAATTTCATAAAAATATAGCCCGTTGTCGCGTGAGAAAAAGTGCTGTCGTCGTATAATATTGTATACATTTTCCTGGGGCACCATGTTTCCAAAAAAGAAGGAAAAAGAGAGAGAAAAAAAGAGGTGAAGAAAAATCTCGTAAAAGATCCGGTTTTATGGGTCGATCTGAAGCATAAAATATTCCGTCGAAAGAGAGTGGACGTGGAGGAACAACAAAGATTTTTTCTGAATTGAAAAACTTGAATGAATTGAAAATTTATTTGAAAAAGTAGAGCAACAGAATTACAGAAGTCTAAAAGCACATTAGAAACTTTCATTAAATGAAATTTATTTCCATACATTTTATTTGTTTATAAAAGAAGCTTGATAAAGGCTAAAAAATGTAGTTCCTAAAAGATCGACGGGTTTTGGGAATTTTGGGAAAGCAATGAGGGTCGAAAATGTTTGTAACGATCTGTGTATATGTGTGATGCTCACTGGTGAAATTCTTTTTGCAGGAAGGTTCTACTAGGGGATGAAGATACACGAGCTAAAACATACACGGGCGAGCAGGGGTGCAGCGTCCGCGATCGGTCTCGTAAAAGAGATAGAATACATGTAAAAGAGGGCGGCTTCATCCCATAACGGTTTGGTGAGTCACGGACGTCTCCAGCGTTGTAAAAGCCCGAGGGAGATCGAAGAGAAAGAGAGAAAGATCGAGGGAGAGAGAGGGAGAGGCGACGGGGGATAAGCATGGGGCGTCTGCCGCCCGTCTGCCTTCCGCCTTCCTTCCTCTCTCGTTCTCATCCCTGTACTCGTTGCTTGCTTCCCTTCTCTTATTCTCTCCCATGGCTTGCCTTCTCTTAGTTCTTTCCTCGAGCTACTGCAAACCAACCAACCAACCAGTCAGCCTGCCTGCCTGCCTGCCAACCAGCCAGCTTGCTGGGATGCCACTCCGCTGCATCTACTTCGTGTATTACCACTAACCATCACCCTTCTTTCGTGCTAGCAAACTACACTGTACAGATAAAATACGAATCGCTGTACTTTCCTCACAAATTTTTCAAAATCTTCCTCACCATTTCTGTTCCCAAGTTTTTGAGCTACGGCAAGTACATTCGTTTCATGCATATCCACGAATTTTTAACTTCTCATGCACTCGCGAACTAAACGAATAGATGAACCACCGTTCGTTGTACTTTGTGCTGAAATTTTGTCACGTTTTCTGTTTCGAAGTTTGATCGATACGAAGATTGATTTATAAGACGAAACGTCATTTGGTGGGATCAATCTCAGTTTTTAGAGTCGATGAAGAAAACTAAGGATTTTTTTGTGACCTTTTGCTCTCCGTCCCTCTTCCAAACTCACAGATTACACGAGTTTGCTGTGACGTTTCTTCAAACGTCACCTTAACTATTTTGTTTCTCATTTTTCAACAAATTTTTTGTCTTCATTTCGGCAGGTTTGGATGAGCAGAACAATTCCGGATTGACGATGGATGCGAAAAGAAGCAAACGAGTTCGAATCCAGCCAGTATTTTGGTATCTGAATAAAATGGACTCGAGCATAATTCAGTGACGAATAAGCTGCTGCTCAATTTCAGAGCGATTGTTTCGAACGATTGGGATTTTGGGGATCAGAAGATCCTTCGATTTCGTTCGATCAACACGGTAAACACGCAAATTCATTTACGGCTGACCGTAATCGATGGGTACTACTGATTTTAAAATTTTTCACGAAAATGCCTCAAAAAAATGAACGAAGTAACAGTAGCAATTTGATTGGATGTTGCTATCCTACGTGGATGGGCCCTGATCTCGTGTGTATTCATCCCCGTCTGACTAAAATTGGCTCGTACTACTTTCAATTCTCGTATTCTTTGCGTTCATGTCTATGCAGATTGAGTTCGACCTCCGAGAATTTACGATCGAGTGAAATTAATTGTCTGACGAGGAATCGTTTTATCTCGATAAACAAGTTACTTGAATTTCTTTAAAAAGTATGAAAATCCGGCAAGAAAACTGACGAAATTTCGTTTTAGGGAAACCCGAGTCTGAAGGGCAAGTATAAAACTTGTGCCAAGTGAAGTAGAAAAAAATGAAGGTTTTTCAGCTCTTTTTACGCTCGTCACTTACCACAAAAGTTTCTCAGCTCACGGCCGGAGTAAAATCTCGGAAAAATGAAAGCTCACGCAGTAGAAAAAGGCTGAGGATCGAAAGAGATCTTGTCGAATGAGAAATACTCGAGTTTACAGAAGAATCTCCATAAGCGTTGGATAAATAGGATTATATTCGTGATATTGCCACGGGAGGGTCAACGACGAGGATAAAAAAGGCACTTTTTATTCCCCCCCCCTCGTACAGCCTTTTGCCCGTCTGAGAAGACGAAAGCAAAAGCAAAAAGCGATTGCGCCTTTGCGCTAGAAAAATACAAAGTAATGTAAGACAGCGAGGAGGAGGGAGAGGTTGTGGGGGAGGAAAAAACAGCGAAAGTAGTTTTGGTTATCCGGTAATATCCCTGAAGGCCCGAATTTACGATTATATCTTTAATATTCTTGCTTCTCTACATCCACCAAGTTTTTTGTACTCTCACATGGCCCTCTCTTTCTTTTCCCCCCTCTCTTTCTTCCTATCGCCTCTCGAAGAAAAATCTGACCCAGTTAACTGATTTCGCGAGAGACGTTTCTCTCTCAGCCATTGTTCTTGGCACTCTCACTATTCTGCCAATAAAAAGAAAGCGTCAAACGTTGTAGAAATAAAGGGCTGAAAAAGACAAAAAATGGTGAAATCTTCGATACAACAAATAAATGAATGAGAATAAAAAGCGAAGGAAAATCTTTGAAGTTTTTGATTCCAATGCAGTAGTCGCGAAGAAAATTTTTCTCTTCACAATAGTATCGAGCTGCGTCTCCTCGTAATTGTGACAAGGACGAAGGTGCTGCAGTATCGAGAGAGAACGAATGACGTTTTCATTTTATTTCAAGTAAATGTGTGTACGGGGGGGTGGAAAATAAAGCGAGACGAAAAAAAGGGATTTGGATGAGAAAATGATTTTTCAGTTGTGCCGAGAAGAATCAGGGGGTGGTTTCTATTGCCGATTGCGCCGCAATGCGACACGACAACCACACTCGACGAGAGCTGAGAGAACCGCGGCGCACTTCGCTTCTTCTTCTTCTTCGTCTCCTCTATCTTACAGTGTTTCACCGGATATACAGTCGTGTTCTTCTCTCCCTTCCTGTCGTTAAGTTTTCCCTCCACCAACTATTATCGATGGCCGAGAAAGCTTCTGAATTCTTACTGAAAATAAGACTTTTTCGTAATCCCGTCGAAATTCACGCTCTTGGGTCGAATCCTCCAATCAAATTCTCCAGAATATAAAACAATCTCTTAGGGGTGTCCAACCAAAATTAGCGAACCCATTAATTTCGAGTTTTTTTGAATATTATATCGGGCTCGTTCGTCAGTAGTAGAAAATCGTTCGAAAGTATTTTGCCGTTAGAAACAGAGAGTTGAAAATATGAGTGGAGCCGCAAGGGTAAATCGAAGCTCCGAAGGCACATATCGTTCCATTATTTCCAGCGTTTTAGCAGCAATTGGCTCCAATAACGGGATAATCTATCGCTCGGAATTGGCATCACTTAAGAATAGCGTGAGAGCGTTTAAAAGAATCGACAAAGTGGCTGCGAGTGTTAAAGAGCGGGGTTGGTCAAAGGGCCGGAGGGGAAGGTTGAGGAGGGCCGGGGAGGGGGTCGCGCATTGGTAACACACAAGGGTGAGAATGAAGTGTGAAAGAGGGATGAGAAAGAGCGTTGTGTGCTTGGCGGTTTGTGACGATAGCGAGAGTTATCGAGCGAATATCAGCCTATTAGCAGGGCCAAGGTTCGCGCGAGTGTTATAGGCCGCGTCAGATCCATTCCTCAGTCCCACCGTATGTCACGTTTTCATATAGATTTTAAATCCTCCTATAGTTTCATTAATTTATCGTGCTGCTCGTCGTACGAACAAACGGGAGCGCGAAATGGCCCCGGGCTCGCGTGGCTTCCTTCATAGCTCGTACAAATTTTCAATAATTTAGGCTCCTCAGTGCATGGTGCATTAAAAAAAGGTAACGGAAAAAAAAAAAAAAACAGCGAAAGGTTCTCCGAGCCTCGCTCCAAATATTCTTCCGCATTCTACCCTGCTTTTCGTGTGTTACAGCTCGCGAGCGGTTCCCAAGGACGCGAGCGATCGTTCAACCATACCCCCGAGACCGTTCTTTATGCCGTTCTTCATCGATTGACGATTCTCCTCGCGGTGGAAGAGCACACGTGCTTCCTACCCCGGGGCAAATGCAAGGACAGCGACGAAGGCGAGTGGAAATTCGACTTTGGGAAGGTGACGATCACTGCTGGAGAACACAAGTTTATTGATGAGGAGGGTTTATTTAACGGTTCGTCGATAAATTCCACTGTTCCCGGTGAGTGGCGAACCGTTTTTGTATCCGGGAGGAAATGATTGATGGAGGGAATAACAACCCTTGCAAGAAGAGATTCAAACGGCACAGTTTCGAAATTGACGCATAAAGTCAGCGACGAATTATCAATCTAATGTAGCACTGGACGAAAGTGTCGCGTGAGGGAAAAAAATTGTGGCGTTTCGAAAGCTGAACAGGGGGGCGGGAGAAACAATTCTCTTTATCACGAAACTTCTGTCAGAAAGAGGAATAAGGCTCGAGGGACTTGTGAAAGTCCGAAAAAGAAAAGGAACCAGCATCGGGAGACAGACGGATAGAACATCCGTTAGAACGGACCGTTCGCAGTTACCGGGCACATCGATATCCGGGCAACCGGAAATATATTTATTTTATTCTTCCTCGTTATCGGAATAACGAATTTTACCTAATAAAGGGAAGAGGAAGATAGGAGACGCGCGCACGCGCGCGCGAGGGTTCGAATGATGAGGACGAATGAACAGCCGATTGGTGGATCCTCGTGATTGGTCGCTCCATTTGCCAAACGAATTTCCTGCTTGCCTTCTTTCTTTATGCTTAATACTTTCTCAATTTCATGTCCTCCCCTTCATCTAATCTCCCAACTTTATCCTTAAAATATTTGTGCTAATGGAAATAAATTCATGACGTTACATCGCTCTATCGTAATGTCGATCTTCCTTGTACATCAGCCAATTCGTACGAAACGAGCATTTCGAAACGCAGATTTTCAGGCTCGAGTATAGTTTACTTGATTTCAAGATGGAAGGGAGGCGAGAGAGAACTCGTTTTTTCAATCCAGAACCTTGAATTTTCATTTGCCAAAAAGAAGTCGAAAGTTTAATTATTCTACAGTCAAGAAACGATGCTAAATTTTTTTGAATATCTGAAATTCCCATTTTCTTCCTTCACTAAACTAAAAATATTGTTGCAGACGATTCAACTGAATGGCTGAAATCGAATGATTTTGATCGAGCCCCTAAGACGATTCATTGACTTCCGCATACTTCGAAGAGGCTCCAGTGAAAGATTGCTCCAAATATCAACTATCGAATCCTTCGTCCGATAACCTTGAGGCTGGATCAACCAATGACATTACAATAAAATTTCACAACGTCGTTACCAATGATTTGTTTGGCTGTTCAGGACTCAAATCACTCGAACGTGGATCGGTAATTACGTTAAAATAGGAGAGTAACTTTTGTGATTTCCGAGGACCATTAGATTACGAAAAAATCAAAATAAATGAAAAAAAATGTGGGAAAAAATGTTAGGGAACGAAGCACGAGGGATGAGTCCGACACGGTGGAGACTCGTCGTGTCGGGCTGCACTTAAGCTCTCTGAAACGAGACAGGAGTCTCGAGAGGACGAGTAGGGGTTTGTGGGAAGAGGAGAGAAAGGGGGTGGAATGTCGTGGTGGACGGACTCGCGTCCCAGCATCCGCCGAGATTTACGTACCGTTGACTGTGTAACTGTAAGAAACTTGGCTTCGTGTACGGCCTCGAGAAAACGGGCGGAAGGGTTGGCGGCGGAGGGACGCGGGGGGTGGTGGGGGGTTAAGCTTGAAGGAGAGTTCGAGGCTAAACTAGTGAAGAGTCGAAGAGCTGCGGGATGGCGCGAGGCAAATGGCGTATCCTATATCATAATAATGCCAAATATCCAAGCCCAAAACGCGAATTTGCCACAAAGAAAACGATCCCATCTTCGTCGCCATCCTCGTCGCTAGCACTCTTTCTCGTAAAGTAGAGACAAAATGCGTTACCGACTCAACCCCCTCGAGCCCCTGGCCCTGCGCCTCGCCCTATCGCCCCTCCTTCATCCCTCACGACTCTCGGGGACAAAACATTTTTTTAACCTACGATCTCTTTCTTCTTCAAGTACATCCTATGCACATTAGATTCGTTGTAAAAAAATCTCCTACCAACTACACTGCTCGATTCATCCCTTCTGTCTACGCGACACAAAAACCCTTTTTAGCTTACAAATCATTTTATATTTGTACATTTTTTTTTCAGTCGTGCCAATGAAACATCTTTCGGTCACTCCAGTCGCTCCAAATGCTTTAATGCTACGTCGAGGAAACATCAAATTTCGTGTCTTTTTCATATCTCGTTCTTCGAGCAAATGATGGTGAAAAAAACTTTTTTCAAAGTTTCTTCTCAAATTTGTAGCTACGAAGATTTTACCATTTCGATACAATTTGTGGCGAGCAACTGAAGGCTTTTTTTTCTGCAAAATTAAAAAATGACTGAACTTGGGAAAAAAAGCTTTGAAATATTCGTAAATATTTGAATGAATTTTTTATTCACAAGTTCAATGAATTTATTTAGTGAAATTCTTTTTCGCAGGATCACTCGTCCAAGAGGAAAAATTATTCCAGAAATACGAGGAAAAGGAGAGTTGAAGGAAGTTAAAAAGACGAGGGACATAGACTAACTTCTCGTAATCGACGAGACGCAATCGTGAAAGAGTATCGTAAATTTTCGTGTGGCGCATCAAGAGGCTCGAGACGGCGTGCGGAGCATCGGCTTATATGGGAGGGCGGGAGCAGGGGCCGGGGGAGGAGGGCTCGTCGCCAAGTCGTCCATTTAAACACATAGTGGTACGAACGGCCAGTACTGTCGAGATAAAGATTCGCGGTAGCCAAAGAAGAGAAGAGGAAGGAAAAGGGATGAAGAGCGAGCAAGAGAGGGAGAGAGAGAGAACGAAGGAATAGGGGGAAGAGAAGAAACGAGAGACGGAAAGATTCCACTATTTTCTGAGGAGTAAAAAAGAGTGGGATTCGCAGCGCTCGTACGGTATTATTCACAAACGGTGCTAAGTGAAATAACAAAAAAATGAAAAAACATTTACAAGCCAGATACAATCTGCGGACTTCCATGCAACAAGATTTCCCCAGACTTTTTGAAGTTTGAGAAGCTTTTCCCCCTTTTTGTCTCAAATACCATTTTCCCTCGGGGCTTTTCTTTCCCCTGAAGTACGTCGTGAAATAGTCGAAGTTTCGAATCTGCCATTCAATTTTTGCACATTTTACACACAAATTTGAATTTCAATCATTTCGATTGTATTCTTTCGGGTTTTTTCATAAACGAGCACGATGGTCGCATGGAAGAAATACACAAGCCCTGCCGGAATAGGTCTCTCGACAAAAACTTGGGCTCTCAGACCACTAAAAGGCCACATTCACGTGGCACCTGTTAGATTTGATTGTCCGCAAGGGAGGCACCTGTTAGACATGCGCACTGTGTTCCTAGATACGCGTGTACGACGGGTACCCATGAAAACTTGAGCGGGGATTTGGGTGGGAAGAACGATTGTATTGTAAGTTTTGGAAAAAATTGAGAAAATATGAAAATTTTGAAATTTTGACTGACAACAAAATTTTGTGGGCCAGACACTTATTTTAGCTTCTCTCAAAAAAAGTATGTGGTTGCGTCCGGGCGACAAAATATTAAGGAGATAAAACTATGTTTGCATGATTCGGGTAAAAAAGTGGAATCACTTGCTATTTGAAAAGAGAGAGTGGTTGGGTCTAAAAAATGTTCAGGCAACAAAGTTCACTTACATCAATGGAAAATATTTATCAGAGAAAAATATTTGCTCTCAGTGAGAATTCATCGTGTTTTTGTTGAGGAATAAAATCGACTCGACAGTCTCTAACTTTTGTGTTATGAAATACGCATAGCTCGAAATACGAAGAGAAAGGAAGGGCAGAAACGCACGCGATTGAAGTACGATAATATTCTGAACTTCAAAGAAAATGAAGAGAATAAATGTGCCGCGATAAAATAGTGATCGAGGAAAGTGTAAGATGATTTCTCGAGGCTCTTTGGATAAGGGCGTCAGTAAAATGGAAGGGCGAAAAGGGAAAATAGGTTGATGGTAGTTTGCAGAGATAATTCCGCAGGAGAAACGATCGGAAAGTTTGAATTTCGCAGTTCAATGACGAGGAGTAATTTCCAAAGGGTTGGTGAGAGTATCGCCAAGGTTCGTCCGAGCGGAGAACCATAAAGAAATTGCTAAGTGGTTAAACGGCTCGGAGTCCTTGAATTCCCAAGAGTCTGCGAAGCTCCTTTTATATTTTCGAGAGCCCCGAGACTCGTAGAGAGGTTCCAACATTCGCAGAATTCCACGGTTGACAAAGTGTTTTTTTGGAAACCTTACCAAAACGATATTTCACGGAATTTCGTTTGAGCAATATTCCTTAAAAATTGATGGAAAATAATGCTCGAGGATGTTAAAAAACGGACTGAAAGAACCCGAAAACGATGCTTCGGAATCGACTTGCCCCCAAACCACTAAATTTTCTACAATTCTTTTGCCACCGTTGTTTGTGCCCACGAAATATTCGAGAGAAAACGGTGACGGTAAGAAGAAGGAGTTCGAGAAAGGAAAACCGTCGAATGAAAATTGTTGATTCAAGGATTTTTCTATCCGGTGCGATCTTATTGTCCTCTCGAAGGGTGGCTGGGTCAGGGAACCTTGACCTGTCACTTTCATCCCTCCGCATTTTTATTCCTCCCTCGACATCGTCTACCCTCTCGGGCTTTGTACGCCTGTCCCCAATCGTCAATTCATTCGACATTCCTCTCGCAATGCGGGCAAACTTTCTTTTCCGATCGTGTATTGAAGCGTCTCCGAGGCGTCCTTCTGGCACCGTCTCAGGGCGGTTGCGTAAAATATAATTACTCTCAATCTCTCTCGCTCTCCCTTCTCGTGTGCCACGCTCGTTTGGCTCTCCGAACAAAGCGTTACGACTGCTCATCGAGTCCCCCGTACACAGTCGCCAACGTATCCTTGTCCTTCTTCGATTTTATTTAGCCCATTTGCACAGTCGTCACCTCGTCTTGACGTTGAGACGTTTCCAAGGATTTCTCTGGGTTGGAGGGTCGTCGATGAGATCCGACGACGAAAGGACCTCGACTCCGGTGCTGTTCGGGTCGTCATTTCATTTTGAAGCAAGAGGATCTTCTTTATTATTGAAAATAAGAGTTTTTCCACTGCAGGGAGATTAAGAGAGTTTCTTTGTAATTTCGAAAGCTCGATGTAAAAAGCAGCTTATTCAAATGCAGGTTTATAATGATTTTATTCAATCTTATTTATCCTCGCAAGATCATTGTTCGCTGCCCTTGAAAAATGTATCACAAGCTTTACACACTGGGCGGATATGGCACGAGCGCAACTCCCCTTTATCATTAATTTGTCATGCACGAGAAGACAATCGTCCATCGCTATAGATGGAATTAAGAGAGAACGAGAGCCGGGGATTCCTCATAATATTCTCGGTTCTTTCCCCCCTTCCGTCTCCCCCCTCTGTCTCTCTTAAGCCGTTCTTTATAACCGGTGAATGGAGTGACTATAAATATCTGAGAGCCACGCAAAAAGCTCTTCTACTCTACCTCGTGATCGACGTATCGATCATCGTTCAGGCGAATTATTAATTCCGCGAGCCGCTCTCAACGCTCGCGCTCTCCAGCCCCACTTCTCTACGTTCAGGGCCGTCACTTTTTTCATACTTGATCATCAATAAATACATGATTTACGAGACATGATCGGTGGCAATCGGATTATCGAAAAGCGGCCCTTGTTCCTCGAGTTTTTCATCAGCACGAACTACCCCCGACGAGCGAAAGCTCAATTCGAGCGCCCTGATTGTGGCCGCGTTAATTATTAGCTGACGACAAAACTAAACTTTATTTCGAACCCCCGACGATCCATTTTTCCTAATGAAAACTCGGCAACCGGGTCAAAAACGCCCTCAATTCCTTCTTCACCGTAAAACTTTCCTCGCATGTGATAATGAGCTTCAATAATGCACGGTTCTCTTCGTTTTTCAATGACGAATAAAGTAGTCTACGATTGAGTCGTTTCCAGTCAATATTTGCTGATGAAACCACTCCGAAACGTCTTGAAAATTTATTTTCCTCAAAATTCGGTTGCTTCGACCCCCCGCCCCTGCGGAGGTCGAATTTATCCGCTTTTTCATGATTTTTCCAATCAATTGCTTCTCGATGAACGCTCAATTTGTTCTGAGCACTTGTCCAAGGGATTAAAAACTGTGGACGTTCGTTGAATTTTGCTCTGCATGCAGAAATCGCTTTTTAATGAGACAGTAAATAAAATACTGTAACGGGCAGCGACGCTGACCGTTCGTCGATGTGCAAATCCAAACAAAGTCTCTACACAGAATTTACGCTCGTCGGCACACAGAGTGCGCTGTGTACACGCACGCAGCAATAATTTAGCACTTGCGCTTCCCGCGTCCAGCTCATACCGCAGAGAACCCTGCACAATAACCGAAGCCTATTTCAAACGATCGGAGTAAATGTAAAAAGAAGAAACCCGGAAAATATAACTTTTGGTAACGGAAATACACGGTAATGATACTTTAGAGATTTGGAGCGCTATAAATGTGCTTTCTCGAATCAATATCGGCTCTGAGGCCGCAGGACATTTCATCGGTTCAACAAGATTTTTTAATCGATTTGAAATTATTCAAAAACCGGGGTCAGAAGTGTCTTTGAATCGCTTCTCTTCTGAGCTCGATCAAGGAAACCAAAGTTTTTGGTAGGACGATATGAAAAAACCCACTTTCGCCCCCCCATTTGTCCATTTTTTCCTGGTTTCTCCTTCACTCGCGAGCTTCCTCGCGTCGATACACCAAAGTTGGTAACGATACCCTTCAAAAAGCTTAGAAAAAGATTAACTCAACTGACCTGTTAAGCGAAAGCAAATGAGACCAGCTAAGCCCCGGCGTTGGAGAATTCTTACACGTGGCTTTATAGTTGAGGGGATTTCAGTTTTAATTGACGGAATGATTTCACCGAGAGGTCACGTATCGATACGTCTTTTCTTACGTCATTAATGTGCACCGTGGTGAAAAAGAGGTTCGAACGAGAAAGCTCGCACTAATAAGCGAGATTGAATGCTTATGTCTGTGCATGCTTTTCTCACGAGTGAGAGAGGCTAAGGCCCCCTGTGTGCAATGCACCTCGGGGAAACTAGGGGGCTTCGCATATACCGCCTTTATAATACCTTAACACACAGTCTAATACACATTCTTTCCTCGTTGTATATTTGTATAGACGAGCTCGTATGTTCACCATTCAGCGCGTCTCTGTATACAGGCTTTTTCATCGTGGATTGACGATCCGGTTGAGTCGAGTCGTGTTCGATCATTAAAGTTGACGGAGGTCTTCACTTCAGCTGTGCATAGCGTCGAAACGGTGACAGATAGAGAAGTTACGTGGAGGACCAATTTTGTAGAGAATCAAATTTCTTATAAAAAAGTCCCCGGCTGCAATTCTCTGGCGACGATATTTTGGTCCCCGGAGCACCGCGAAGCTGGATCACCGACGGCGATGTCCCAGGCGCAGGGACTCAGTTTCGATCCTCCGTAGCAACCGAAATATCCAGAATTCGAAAAGACCGCCGGGAACTTTTTTCTTCCTCATTTCATCCTCTACGAAATTGGTCCTGTGCACTTTTGCTCCATCTCCACTCCCCTGGCCAGGAAACCCCTCCGAAGACGCGTCAACGTAAAAACAGGATTCGCTGCCCTTCGGCAAACCCCTCGGAGAGGTATTCCACTGAAAAGAGGCCACTAAATACGACTCTTCACCGGAGCGTACGCCTCACGGTAGGTGCACGGTAGGCGACACCCCGTATATCGAAAAAGCGCGACTGTAATACGTGTCTCACGGTAAGTCGATAAAATTGCAACGTGACACACACGGCTCACTGTTAAACGGGAATCGTGGGCGAATATATACGACGGCAGTTAAATATATACGTATATATGATCGAGTATATAACTCGAGTGAATGGACTCGGGAATATGGCAAAAGTGCACGCTACAGCACCGGTAAAATACACGATACGAGCATACACTACACAGCGGCGTATAAACATATTATCGTACGACAATTTACCGTTCAACGATGATGTAAAAAGCGATACATTTTTTGTTCATGCCGCATCGCGGGATGCCCGATTGTCATGATAAATTGGCCGACCCGCATCGCTCCAACTATTCGAAACCGAGGCTGCTGCTGCTGAACTTATCGAAAAACATCAGCGATCGAAACCGTCGTTGCAATCACGAGCTAATTATTTTCCTGTCATTGGATCATTAGGTGGAGTGAGCCGCGATATATTGACGAGAAAGAAAGCATGGAAGTGAGAAGCGTTTCAAAAATCGAGGTAAAAAAGCCATTTTTTCGCGTCTCCCAAGTGACTTTGTTTGCAATAAAATACTTGGTAATCCACAGCGTTTTCATTGGGACGTTAACCCATGCTACTTTATGGCTATTAAACTTCACTCGGATACGAAACTTGCCTACAATATTTACGAGGCAAAATCCTTACTTTATTCACTTGGAAGGCATTAGTTGGCGACCGAGCATACATCAATGTCTGCCGAACGAGTGCTGTATGAAAATCTTCGGGATAACTTTTTAGAGCTTTCCGATTAAACGATCCGGCTCGGTATATGAATTGCGGTGCTGTTTTTATCGACTCGAAACTTTGTCATCGAGTGCTTTTTCTCGTGGGACATCGGAAGGGAAAAATATTCAATCGGTAGGCAATTTTAGCCCTCCAGCCTTGACTGCACACGGCTTTTCTACCGCATAATCTTCTTTGGTGTACTAAAACCTCGCCGTTTCGTCAAGTCTCGCCGACGTTAAAGCCTCACAATTTTCTTCCTCCACTGGATCAAGTCCAACGCTAACTGTGATGGAAATCGAAAGAATATCGTAGCTCCAAGTGGATCGTCGTTCCTCACAGTTTTAATGAAAACCGAAATGCTTAAAGCCAAATTGCTTAAACACTCGGCGAAAAAGCCCCTTCAATATTGTTGCGAAACGGAATAAAAATTCAGTCTTTCCACTTCCCCTTATCTCGCTTTCGCGTGGCGGCATTAAAACAATTCCATTTCTTGCCCTGTCATCCTCGTACTTTTTCCCATCAATTTCGTTCTGTCTTCGATATAGAACGTCAGCGGATAACTCGCATGTATAGTCATAATCAAATTACACAGCGGTGGACACGGAGAAGCGAAAGAGAGGGAAAGATAAAATAAAGAAATCACTGGGAGACGTAATAGAGCATGAAATAAAAACGTATACAAATGTCTCTTGACGGTTGAATCGCGCTCGCGTGTATAATACACATTTGAGGCTGAAACGAAAAGACTGTTGCGTGTAATCGATCCACCATTTTTCGAGCCTCGCTTCACCTGTCGAAGCAATATTCAATTTCCCCAACATTTTATTTCCGTTCTTCGGCACTGAAAATCTGCATGTTTATTGAACGAAATGGATTTGCGACGGCAAAGCTCGCCAGAATCTCGTACATTTTTGCAGTCTCTCTAAATGTTGAAAAAAAAAATTGAAAGAGTTTCGCACTAATTTCTAACGGAATAACCATTCGACAGTTTTCAGAGGATCCGGAGCGAGTTCATCCGATGCTTCGTACCGCATTAAGTAGCATCGGTCGGTGGGAGGTCAGACGAGCTCGGTGCAAGGAGAGGGGCTTCAAAATATGTGTATTACGGATCAGGAGGAAAGTTGTTCTCGCGAGCGTGTGTCTCCTCGAATATGGGACGCGTATTAGAATTCGAGAACTCTTCGAACAGTGACAGCGGAATGAGAAATAGTGCGGCTGACATCGCTCATGGAAAGGGGGGAGCGGGGGCGAGTCGTCGCACGCGTTCCCGTCTGTTTATTCGTTAAGATTGCAATGGATTGGAACTCCCGTTTTGGATGGGAATGAAGTTTCAATGGGATGTGCGAAAAGTGAAAAAACAATTGGAATTCGGTGCACGTAAGCTTGGCAAAAATAACCGTCTTATCTCGTCCCCCGTACCGGGAATCTTTCTAATCAATCTGCACACGGGAGAAACGAGATCCAACGAAAAATCGGCTGTGCAAATAGATACAAAAATCAGAATGCCATTTTATCAGGGGGATTTCGAGTCTGGGGAGGAACGATTAAAAAAGGGAATCGAGGGCTGGAGCAGGGGACGGAATTTATCGATGTAAGAGCCGTAAGAGTCTCGCACGGCTCGGAGTATGACAAATCTAATTACGCCACGAGACATGTGTGCACTGACGTGTTGCAGACACGCGAGAGGGGCCGAGGAAAACTAAGAGCGAAGGGGGAGAGGCCGCAAAGGAGGTGGAAAAAAACGAGCGCGAGGGACCGAACGCGGAAGGAAATTGGAAAGGGTGAGAGGTTGGGGCGTCCGCATGTGCAAAATACTGTTACAGGAGGAACGGATAGAAAATACATGGAAGTCGAAGCGATTGACCGCGATACATGGAACAGTCAGTCAAATAAGAGGGTCATATATAGACCCCGAGGGGCTAACCCTGATCCACATATATAGCCACGTGGTATTTCTCTCTCTCTCTCTGTCGGTCGCTCCCGCTCTCTGCTCCCTCCGTTCGGTCGGTCGCCCGCGACTTTATCGTCTTCGCAATCGGGAGAAGCCGGGGCGGCGAGCTCCTTTTCGCATACAGATTGAGCCACGTCCGATAATCGTACCAATTTGGGTTGAACTTGGGTCGGGATTGAATTCCGGGTTGAATTTAGATTTATCTTCTATTGGGCAGCGAGACGGGATTCTTATTTTTCTCATTTCCATTGGATTTACATTTGTTTTCGAGTTGGATCGAAAGTCTTTTTCTTCTTTAAGCGCGGGCGCGCGCGGACGAGAAGTTGGGCCTGCGAATGAATCCGTCAAACGATCCCATTCCGTAAACGAGCTCGTATCAGGAGACGCGCCAGCGTCTCTCCTCCCTTTCCTCATCGCCCGACGGACTCGTGACATATCAACGAGAAGCAGATTTTCCTTAATGATTCTCGACAAATCGTCAAAAGTTCAAGAGCTCGAAGAACACGTAAGAGAAGAGAGAGAGAGAGAAAAAAACGCCATTTACGGACATTTGTAAAGGACATGGCTGCGCGTAAATTCTCCGAGATGAATAGAAGAAACGACGGATTAAACGTGCTGTGAAATTTCCTGGTGAACGAATGAGACAGCGAAAAGAGAGCCAGCGAGAGAAAACGCTTTCGTAATAATGCCATCTCAAATGTCGGCATCAATCCCTATACCGTACGCTCTGCACCAACGAGGAGAGTCCACCGAATACAGAAAACTCTTGCGGACCTCAAGGGACTGCACTACCCAACAAAATCCAATTGATTTACTGATACTACCGTTTAATGAAGCGGTCACCCATAACCCCGTTCGCTAGTTGACCCAACATCATGCTGATAAGAGCACAAGCGCTGGAATTCTTTTTCAAATATGCGTGTAAAGAGAGCGTCCTGCATAGCTGGACGGTTCTTCGCTACACTTCACGGAAAGACTGTCACGAGCGACCATTGCGGGGAGTAAATTCTTAGGAAACCTGATGATTAAATTAAGGTAGATGATGCCCGCAGTATTGTATTTTATGGGTCTCTAAATTGGGCCGATTTTTACTCCCTAATTAAAGATATTATCACTTTAAATTAATGTCAGAGGCCATTAATTGAAGGGGGATCCATCGCTGACAGAACCCGATATTTCAATCGTCCCTGGCGAAGATACTGTAGCTTTTTAGGTGAAAAATCGCTTTAGAGAGCGCAAAGTGAAGCACACAAAGGGAAATGGATCAAGAATAAAGTATTGATAAAAAGATTGAAAGCTGCGACGGGAATAGGCCAAACCAAGGAGAAACAAAGTGACGAAACAAGCAAATGTGGGGTTATACGAGTGCTCATTACCAATTTCGTTCAATCCTCGACGTAATATATTTTTATTACTAGTAAGACAATCGATTTTTTTCCCAGACCTTCATTATATACTTTATTGTTATTGTGTACTTTTTCATAAACTTTGTAAGAAGCGTTCACTCGTTAAATGGAAAGATAAACGATTTATTACGCATTTCACGCACAAGATTTGACATGCGTGTCAGTCGACTACGCATTTGAACTCACCTGTGCAAATTTCATTCTAAAGAAAATCGTTTCGTGCATGAGCTACCTTAATTTCATTTCTCAACAGAAGTTTATGTGCTTCGTACCAAATTGTCAATATAATTCGTTGGTGCACACGAACTTTTGAGTTTGAGGGCTTGAAATTTCGAAGGCGTTTAAAGCAAAGTGAGTTTTTTAATTCCTGAAAGCTTCCACAATTTTCGATGCCTGGAAATGGCACCTTTTTCGAAATTCCATTACAAAATGTGGCTTTTACACCATCGAGAGTTGAACCGCAACGTTCGATTGATCAAAAATCAGTTTACCTTCAAAAAAGACATTCCTTACGGGAAAATTAAATGAACGATAACAAAACCAGAGAAAAAACTTTGAAAATACAGCATCAAAAATAGGATGGATTCGTAATTAAAGAAAATTCAATGGAGAAACGTTGCAAGTGATCGGTCTCTGTACTCCGGGTCGTCATAAGGTTGGTCCTTTTCGCCCAGCTCCTGTGCCTTTTAGTTTTCCTTGGGATCTTTTCCTCCGCGCGCGCGAGAGAGAGAGAGAGAGAGCGGCGTCTCTGGTATTGTCAAGAGGAGTGGGTTGGTCCAGTCGGTGCCTCGAAGCAATACAACTATGGCGAAAATGCGAGAATGTACGTTATACAACCCCTCATACCCCATTTTTCCCTTCTCTTCGGTCAACCCCAAACTTCTCTTCATTCCGTTGTCCTCCCCCCCTCCGTTACACTATCTCCGTTCTCTCCTCCTCAATAAATGTCTCTCTCTCTCTCTCTCTCTCCCTCTTTCCCTTTCTCTCTCTTCTCGATCGTCCTGTACAGTGTACGCTGCGTACTAAAACAACCACTCCTATCAGCCCTCGCTTTTTCTCTTTCCCTCTCGCTCTTCCCCCCTCTTTTTATATTTCTCTCTCTCTCTCGGTCTCTTCCGCTCTTTCTATTTCGTTCTCTTCTTTTCCTTCGCATTTATCTCACTCGCTAGGATTGCCCCGCAACATTTCTCTGTTCCTCTGGCCGCAGTTCCATCCGCTTCGGAGGAAAACGGGACAGAGATGCGGGGAGCAAGAGGCGCAGGGGCGGGGAGGAGGGATGAGAGGACGAGGATAGGGATGAGGTTGTAGGAGATGTACGGAGAGCGGCGCCCAGCTGGAGCCACGTGCATCGATCTGAGCACAGGCGCCAGCCGTCCTATCCGTCGGCTCGTTCGTCCATGAGTTCGACCCTGCTTTCCCCCCTCGCGCACCTCCTTCGCTCTCCTCCTCTTCTTTCTCTTCTACTTCTTCCTTCATCATTCTTCTCCTCCTTGTTCCTCTATTCTTCTTATTCGTCTCTCGTAGCACGATTCCTTCGCAAACTCCTCGCCCTCCTTCATACTCGACTATTTCTACTACGTTTTCTACTACTGCCTCTGGAATCGCGCACTCCAATGCCGTCTACCCAACTCCGCGAATACACTTCGTCTCAGCCACTACTGTCAGCTCCTTCATTGTGACATGAGCCGAAAAAATGAACCTCGTTACTAAATTCTCTTTCGTTTTCCACCCTTTTTACTTCACTCGTCCTCTTATCAGGCACCGATTAAAATTCGCTATGAAACGCGCTCGTTACAAGCTACGAGTGTGATCGCGTTCTCCTCGTTTTCACAAAAAATAGCCTCCCTCGATCGACATTTGAACATTCGATTCAACGAGATTTACATCGCGAATAAACACTAGTTTTTACCAATTTTTTACTCGCAAATCGTGCCCCCGAATGTTAACGTCGCGAGCCAGAAGAGGTGCTGGCGAATCTCTGGGAGTTTTCAAGGCTCCGTCAGCGTTCGATCATCCCTCGCTCCCGCGAGGCTGGTCAACGGTCTTGCAGGGCGGACTTTCGGATGATTAGTCTGGACGAATGTTTTGTGCTTTTTGCATAAGGAATTTTCGGAGCGAAGGGCTGACTTTAATCAGAGTAACAACAAATCGAAATTCCCTCGCTGGCTGAATTTTGGTTTCACGAATGTTCCTGCAAATTAACATTTTCCAAACGTTTGGCCACATTTGTATGCTCTCGTAGGTTTGCTTCTTCATATTTACGTGCAGAGAATATTTGAAATTCGCAAGAACGTACGTAACGTATAAAGTTAAAGGTAATGTAACGCTGGGAAGTTCCAACCGAAGATTTGGCCTCGCGTTATACATACGAAAGCGCAAATACACACACGCGTGCACGCACATACGTACGGATAAGTACACATTTATGTACAAACATAAATTTGAGGGTCTTGTTCGCAAGGGAACCCAAATGAAGTTCAACGTAACGTGGAAGTCGAAACTTCCAATGCAAGATTGTGTCTAACCGAATGATTGCACTGGGGTGGGTCGTGCGGAACTCCCCGATGGGACGAACGGGAGAGTTTTAGGTTCAATGACCCCCGGCCCTCGGAGCTCGAGACACCAAGGATTTTAGGCGAGAAACAATAAACGTTCGCCTCTCTCTCTATTTCTTCCCCTTTTATCTCTCGTTGAATCGTGTACATAGAAGAAATGATCGAAACAAGTACGTTACTGATCGTACGATGCTAAATGGAGAAGCCCCGTAAGCGCAGTCACGAACACTCACGATCGTTCGAAACTATATGAAACCGGACAGACCAGAGGTTCGTTCCAACTTTCAGTAGTTAGGGCCGCTGCTTTGTCGGACGAATGCAAAGAATAACACACAAAATTTATGCACAACGAGTCTTTACAACTTCTTACGTACGGCACGTCATTTTATTCGTGAATAAATAATCGTGCTCATCCACTTTTTATAAAAATTGTGTCAGAACTGTCATTCAGGAAGAATTCGTGACCGATTTCCAATAGTTGTTTCATCGAAAGAGAGCTCAACGTTGTACAGGAAGAAAATAGTGATGAATTGGGGCCCTACGAGTGTTCGGTTCTTGTTGGAATTCGTGAATGAGACGAAATCGAGTGCCGGATAACCGAGGGGTTTGCCTGAGGAAACTCTTCCTCCGCAAACAAAGCCGACGATGTTTAACGACAAAGATCGAAGGTACTCCTGTCCCGTGTCTGAGTTAAAGGCTACCCCAACCAAGTGTGCGCAGTCAGCATGCGAAAAAAAAATGAAAAAAGAGATTGTCCCGTGACGATAACGGAGGTCGGACAATGCGGTAGACGTGCGAGAAAAAAAAAAAAAAAAAAACATTGTTCTTCGACGTCTCGGTGTCGTTGTTCCCGGCCGCGCGTGCGTCGGGATTAGAAAGAAGCAGCCCCAGGTGTTGGGAACGACTAGACACTCACTCAGACAACCTACACGAGGGAGAGCAGGGGAGTGAATAACGGAGAGAGAGAGAGAGAGAGAGAGAGAGAGAAATGGGGAGAGAACCACCCAAGCTGACTTTCAAAAGCCTTCGCACGTCCTCTAGTCTTCTGGAAGGTCGAGTGCAAACCTCTTCGTCGTCTACGTCGTCGTCTACGTCGTCTCGAGGATGTACGAAGTGGCAAGCAGGTTGAATGGCCTCGAAACGCTCGAGCCCACTTTTCGCTTAATGAAAAAGTGTATTCTCGTGCGTTTGGGCGGGGCGGCCCTGTACGCGTGAAAATTTCGCGGCGACTAAGACGACGAGATTTTATAGTTTATCGCAGCTTCCGTTTCCCCACCCAAGGACCCGGACTGTTCGAACGTCTTTCGAAGGAGCGTCGATCCTTCGCACGCTCCCTTCTCGATTGTTCGTTTCCCGATTTATTTTACTTTTATATACATCAGCTTTCGCACTCAGCACATTGCTGCGACGAGTTGCCAGTCACTCGAGAACGCGGCTCCAAGATCGAGGAGGAATACAGCTTCAGAAAAATCGGATTCGTTGCCTCCCAGCACTCTGACCACTTTCGGAAGATCCTCGAATAATGGCAAGTTTTCTCGGGCACTTGGAGATTTGATATTCCGATATTACTCGCTGGTTACTACCGCGCAGCAAATACGGTAATACGAAACGCACTCCAGCGCGCGTCCTTGTTGTGTTCTTTATACGTTGTTACATCGCGTCGACTATCTGTTTCGCTGATCTCGACGTAAAATCGTGAAGAACGAAGCGCGCACCCCCGGTATTCTCTCGATAATTGAAAATCGTGGAAAGCTCGGGAATGAGGAAGCTTGAGAGTCGCCACTATAAACATTACCGAGGCAAAAGGTCGAGAGGCAGGTCCATAAAGTATTCGTTAAGGGCTCAAAGACATGCTGCTGCTGTTGCTGCTGCTGCTGCTGCTGCTCCAAGTGTTTTTTCTTCAGCTGAGATAAAGTTAAAAATAATGGATGCTTTTACTGTGCTACGGCACGACGCTACATTTACTTTTCTCATTTTATTCTCAATTTTTCCTCATTTCATTCCCTCCACGTTTGATTATGTACTTTAACTCGAGCGATTCCATATTGCCTCGTAAAAATGAGTATTTCGACTCGATTCTTTCGGAATAAATATTTGCGATACGAAAGAATTTTGCACGCAAAGGAACAAAGCGCAAATGCTTGTTTAAGCAAACATTCATTTTCTATACTCCAACTATCTATCAACAGGGTGACTTGTCCTCCAATTTTTGTATCAAGCCAACACCCGTTTTTATATATGCAACACGCAGCATTATTGGGCCAAGACGCAACATCCAAATGGTAGTACCTTAAACGCGATTAAAATTATTCGCTGTTCAGCGTCTACACAAAATCTCACTGGAAACATTTTCCTCGTCGTTCCGTCAAAAACCACGCGTTTTCCCTCCACCCTTCGCCAAGATCTGTGCCGATGATTTAATTAACTACTTTGTTTTCTTTCAAACTTGATTTAGTCTTTTAAACACGTGGATAACAGTCCTAGGATTATCCAATTGAGCAGCTTAAACGTACCTGTGACCATTGGCTAAGACCTATTTGCGAAACCTCATTCCTTCCAGTTAAATTAGTGTGCGAGCAGCGACCCAGCGAGGCTATTGGTGACGCAATGAAAACACGATTAATTGCTCGTTTCTTCGAAAGGGAATGACAAAAGGACGAGGATTAAGAGTAAACCATGCCCGTAGGATCGTATTCTATGGTTGTATAATGAAATTACGAGAAACATTGATTAATCGGAGATCCATCGCTGACTGAACCCGGAAACTCATTCGTCCCTGGCTAAAATACTGTAGTTTTTTTATGCAAAAAATCGCATTAGAGAACGCAATGGTAAAACACGAGGGGGAATGGATTGAGAAAAAAGTATTAATAAAAAGACAGAAGGCTGTGACAGGAATGGCCGAAGCCATGGAGAAACAAAATGAGGAAATAAGCAAATGTGCAGAGCAAACGAGTGCTGGTTACCAATTTCGTTCAATCTTTAAGGTAATATATCTCTATTACGAGTAAGACAATCGTCTCGAATTTTTTCCCAAACCTTCATTATTTACTTCATCGTGTACTTTTTCATAAACTTCATAAGAGGCGTCTACGCAGTCGCTATACCCGTGTGTGTTTTTCATCGTATTTAAGCGCGTTTATCTAAATAACCAATAAGACGAAGCCTTTAAAATGTAATTGCGTGCTTAAACTGCGTGTAAATTTCAAGACTTTTTAAAGAAAATTCTTGGTAATCGGCGTTGTGATCTTTGAGATCGGAAGCTTCGATTTTTTTCACGTTATTGGATGCAGCATTTGGCTAGATTAGAAGAAGAAAATTAGTTTTTTCTTCTGAACTGCGAAGCAAAGTTCCGCAGCGAGAATTCGAACGGTTGAAAATCCGAAAGATTGTTAATATTCGATGAAGAAATTGAGAGGGAGACTCGCTAAGAATCTCGTGAAAGAATGGACTTTCATCCAACCGGGAAGAGTCGTATATTCGGAATATGCGAGAAATCGGGCCCTTTTCATGCAGATGAGCACGTAGAAATATTCGCACTGTACGCAGAGATAAATATGGAAGTTGGAGGAGAGCGTGGTCGTTCCTTTGGAGGCGCGAGACTCTCGCGATACGCAACAATCCTTTCGCGAGTAATGGCAGTTCTCTCCTCGTCCTCCTGACACCTCACACCCTTTTTTCTCGGTCCTCGTATCCCCTGACTCGCCATAACAATAAATGACATCTCCTTCTCCCTGGTCGTCCCTCCGCGACGCAAGGTCCGCGAAGTTCTTCTTTTTTCTACTCGCTTTTCCGTACATAATAAAAATCTGCCAAAATAACGACTGTGAAATAGCACTTTTCTTCTGTTACTAGCGTGCATTTGTGTGCGCGTAATAAAAAAAAAATAAAAAATAAAAAAAAAAGTGAAATAAAGTAGAAAAAAGCAACAAATGAGGCGACAAATAGTCAAATGTGTCCTTATAAACTCGAGCTGAAGAGTCTGCCGCGCTCGAGTTATCGTATCTTTGAGGACAGTATGCGCGGAGAGAAAAAAGGAAATCAAAACCGTGAGGACAGAATGAGGAGGCTCTCAAGGTAAACACGAGGAGGAGCAAAGAGAGAGAGGTTATTCGTGGTGTACATAAAGCTTTTTTGCTTGCTGTACACACGAAAAAATGAGGGGGAAAAAAATTAGTATTGAGCCCGGCTGTGCGAGAAAGCGAGATTATTCGGGCGGTACACAAACCCCGCGACTCCCCATCCTTGAGCCTCAGCGGCAGCCCCGAAAAGGGACAGTTCGGTGGCGAGAGCTCGTTTAAACTCGACGCCAAAAAGACGTACGAGGGCTCTCGGAATAAATCCCTTTTTTTCGGTGATCGCCGAAACTCGTTGCGGCTCCATATTTTTATTATTAATGAATCTCGCGCAGCGAGACCGAAAGCACCGGTGCGGGATAGACTCGTCACGAATTCACTCGCGCGCGTCCCTTCATTCGCGACGACTCTTCATTACGAAATAATCAAATGGAATAAGAGTTTCTAAGTGAAATAAAGCAGAGGAAAATCGAGGCTGCTTCGAACGGAGCGGCCTCGGAGGAGCACTCGAGTGAGCTCTTCTCTCCGGGAGGCGAGGCAAGTGTGAAATTTGACATTTCCAGAGTGTTGTCTCTCCCAGAGGGGAAGAGAGTGCGGACGTGAGAGCCTCCCTGTACTTTAGCGCGTTTTATTCCCCCGCAGCGGTAACCGCCAGTCTCGGATACATCGAGAGCTCGAACTCGCCCTTTCACGGCGAGTTCAAAGTGTACCGCACTATTTGCATTTTAAGTTTCGATCGCTTTCGCTCTTCTATCCCCCTCGAGTTCTCCCCGCGCTCGAGGCACTGTTTTTGTCCAGACAAAAAAGTGCATAGGACGAAGTTGTCCTTGGATCGAAAGCAGGAGGCGGGCCGGGAGGGAAAAGGGCGGAAAGTAGCAATGGCTATATCTATATACGTTATTGTTTTTTCTTCGAGGAATTTGATAGCTAGGAAATAAGAGTAGACGGTTTACAAGCGAGCCGTAGGTCTTCATCCCTCCGATCGTAGTAGCCGTTCGGACACGTGTCGTATCGATCTCTCCGTCTTTCTCCCTTTCTGCATGTCTGCACGACGCGGCGCGAGTGCCCTCCCGAGTCAAATGCCTACCCCCTGCGCTCCCCGCCCCCCCGCCCCCCGGCCGCCTGCCCTCGCCTCGTCTACGTCGCACTCAGCCCCTGCCGGTTAGCAAAAGGAAAAGCTCGTGAAAGCTATGAGGCAAAGCCAGAGCTTTCTTGTATTTTCTCACAGCCGCGATAACGAAGCAGCTCTCCTCGATTGACATTCGGGAAATCTTCTTTGCAGACTTTTCTGCTTGTATTAGCGACTCGCCCGTCCAATGCGAGCGCGCGGACGAGAGTATAGCTCCGCTCGCATAAGACGTAGGTCGATCTTCGACCTCCGGTAATGACGATATTCGAGGTCAAATCACGGCTGACGATCCACGCAATTTATCTACTTATTGCCCTCCCTCCGAGCGCGCTCCTTTGGCAAACGCTACCTCGAATTACGAGGGATCATTTTTCTATTTCTTTCTTTCCCCTTAACAGTTATTCGACAAGTTTCTTTCGAAGGGTTTGAGGAATATTCTGATTTGATGGAGAGGACGGGGGGCTTCGTCGAAACGAAGAATCGTTCGGATTTTATGGCGTTTTTTTTTGTTCTATCCGTCGACGAAGGGACACTCCGCTTCGCGGGTTCATTTATAATTATATTCTCGATTTATCCAATTCGTAATAGTTTTTTATTTGGCCCAAGAGCGTTCTCGAGTCCGAAACTCTCGTTCGCCGGTTTTCATCGAGCCAAGGGTGAGCGAGCGCCGCTCTCTTCGCGGGCTATCCAAGGTCAATACACGTCTGATTGCACACGGAATTTATCTACTTGTGGGATATTGCTCGGAACTTTTCTCGGTCCCTTTCCGCGACGGGATTATTCGGAGAGACTATGCGCGGGCTGGTTGATTTGTCCTCGGGTAGGTGAATGCACGCATCAGCTGTATTCTCAAAAGGCGGTGCTACGCAATACCGTGAAAAAGTTTGGCAGACCGAGTCGGTCCGACGTTTCACAATAATCGTCATTGTTCCGTTCGCGCTTTTCCCCCTTTCGGGGCAGGCTGATAGGATTAAAAAAGTTTGGTTCTATGTAAAAAATACTGCGTGCGGGGGAGCGGAGGGCGGAATAAATTTATCCTCACACGTTTCGGTCTTTATTTATAACGTGAATAATATGGAGGGAAAAAAAAGAAAGCACCGGGGAAAAAAGAAGCGGAGACACGACGAAAAAAAGAGAAACGTCAATAAAAAGAATCCGAGACCAGACTGGGGTGAGTTGGATAGACTATCGAAGTTTCAGAAGCTGAGGGAGAGAGGGAGATAGATCGATAAGCGCGTGAGGTTGGCATGGAGAAGGTCTCTGCAAAACGTGAGTGGAAAAAAGCGATAGAAAGCAAAAGGAAGGGTGTCTGCCTGTCTGCCACTTATTTTACAGCAAGCACAATTAAAACTTTATTCCTACTCTCTCTCGCTCTCTCTCTCACACTCGCTCCCTTCCCTCTCGACCCTTCCAACGACTGTCAAGAGCGTCTACGTGTCAATTAAGTGACGCAATTAACGACGAACACGCGCCTCTACCGCCACTTCTCATCCTTCCTCTCCCTCCCTGTTTTCCCTTGAACGCCTGCAACGATCCCTTATCATTTGAAACCTCCCTCCCTCCCTCTCTCTCTCTCTCTCTCTCTCGCTCCATCGTCCCATCTTTTTGCCGTGTTCGTTGCTGCACTCCACCGATCGTCTGACACACAGAAAGCGAGGAAGGGCACGTGCTGCGCGAGGGTGAACGAACCGCGTGTCTCAAACGCGTATGCGTTCGAGCCCGACTCCCTCTCGATACGCGTTCCCCCCGCGATCCCTCGAGAGGACGGATATGTTGCACAAAAACAGTGTACTTGCGTGCACCCGCGGACTCTGCGAAGGGCGCATTCGACAGGGGTGGGGCTTGATTTATCGCAAATTATGCGAGACTTGAACGGAGCCGCGTGCATTCTCCTTTTCATTTGGAGAGCCACCAATTAATCCTCGCGTATACGGACAAACGTGGTTGAAGGTGTTTTTACGAATTAGCAGAAAATAAGGGGAACGTCTTTCGAATGAAGAATCATTGAAATCGACTCGAATGCACGGTGTCCGAAGTGATGAGAAGAAAATAGTTGAAAATCAAATATTTACGCGTATCATTACTCGGGTAGTAACAATGATGAAGGAAAATTCAAATGAAAGATATGAAAATGACATTAAAATGCAAGGATGCGGAGAATTTGAAGACCCAAAGAGAGACAGCAAGGAGCATTGAAATTCCGGAAACGGTGGATCGCGTATGTTAGCCTCGGCGACGATCGCGTGGTTTTTGTGTGTTTATTACTCGCCCAGAAAGGGTGAATAGAAGTAGCGAAAGCGGATCTCGTAAATTCGTCTGTGGAAACAGGAAGTTGGGATATACGAAAGAGAGAAAGAGACCGAGAGAACAATCCTTGGTACGGTTTCGAGAAGTTTATCGTCGAGCTTTTTATGCAGTGGACAGAAAAAAGGGAAATAAGGCAAGGGAAGAGAGTGGAGAAGAGGAAAATCGGATGATGGGGAAACGGGGAAAAGGGCATCGCGGGAAGGGCGGGAGGCCGGGATCGTCACTGGCATTTTGTCGGTCTCGTGCACGCCGCGTTGCTGACCAGTAGAAAAAAGCGTTCCCGCTTAGCCGAGGTTATTCCTAAAGCAGCGTTTCATCATCGACCCGCGGAAACCTCGGTCTCGAGACTCCTCCGCGCAACGATGAAAAGCTGAGAGCTCCGCTGCTCGAGATTAAAATATTGGCAGGCCGATAACTCTCAGAGGCGCACGCCAGTCATGGCGCCTGCCGGGGCGCGCGAGCCGCACTCATCAGAAGAGCCCAAGCGTGACCAGGAATCTTTACGATTGCCTTGCTTCGGGAATGTCTTTCGTACACATCCACACAACAACCTTTGTGCCCGCGAGGATCGAGGCAACGACGAAAAGAACGCTTCGGGCATGAGCGGGAGAAGGAGGAAGAGTCGAAAGTCAAGCCAGCGCGTACGCGTTCCTACACTACGAAAAGGCGACTACGAAAGCACTACCACGAACTCGAGAGTCGAGAGTCGTCCTAGTCGTCGCCTTTCGCCCAACGCCGTAAAACCCAGCCGCAGTGTCCCACGTTCCAGATCCCCGAATTCCTGTTCCACTGTGATCTCTCTCTCTCTCTCTCTCTCTCTCTCTCTCTCGCTATCTCGCTATCCGTCCATTGCGCCTTCTCCGTCTTCCTGTCTCTGGCTCATTCCTTGTGCCGGAGATGTGCGCGTGCGAAGGAAACGGGAGAAATGGCGGAAGGAGAGAGACGAAGGGGGAGGCGAAAGAGAGAGGAGGGTCACGAGCATTTTGCAAAATCCGGAAAATGCAAATAGGCGAGCGCGGATGTTAACTGCAATCCGCGTTCCACTTCTACCGTTTTGTATGTACACAGAAACGTTGGATAGAATGAGAATTGCAAGCAAGTGCGCTTCTTTCGTTACGCATCCAACGGAGAAAGGAAGGACCCGATATCTCAGCTTTTTATCAAGTTCTTTGCCTTTATAGGCGGCAACAAGCTTCGCCGCTTTGGTTTCCTTGAAATTTCGAGACCCCCGACGACTAAGGGACTCGGATGTTTCTTAAGGGCTGCGAAGATCGAGAGTTTTCTGTGGCAACGAGGAGCATCCTCGGGAACGGGGAGATGGCGCAAGAAGTGTGCGTGCAACCGAAAGAGAATTTTTAAAAAACCTGGAAAATCGTCGAGACGATTTGCGCATCTCAAATTTGGCAAGAGGATATATGAAAAAAGGAAAGATCGAGGGGGGAGGGTGGAAGTTGACAAAATCGGGTTTTCAGGTTACGCAGACGGAGCGCGTTCCCGGGTAGAATTTGTTCGTTGAAAAATTCTATCCTGCTCATGGCCCAGTAAAGCGTGGCCGTGCGCGTGAGCGTCGACGATTCTGTGTGTGTGTGTGTGTGTGTGTGTGTGGTTGCGTACACGAGAGATATAAGCTCCGCTTGAATTTATTATTTCTGGCCCAAATCCAACGAAAATTTCGAGGTAAAACTTTTGGCTTAGCTGTTAACGTAGGTTTACGCCCGAGTGGAGAGGGAAAATAGAACGAGGCAGGGAAGGAAGGAAGGAAGGAAAAAAGCGGGGGGGTAAAAGGGTAAAGGAGAAAAATGCCAGAGAGAAGATATGGCGGGTGCTCGATGAAACGTCCTCGTTGTTTGGTGCATCGTCATGGAGGACGTAGGCCACCGATCCCAGCGAATATTACGAGCGCCGCGTGTGCCGAGGCCTTAATGTTAAACATAGAGTTACCGAACTATAGACACACGTCGTAGACGCGGGAGCGAGCGAGGCCGAGAAGAAGGAACGCGAGAAATGGAGAAAGAGAGGGAGAGGGAAAAGGTGGCAGCGGGGTCTCGGTGGTCGGACGTTGCGCCGGAACCCATACGTCGTCGACGACGACGCGTTCACAAAGTCGTCTGGGTGCCCTGTCCACCCAAGTCTCATACGGTACATTATACTTGGCTATGCTTTTCAATGTATACACAACACTGTACACACATGTACGTAGATATAAATACATGTGCAGGTAGACTATGATAGAAATATAGCGAGAGGGAAGCTAAGCTGTGAGGGTAATAGAAAAGAGAAGCATGGAGAGGTTGAACTATTCGAAAGGGCCACGTGGCCTGCGGCGTGTGGCTCGATCCCACCGGTTCAGCAGAAGCAGAAGCAGTAGCAGCAGCAGCAGCAGCAGCAGCAGCAGCAGCAGCCACCGCACACAGCACACGCACTCAAATGCAACAACGAACTTAAGTAAACGCGCTTCGTTGGCAAACTAGCGAGAGCCCCCGAATGTGCCATTTAAACTGGGGGTTTAAATTTCGCACTGAGATTACGTATAGATAGCAGGTTGTATGGAGGATAAAGTAAGGGAGAAGAAGGCCATGAATGGGGAGAAAAGAAAGAAAGAAAGAAAGTACGAGAGTCGAATTGAGAGAGCGTAGGAAGGAAAAAAAGAGGAGAAAGGTGGACGTGCCTCGTTGGGCACGAGCTACCACCAATGGTGCCTCGCTAACTTTCTTTATTCCTCTTCTCCTCCTCCTTATTCCGCCGTCTCCTCTTCTTCTTGTTCCTTTACACCCTCGAATTCGCTCATTCACCGTACGACACGTAGCTTTGCTCGACTTTCTCTCCTCTTTATTTTAATACTTCCTGTTTTGTTTGAACTCTCTAAACTTGCGTTTAACATTACGCTTCTAACCTGTACTCCAGTTCCCTGAATAACCCTTTGTTTGCCGAGTAATGGGGGGAAGGAAAACACTGCTGCCGCGAACACGCCTATCGCTTGAGCCACCCCCGTCCCGATTGATCCAACTCTTCGCGGAGAGTGGATCAACCGGCCTCGTCCTAAAATTTTCCTTCTTTCGATCGCGCGTTGAAACGTCGATGGAACATTATCGATTCTACGGAGACTCGTTTGTGACAGAATTATAGAAAAAAAAAAGCACTCTGCAAAAGCCGTTGCTCGTAGATCAATCGATCGGTGCATCGGTGTATATAGAAACGACAAAGACTCACCGGGTTCGGCGAAGCTGATGATTTCGGAGGTTCTCGCATAAAAATCATCCATCTCGATCTGTGCCTCATCCTCGTCATCGGTCAAATGATAATCCCGAGCTTTTCCACCGCCACGATAATCCCCGTGACTCCGATGCCTCTCGTTATTAACGTATGCACCAGATTCCGGGGATTCACGAGAATCCTCGCGTCTTCTCGAAGACGCGTCTCTTTCGAGGGCACCCTGATCAACGTTTCTGTACGAATATTCCTCACCGTCGTAATAAAATTGTCCGTAAGAAGAGGAAGATGATGATGATGATGATGATGATGATGATTTCGATGATGATGATGATGATGATGCTTTTGATGATGATAGTGATGATGATAATGATGATGATAGTGATGATAGTGATGATGATAATGATGATGATATTGAGGACGAGGACGAGGATGACGGAGAGGATAACGAATCCTCGTCCTCGGTGTCCCCGAGTCGATGATCCCTTCGTTTTCCTTCGTGATAATCATCAGGTTCGATCGAGTGCCCCGGAGGCTGGGCCTCCGCTCTGTACAAAGTTTCTAACGCCAAATGTCGCGGGACCGAGGCCAATGTTTTGTTAACATCCGGTCTCGTTCTGAGGCCCAATTTCGTGAGTATCTGATGCTTTATCGCTTCGAGTCTGAGGTCGTCGGGGCTCGGTGCTGTTTCCGTCTCGCTCGAAGGATCGGCCTCCTCGTCGAAGCCGCCGGATTTACGATTGATCGTGTGGACGTGCTGATGGGGACAACCGGGACAGGTTCGATGGTGATTCTGTCGTCCCGTCACCTCCGTTATCATCAGTGTCGTCCACATGAGGAGCCCGAGAAGGACGATCAACCGGTTCCTTCGACATGCCCACTGGGACCATATTTTATTAGCTCTTGCAGTTTCCTTCGTCAAGGATGAGCCACGGGCCGGTCGCTCCGTCACAACGGTGTCATTGGGTCGATGATAATTAATCCTAGTTGTTCTAGCCTCGAATATCTCCTCTCTTGTTCTACTTATTTTATCTTTGTCAGGAATAATCGAATGAATAAACGAACGAGGGTCGTTGAGCCGATCGATATCGGGGATGGTAGCCGGCGATTGGAAATCTTGGATTTCTTCGTGGCTCGCCGATTTTAGTGGGGACGAGGATGACGACGGGGACGGCGTGATCTCGCTACAGCTCGAATCAATGGCCAACCGTTGATTTGTCGTTGAACAAGATATCTGGAGAAGGTCAACGTTCCTATCTAATTTTTCTACGCTCTTTCTCCGTCTGTGTCTGGAACTGGCCCGTACACGTTGCGTTAATCTACGACTATTTTGAATCGTAAAACTCATCGCTAAGCTAATATCGTTCGAAACGCGATTGCATCGAAGCTCGCTGTGTCGTTCCCCGCCATGGGCCGCCTCTCGTCCCCGCTCCGTCGTTTTTTCCCCCGGCGGGTTTTTTCCCCGCTCCTCCTTCCCGAGGAGGTTACGACGGACCACCACGTGTCTCGCGGATCGTCCGAACATCCGATTGTCGCATCGCGGCGTCGTCGACGTCTCCGGCGACGTCTGTAATGCGGCGGTCCTCCCGCCGATGGCCTCGAGCTTCTCCTCAGATCCCATCGTTTCACCGGCCCCCCCATTCCCGTCGATCTCGAGACTGATATTTTCGTTGTACCTGAGGAAACTCGATGACGAGACTCTTCGTCGTCTCGATAGCATAGCGACGACGCCCAGTCACCTGCTGCACGCGATATCACCGCTTTCCTTTTGCCTGCACCTGACGCTGATGTCGTTCCTCCGAATATTTCCACGTCCGCGTCCAGCTCGCCGAGCTCTCTCCGCCCCGCCGGTCCCGACCCCCTTCCCGTTCTCCCTCGCGACTCTGTCCTCGATCTTTCGGCCAAACGCCTCGCCGCTTCGTGCTTCCCGACGATCTTCCGGCTTTTCCGGCCTCGCGTCCTTGTTCCGCCCGACTGAACGACCGCCTTCGACCGATCGGCCCGTTTCCTTAATCTCCAAGATTCCAACTCCGAATCTCGGCTTTTCAACGCTGATAGACTCCTCAACGACGCGCTCGCTGCTGCTCGCTTCGAGTTTCTTGTCAATTGTGACCAACGCGACGGATGATACGACGACGACGACGATTGCGTGTAAGGACGACGACGGGGAGAAGGCATCATCGCCCAAACCCCCCATTACCAACGTCCTCCCTTAGCCACTTCCAGATCGATCTCGACGCGTCGGTACGCGTACCCCCGATCGGCCATTCGCGACTACCTAAGACTCTTCGCTTAACTTACTACCACACGCAACGACCGATCCTCCGTACCTTTTTCGCTTCCCTTTCGAGCGGAATACTCTGCGCGGCTTCTCTCCCCCGCGGTCACTCCTCTTCGAGCCTTTTTTCACTAAAATCCACGAGTTTTACGTACGACAACGGCTCAGGAACGTTTCC
This sequence comes from Venturia canescens, assembly GCF_019457755.1. Lineage (NCBI taxonomy): Eukaryota > Metazoa > Arthropoda > Insecta > Hymenoptera > Ichneumonidae > Venturia > Venturia canescens. The sequence goes on along the minus strand of NC_057427.1, from coordinate 8,400,641 downwards.
ACTCGGCTTGCCGGCTCCGTTTCTGATTTCCTTTATTTCTATTGTATTCTCGTCTCGGTGGCTTCTTTAAGAAGGTTTTATGCGACCTGACGCATAAAACGCTGCTGTACGCGGTCGAAGCGTCGAAATTCTCGCGTGCCACCCGGATGCGGTTTGTAGAAAGTACAACGAGCCACGGGGGAGTGGGAGGCGAGTACGACGCTCGGCAGTCGCTCGGACTGTGGGGTTACGACCACGGGGAATAGAGTATAGTGTGTATAGAAGGCAACGAGGTGGCGAGGCAATGAGGCAAAGAAGAAGAAGAAGGCGAAGAAGGCGAAGAAGGCAGTCAGGCAAGAGATAGCCAAAGGATTGCGAGGCAGTCCGAATATTCCTCGTTCTATCGGACCACCGTGATTGCCAGGTCAAAGGGACGCGCGACCTTCAACGATTGTCCGTTGTGGCGTTTCCTCTCCACCGGTCTCGGTCGACTCCGCGAGTCCTCCAAGGACATAGCCCCGCACCACATCCTCATTCCTCGGTTCTCACCCTTTTCTCCTTTATTCTTATTTCTCCTCGGCGCACCGATTGTATTTTATCTTCCTCCCGCGATCCTCCGCTTCTCTCTCGCCTCTAATCTCGATACCTCCGAGCTCTCAACTCCGATTTCAACCAACTCTTTCCCCCCGTGCACGAGAGGCTCCTCGCGACCGTTAGAAAAACCGCACTCAGTTCCGTCGGCCCGGTCAATCGTCACCTCCGCACCGTTCCGATCCCATCTTCCAATCTCTCCGCCGAGCAACCGCGTCTAATCCACACTCGCTCGCGGCGCCCCTCAAGCCGGCGAGAAAAAAGCCTTAAGGGGATGCAGTGGCCGCTCGTCCCAGTCAATAGAGCCACTCAAAATCGAGCCACCTTCTCGACGTCCTTACGTCGGATACCCCGCGTCAAAAGCACTTTCATTCAATCCCGCCTAACAGTATGTACAACTTTCCTACCCTTTCTTTCCGTACATTTTACTCGCTCGTATTATCTTCACACCGTATATACACAACATATATGTTTATACCCATATAAATATAAATGATGTATAAATATTGTATGTATAATATTGTTGCGTCTCTCGCAAATGTTCTCTCGCGCGGCGAAATATTGGCAAAATTTCCGCTATTTTTCAACTCTCCCCTTTTTTTTTTTTTTTTTTTTTTTTTTTCAAATTCCTACTCCTCTCTTATGCGTTATTTTATATATGAAACTCGTATAAATTGGCTATCCTCCGAACGAATAAGTGAAATAATGAAAAAGTGATTATTCGGTGTTTCCCAAATAATTATCCTCTCCCCGATGATTTTTTAATTTTTTCGTTTTTATTCTTTTTTCGTTTGTTTGCTTTATTCGCGCGTCGTGTACGTGTGTTTCTTCGTTTTTCTCCCTTTCAAACGCACCGCCGCGACGTGCAAGACAGAGAGCTCTATCTTATAAGCCCGAACGCGAAACACGCTTGTCGGAGGCGCGCCGGACACTGAGGGGCATCCACCACCTCCACCACAGCGCCGATCCACCCACCCAAATCCCCGTATCGAGATATATACGTACACATGTACGAATCCCTATAGATATATTCGGACGCATTATAATCTATCGGCGCGTACTCCTGGTGGTGTTGCGGTGCAAACGAGGATGAAGCGAAGGAGAAGAATTACACGAAGAGGCTCGCTCGCACGCACACCCGGAGAGGGAGAACGAGTGTTAAGGAGAGACGAAAGCAACGCGGAGGGAAAATAGACGCCGAAGGAATAAGAGACTCGGGAAACCATTCGCTACGCTTCTCGCTCTCCTCCCACACTCGAAAACTACTGCCCTCTTGCTTTTAATCCACCGCATCCTTCGTCCCTCGCTTCTGATCATGCCCTTGCGAGAAAATCAAAATAAAACCCCTTTGTTTTAGGCTAAGAAGAATATCGAGGTTTCTGACAACGGGCGACCTGGCGCAAGGGGTTTTCCTATAAAAACACGAAAAACTTGCGAAATTCTGTGCTCACAGCGCGTTGAAGCGATATTCTTCTTATTCTTTGGAAACGTTTTCTTTGAAAACGTTTTTGAAACCATTTTTTCGCGCTTTCGTAGGTTCGCGTGGAAGGAAAATACATGAAAATTGAATAAAAATTTGGAATTTTCGTTTCAGACGATAATTACGATCTCCGCATTGCACGCATTTCTCGCATTAGATAAATGTTTTACTTTTGTTTTTACTTTGACTTATTAGAGCAGTCCCCCCCCCTCAAAAAGAAGAGAAGCGGTTTTCGTCCTCACCAATTTGTCGCGATTTCCCAACGAATTGTTTTTAAAACGACAAAAAAAAACATCGAAGCGATGTGAATATTTCGATGTGTTACCACGGTTACCAAAAGATCCAATTCCGTTTTTGCACCGCGCTCACTCAAGATTTTCTAGACTCGCGTTGCAAGGGGATTCCTCGCGCGGTTCCAAGAAGGACAGGACGAATATTGTTGGGGGCTGAGAAGGATTCCGAGTTGGAGAGAGAATCGAGGAGGAACCGTCGCGCCGCTCAACATCAACGGGCTCTCGCGAGCGAGCGTGGACTCGGAGAAAGGTCGTGGCGCGAGTCAAACGTGCCCTTACTACTTTTATTCTTCTTTCCAACTTCTTCGCCGGGCTATGCAGCAGCTCGAGGCAGGTTATTGGAGCTCCGGTGATCGGCGCATCTCGGTGTATCGTTGAAATTCTGAAAGAGTGAAAGTTGCCATTATTTCTCGCTACTTTTGAGCTTATTCTCGCTGAAAATAGAGGCTGCAATCGCGGAGCTGAGACTGACTTCGATTTGCGAGGGTAACTCAGGCTCGAGTAAGAGCGACGACGAAACCTCGTCGCCCCCGCGGTGCAAAAGTCTTTCATTTATTTTTCAAGCCTCTCGCGAGCGCACAGAATCACATTGGAATCCGCGGGGCGGCCTCAACAGCCCCGAAACCAACGACCGAGCTCAGTGCTAAGTCAAAGGTCGAATGCGAGGCTCGTGTGAATTTCTATAAGGTCGATTCACCGCGATCGATATGCGACTTGAAAATGAAAAAACATTCATAAGGTCAAACGCGGAGAGTGTGCATTAACTTTTAAGTTGTAATCAAAGCTCAGCTCGCCCGGGAAGGTCAAGTTTATGTACTATCGGTCGAGTATACTTAGTGCAATGATATTCGAGAGGAATTAAACTGCACTGGTTTTCCAAGCCGACCGGAGAAGCATCGGAAGAGCGATGAAGCGAGCGCATCGAAAGGAGCAGAATCGATCGTCATTAAAGTCGAGCAAGTTCGCGCCGAATCTGAAGCACTTTTCGGGCGCCGGAGCTCGTTGATTGCTGCGTTGTTGCAAAACCTCGCACGATGAAAACTGCATTCGTTTGAGAACATTCGTCGTGCTGAAAGAAAAAATGAATAATATTAGTAAAAGCAGTGAAAAGGACGGGAAGAGGCGCGGAGCTTTTTGGGAATCGGAGAGAGGAATTTTGGGCGGAAAAAGGGTCAACCGAACCGAGTACGTTATAGCGGAACGGAGTTTAACACTGTCGTAGATCACGGCCCGGAGGACGAAGGAGACGCGAGCGTCGGATGCAAAGACGATGACGACCACGAAGAAGGAGAAGACGACGACGTCGACGACATCGCCGGTGGCTAGAGAGCGCGCGTTCCCGTAAGCATATTGATCAGAAGACGGTAGTTGGCCGAATGCCACGTGGTTGCCTGGGTGCGGGTAGATGATGCTGCGAAAGAGAGCGCGAGCAAGAGAATTTTGGGGCTGAAGAAGGGGGACGGAAAGGAAAAGAGTGAGAGGCGCCGACCTCTCCTCCTATTATGAGCCAAGGCTTCCATCTTCGTTTCCCTTCCTTTCGCCCATGCTGGATCTTCCGCCGCGGCGACCGAGCACCACACTTTTGCTACGGCAAAAGCCGAAAAACCATCTCTCGTGATTCTTCTCCTAACAGCATTCTCGTACTCGTCTCTCTCCTCTCCTCTCCTTCCCGCCCGTCCTCTCGCCCTCGCGCTTTCTCAATCTCTTTCTTTCTCCCGGTTTTTTACGCGTACTTTTTCTTCCGCTAGAGGCCTCCGTACGTTCCACCAACATTACGCCCTGACATTGGACGTTTTACAATCACGATTACTCTCCGGAGCTACCATCATTTTATTCCAGATCTCTAAATTTCGTTGCGTTCCAGAAAGTACCTTAAAAAACTTGCCTCCGCGGTCTCTTGCTCATTTTATGCGTGTTTTTCCAACGATTCGAACAACGTCGGGATGACTGTTTATTTTTTCGAGCTCTCGACGTTCGCGAGTAAGAAATTTTCGATTACGCGTTATGATCACACTGCAGAGAAAAAGTCTTTACGAAGCGCGATTTACCGCGCCGATGTTCGAGAACTTTTTTTTTTTTCACTGCTCTCGATACTTCAACGATGACAACGCTGCGTCACAATTTCGATAAAAATTACGGTGGCGGCCTAACCTCAAGTCGGCCCGATGGCAGCGACTGTCTCGACGCAATAAAACGAATGGAATTCGAACTAAAAATCACAATATTTTCGTCACGAAAGTGCTGTCATCTGTGTATATGCAGCATTAGACAATTGAGGAATGGCCCCTCGCTGCTGGTGCACGCATTCCAATTTCCAATCCCAAGAACGTGAGGGAGAGAGGAAAAAAAGGACAATGTGGAAATATATAAATTTTCAACGAATAGTTCGTGGAATTAATTTCTCGATTTCACGGTGGTAAGCTGCTCGTGAGGAACGCCGTGAAGGAGAAAAGCGGGGCGGGGTGGACAGAGAGAGAGAGAGAAAATATCACGAGTAAATTGAGTCGTCAACGTTAACGAGTGGCCTTTGAGCGAAGAAAGAATAAGCAGGAGAAAAGGAGGATGGCGAGATGTAGAGGCGAAGTAGGAAAGCTGATCGGTACGGTTGGAAGCCCCCCTCAGCCTTGGAACGAAGGAACAAACGTCCAGTGGAGCGAACGAAAGGAGAAAGAGGAAAAAGAAACAAAACAACGAAGGAGGGGAACAAAAAAAACATGAAATGAAATGTTGGAGCAAAAAAACAACCGAATAAAGGGAAGGAAAAAAAACAAAAGCAACCCGAGATTAAAACAGGCTGAAGTGGGTGCGACGTTAAACGGCCGCGTGCCGACTCCCCACGGTGAAAGGGAACACCCCCCCGCCTTCTTGGGTGGCTACCGGTTTCACAAGACGTACCTCCGAACCCCTCACGGACTCTTGAGACTCTATGAAGCGCGAACCAGCGCCCCCCGACCTTCCTTTGTAACCCATTCGCTAATCCTACGCTATCCCCGCATGCTCTTGTAACTCTTGGTTCTTCGTTAACTTTTGCACACCTTTCGATAAAGCCAGCCAGTCGAGCACGCGAAAATAAATGTATTGCCTGCTGCTTTTTCTTGTCTATTCACCGCGCGAACGACTCGCTGTGGACTGACGGTAAAACAGATAAATATATTTTCTTCCTTACCGATTGTCGGTAAAATCCTGATAATCTGCTCCGTGAAAAAAAGTTGTGCAATTGTATCTGCTGCGAACCGACTTTACACTCATCGATCACATGACCACGGCCGCCCCTCAAATTTTCGAAGATCGTAAACGTAGGGACGTAGGGACGCTGCTGTTAAATTCCAACCCCGAAATTCTAACGGAGGTCGTTGTTCTATAGAGTAATCGTAACATCTGCGATTCTCTCTGCTCCGATAGCTGCTTCTCTCTCTCTCTCTCTGAACTCGATATTATCACATATACGTGTACAGTGAGGGTATATATGTGTATATATGATGTATACGTATGTAACACGGAATCTTAAATCGCGTAATACATACCGTAATTGTCAAAAATGCGATATCCCGATAAAATCGCATGATCGCGTTTTTGGGCCCGTCCAACGGTCCATCGATCTTCTACGATTGGCGTCGTCCGTTCACGTTGACGTTTGAAGAGCAAATACAGGAAAAACGACGGGCAAGAGAAGTAGAAAAAAATGAACAACAAACGATGAATTACCAGAAATTCTTCGTGAGTGTAATTTTGACAAATTCGTGTCAACGAAATCAAGATTGATGCAGAATGTGTGTTCACGTGATTCGTGACAGTCGTTCGTTCTGAGCCCGAGGCTTTCTTCTACAAACAACATCGTTATCCGATTGTTTTGTTTCTCAAGTTCATAGAGCTTTCAACGGTGAGTTTTCGATGGTGCATGTTTCGTGCTCGCAAAATGTTTCCCCCTTCCAGAGTGATCGTGAGTTTTGCCCTATTTCCTCGTTGACCCAGTTTCGAAAAATGCACGCTTTTAGATCAAACTCGTTCCTATACGAATTTTCATCGTTTTCATCGTTTTCTCAGCTCAAGCATCATAGGCATCATAGGCACATACGAAGTCCTATTGTGATATATAGTCCAAATGATCAGCGACGGTGGATCTCTCTAGGCGTGCAAGATCGTCCACTGAGAAGAGGAGGAATCCCCTGTTTCTTACTTCCTGGTTCCTCAAAGCATCAAAGGTACAGAATCCCAACCATTTTAATATGTATATTGCTTCCGATGAAACTCGAGTTAAATTTCTTTTGGCAGATTCGGCGGATTCATAGGAATTTGAGCCGTTGCACGAGTTTCTCGGTTGATTAATCAATAATCCAAAGTTAAAAGCATCAATGTTTTCAAAGATTACTCCAAAATTAGACTGATTTTCGAGCATGTTCTCCTAATGCAATCCATGAAAATTACTGGAATCAAATTTATCTTCGACATTATAGATAGACTCGGTGTGGGGTTGGGCGTCACCCCCGCTGCGCCTTCAGCTAGCCGGGGGTAACCGAGGAACAGCATCAGGAAGCGGCGGTGGTGTCGGGGTTGGAGTTAGTGGAGCGGGTGTCGCTGTTCCAGGATCATCGGCAGCGGCCGCAGCTTCGTCTGCAGCGGCCGCTGGTGGACCAGGTGGCTCGTCATCCTCAGCGGCATCATCATCGTCATCTGTAAACTGTGCCCAATCCTCTGGTCAGAGGATGGGCGAAATGGTGGTCGAGCGGGCTCCTTCGCCCGCAAGACTGAGTCACACATCGGAAAAACATCCCAGAGCCACCCTCACGGAGCTCAATGTTTTACGTAGACATCGTGAATTGTGCGATGTTGTGCTCAATGTTGGAACACGCAAAATTTTTGCTCACCGCGTCATTTTGTCAGCGTGCAGTCCTTATTTCAGGTAAATAACGAGTTTCCTCTTGAACGATGAAAATTTTATATAATTTTCTGATATTTGGAAATAAAACATTTTGGTTCCAAAATATCGTGCAAATGCTGCTAAATGATGGAAAATATTCTCGAAAAATCTTGAAATGTTTTGGCGTATGGACTCAATTTTCTAAAGATACTGGAATTCTTGAAATTGTGGAATTTAATTTCGAATTTTGTGAATTTGACGTTACCGGTTGAAATCATACAATATTTCTGTTACATTTCTGTTACATCCGATGAAACAGGGCAATGTTTACCGGTGAGCTTGCCGAATCACGACAAACGGAGGTGACGATAAGAGACATCGATGAAGTGGCGATGGAGCTTTTGATCGATTTTTGTTACACCTCGCACATTATTGTGGAAGAATCGAACGTACAGACCCTTTTGCCAGCTGCCTGTTTGCTCCAACTCGCCGAGATACAAGACATATGCTGTGAATTTCTCAAACGACAGTTGGATCCGTCAAATTGTCTTGGTATCAGAGCTTTCGCTGATACTCACTCTTGCCGAGAGTTATTAAGGATCGCTGACAAATTTACGCAACATAATTTTCAGGAGGTGAGATTTGTTGGGCTTTAACCCTTGGAGTAATATTATTTTTTCTCGCTACGATTTATTCGCAAACTTGCATGCACGGATTTCCGACATTGCCGATTACAAGTCTGCTTGAAAACTTCGAAAATGAGAGATTTAGGTTGAAAATGAACGTTTTCATTTTTCAACAGGTAATGGAAAGTGAAGAATTTCTGTTGCTACCGGTGAGTCAATTGGTCGACATAATATCGTCGGACGAGCTCAACGTGCGTACAGAGGAGCAAGTGTTCAGTGCTGTGATGAATTGGGTCAAGTATAACGTGACGGAGCGTCGACAACATTTGGCGCAAGTTTTGCAGCACGTACGTTTGCCATTGCTGAGTCCAAAGTTTCTCGTTGGTACGGTTGGTTCCGATCTGCTGGTTCGATCGGACGACGCATGTCGGGATCTCGTCGACGAGGCGAAGAATTATCTTCTGTTGCCCCAGGAAAGACCGTTGATGCAGGGGCCAAGAACGCGTCCGAGAAAACCTACAAGAAGAGGCGAAGTTTTGTTCGCTGTTGGTGGCTGGTGTTCAGGCGACGCTATCGCGAGCGTCGAACGCTTCGATCCCAATACCGCCGATTGGAAAATGGTCGCACCAATGAGCAAAAGACGTTGCGGCGTTGGTGTGACCGTACTCAATGATTTGCTCTACGCTGTCGGTGGCCACGATGGACAAAGCTATTTAAATAGTATCGAAAGGTACGATCCACAAACTAATCAATGGTCGTGCGACGTTGCTCCCACAACTTCCTGCAGAACTAGCGTTGGAGTTGCCGTATTAGATGGTTTCCTGTATGCTGTGGGAGGACAAGATGGAGTACAGTGTCTCAATCATGTCGAGAGGTAATGCACTTAACAATTCTTCATCATCCGCAAAAATTTCTTAAACTTTGTATTCCTTGATGCCGCATTCAGCTAAAAGCCAAAAACCCTCGCCCAAAGATAACCAGACTATATAAAATCTTACGAATGATTTAATCCCCAGGTATGATCCAAAAGAAAACAAATGGTCGAAAGTGTCGCCCATGACGTCAAGACGATTGGGAGTTGCTGTAGCGGTTTTAGGAGGATATTTGTACGCAATCGGCGGGTCCGATGGTCAAACGCCTCTGAATACCGTTGAGAGATACGATCCAAGGCAAAACAAATGGTCCCAAGTACCGCCAATGTCAACCAGGCGAAAACATCTTGGCTGTGCCGTATTCAACAATCTCATTTACGCGGTTGGTGGACGTGATGATTGTATGGAATTATCCAGCGCCGAAAGATACAATCCTCACACCAATTCATGGAGCCCGATTGTCGCAATGACATCGCGAAGAAGCGGGGTGAGTTGAACCGCCCAATTTTGCGATCAGCTTTTTATCCCAGAAACGTGGCTTTTCGGTGTAGTTGCTAAATTTGAATCATAAACGTTCCAATTACAGGTCGGCTTGGCCGTAGTGAACGGTCAATTGTACGCAGTGGGTGGTTTCGACGGTACGGCCTATTTAAAAACCATTGAGGTTTACGATCCGGAGCAGAATCAGTGGCGTTTGTGTGGTTACATGAATTACAGACGTTTGGGAGGTGGCGTAGGTGTGATGAGGGCACCTCAGACTGAGAATTATATTTGGTAGCTCAGGCCCCCTTATTCGGCTCGACAGGGGGCTGATACACCGAGGACGAGTCATAATATCGCGGGATTATCGCCGATAACATCATCAACGACAGCGGTAACACCGGTGTCGCCCGTAACACCGCCCCTTCCGCTTTCCGTTTCCCTCGCATCGAACACGAGCACGCGAAAACGTTACAGACGCTCGATGAGTATAATTTAATAGTGAAACAAACTAAAAATATCAATTCTCATTGATAAAGCTGCATTTTTTTGTTCCTACATCGAATGAAAATCATTTGTCCGTGAAACGAGAAGGATTTCAAACCTTCCATTAGTTTTGATATTTTTTACTTTTCGACGCGTTTCTTTACCCACGTTTCTTTCTGATTTTTTTTTTCATTCATTTAATTTAAATGCGATTTTCACTTGAGCTAGATGAGAAAAAGAGAGAGAGAGAGAGAGAGATTTATTATTGTCTGTGTATAGTATATTTATCCTTGGTATACCTCACCGTTATCCGTACTGTTTATATTTGATTAGGGCAAATGCAACGCCAACTATGATAAAAATGGATCAATAAGAAAAAAAAAAGAAAAATATGAAACTGAGCCAACGGGAAATGTGAAAAGACTCGCGACTAGCATCGCACGACTGAGCAAAACGATATCATTGAGCGATCCCACAAAGTCGCGCATTCCGACCGACATTTCGCGTTCTCTTTGATTTCGTTTTTTTTTTTGTATTTCATAGAGAATTAGATATTTTTTGTTTCATGAAATATTATCACTATTGTAATTACTTTCGTGTTCAATGTCAAATTTTTGTAATTTTCTTCTGTTTCTCTCCGCTTCAAAACGGTCGCGGAAATTTCATCGTGATTCTTCCACAGCGACGTGATCGCAAAGCTTCCTGCGTATATATATTTAATCGACCGATTTTACGGTCGTTTCTTCCTCTGCTCCCCTTCCCCCTCCACGTCTGAAAAAATATGTAGTAAGAAACGCATGAAATAATGTTATCGAACGAAACGATTAAGCAAAATGATAAAATGAAAATACGCACGCGCGGTCTCGTAACTTGACTATGCACACTGCCAACTCAGATTATTTCCTTCGATTACAAAATATTCCCATTCCCTCAGTCCCCCCCCGCCCCGCTCCCTTTCTCCACCTGTCACCTGTCAATTTTTAATTTTTACTATTTTTTTTCCGTTACATTTTAGCTATTCGAATACCGCTATTTAGGCATTAATTGTGAACTGTAAATGATCGATATTGGTTTTGTATATATGAAAAAACATAAGATCTTGTCTGAAGATACCTATGTTGAGAGAAGAAAATGAAAAATATATTGTTAAAACAATCACGACGATGAAAATTAAATGTCTTCGTTTACATATTATTCGTAAAAACCATCCTCATCCTATTACTTTCACCTGTGGTATAAAAAAAAAAAATAAAAAAATAAAAAAAAACTGCTTTCCATTGCAGTGGAAAAAAATATATAAAAAATTTTTTTTACGAAAAATGTCACGAGTGCTATCTTTCTATTTCTAGCAATTAAATGGCCGTTGAACAGCACATGACTTACAACGCAAGCTTTTCAAAAACGAAAAGATACATCAGCAGGGAATACTCTATTTTTATTAGCTGGTTTAGTTTTGGTAACCGATTGAAGAGAAAAAACTGAAAAATGCTCTTTGTCAGTAGTGACGGCTTTCGGGGCACATGCGTTGAAAATCGTTGAACGTGAAGCGAAATTATTGCAGAGAAGTAAACCGCAGAATAAAAATTTCCTACATAATTAGAATAAAGCATTTGATGTCTTCAGTAGTTTAGTTGGAAAAACCGATCGAAATAAGCTTTAAATGCTGTTGGTTTTCCGTTCGGTTCGCCAAACATTTTTGGAACTGCAGAATTTAGCTGAACAACAGTATAGCAGTGAGTACCTCGAGTACCGCGGGGTCGAATTTGACAAAACTATTTAGCTCCGGCGACCGGCAAACTCCGAAAATACACGAGAGCAAATATCTGCTGGTCGAACATTAGAAACATGTGGCGATGGGTGTTGGAGGGGATGAACATGAAAAACAAGAGCGTTAGAGATAAGTAACAACAACAGGCGCGAATAGCACATGCCTCCAGAGGGCGATAGCCAATCAAGTAAGTCGGAGGCGAAGAAGAAGACGACAACAGGCGTGCACCGTTATTCCGTGCTCGTAAAATCTTTTTTATACCACGTTTGTGATAATTGTGCATAATAAAAACAGAATAAAAAGGGATGATAATAAAAATAAAATAAAGCATCGTATTTGCACACGAGTTTTGCGACATGCAGTGAATTCGCGCAGCTTCCCGCATGAGAGGAAAGAGCGAATCAAGTGTCCGAGTCATCATTGACAAAAGGGCCGGAAAAAAAATACTAACGCGTTTATGAAATAAAATTGAGTAGACGTAATTGTTTTTTTAAATTAAAAATCATGGATTCGATGGCCTATCCGAAAAGAATGCAAGATACCTACGAGGACGAGGAAGAGAGAAAACACTTTCAGCGTATCGTTTCGGCTTTCAAATATTACAAGTTAGTGAGGAAATTCTTCTTTGATGTGTGCTATTTTTAATTTTATATCGCTTGAAACTCGCAGAGAATAATGCGCGAATCCGAGATCAGGAATCCGATGAAATCAAACAAATAAATAAAACTAAACGTGTCCACTAATCGACACACTGTGAAATACATTCTTCGTTAAATCAAACGCAATTTTTCGTTTTTCTCGCCGTGTCTACACTTGCGAGAAGATACGTTAACAAATATTGCATCATAATTAATCGACATAACCTCAAATTTACTATATTTCACTTCCGCGTTCAAAAAATTGTTGCAGAATAAAAAAAATTTCAAATACAAAATCAGCACCTATTTTGCAGAACTATTAATATATATACAAAAAAAACGTCAAAGACTTTCCAATCGAGAAAAATAAATTAAGACACTTAAAAGTCGAAAATAAATTAAACTCTTTGTACTCCCATTTTGTATAAAACAATTCACAAATTTATTACAGTTAATTGTTGCTGATGGAAATGTCAACATTTGACATATCTTCAAATATAATAGACTTTCTCCATTTCAGAATTCAGATAATCTATTTTTATAATAAATGAAATTCAAAATGTTGTAAATTCAAATAAAAAATATGATCATTCAATTTTGAGGAATGTCAAATCACAAAATTATTTCTAATCATAATAAGTAATATTTAAAAAATCCAGAGTTATCAGACATAAGATTGAATGACCAAAGAAAAAAGATTCAAGTTGAAACTTGTTCAATACTTTGTGATAATTTTTGTAAGGTTCATACAATCTTGAATGAGTCACTAAGTGATAGCAGTGCTCCAAAAGATTGAGGAAGAGGAATATAAAAGAAATATTTCTATGAACGATTGAGTACTTTAGGATTCTCAATCTACTAGGAAAAAAAATTTATTTTATAACGCCTTGATATCAATTATACTTAAAACAAAGATGATAATGATTTGAGTCCAAATTTGCTTTACACAATTATGTACAAATTGATATTGCAAAATGGTGAGATACAGTAATTGTATGATAATGGAAATAATTGTTACTTTGCAGGACACACTCGTTACAGCGAGTCAAAAAAACTGAGTCATATCTATTATCTTTGCCGATGCTCCATCAAAAATTATTATCAAAATACAGGGAACATCTGCAGGAAGTAAAAATATGCATCGAAAACAATGATGACATAATAAAGTTGATAATAAAGGATGTTTCGCACATATTCGAAAACGTCAGTCCTACCAGTTCCCACAATGAAAGTGTAAGGTTTCACACACAAACATACACACACTCGCATACGTGCGCACATCACACAGCACTTCAAATGCATATTTGTCTGTAACGTGCAAATTTGCTTCTTTCATTTTACTTCATATGAGATAAGAAAATTCCCACTTCAAACAAACTATAGAAACTTAACTAAATCTAAAGTCCATAAGATTCAGTTTCATTGACAAATATTTTGATCCCATTTTTTGCATATGAAAAAACCTATAAATTTGATCAAACAATTTCATGATTTCTGTTCCTCTGGAAGTCAAAATCTTCTGTAATTTGAAATTCAAAACATATAGTCTTGTCGTTACAACGCACGACAAACACATAAACACATAAACTGTACGAACAATGAAGAATATTTTATTGTATGAAATATAGGTAGGTCTGATTGCAGACACTGAATCCTCGGCCGGTATTAGCTGATCAAGAAAAAGTACAGGCGACCATCAAACAATTGGTAAGAGATTGGAGCGTCGAGGGCCAGGATGAAAGAAACTCTTGTTATCAACCAATTATAGATGAGATAATCAATCAATTTCCATTGGACTATTGGTATGTATCACTTCCTCACATCCCGTTTCTATTCTAACAATACTTAGAATTTTTTTGTTCAAAACATGCATTGATATTTGATATTTGAATGAATAAACGATGATTTCAGCACAGCGTCAGAAATCCAGGTACTGGTTCCTGGTGCTGGACTCGGTCGTCTAGCGTATGAGATTGCAAGGCGTGGTTACACTTGTCAAGGAAATGAGTTTTCTCTGTTTATGCTCTTTGCTTCACATTTCGTTCTCAACAAGTAAATTTCACTGAAATTAGACCGAAATCCAAGAAATTTCATCTGACATTCTTCCGTCTGACATGATTTTACTTGAATTTTAGATGCAGAGGAATTAATTCTTACAAAGTGCATCCATGGGTGCATCAATACATGAATAATCTTGGCGCTGGCGATCAAACTCAAGCCGTGCATTTTCCTGATGTGAATCCCAGTGATTTGCCAGAAAATGTACAATTCTCTATGACCGCTGGGGACTTCTTGGAAGTACGTATTTTCAAAGTTAACTCTTCGCAAATAAAAGCAAACTTTGAAAAAAAAAAAATTCTCACCACATTTATATCGTTCATAAAATCATTTATCTTTCAAAACAAATACATATTATTGACATTTTTTCGTTACTCTCATCTTCACAGGTATACAGAGATCACAATTACTGGGACTGTGTCGCAACGTGTTTCTTCATCGACTGTGCCAATAATATCGTCCAATTCATCGAAACGATATACAAAATTCTCAAGCCTGGTGGTGTTTGGATTAATCTTGGTCCTTTATTGTATCATTTTAGTGATATGCCAACCGAAGATTCGATAGAACCGAGTTACGCTATTCTTCGTGAAGTTATTCAAGGCTATGGCTTTCATTTAGAGGTAAATATTAAATTCGAAAATTCTTAGCGTTTTTATGCAGAATCTCGAGAGCCATTATTGCGCATGCAATACGGGAAATGTTTGATTCACTTTATCAACTGAGAAATTCCTACTTTACAAAACTTTAAGACATGCAATGAATTATTAATTTTCAGAAAGAAGCAACCCATGTGAAGACACGTTACGCACAAAATGTGAATAGTATGTTGCAGTGTGAATACAATAGTGTTTATTTCGTATGTCGAAAACCAAGAAGAAGATCGGGAAGTCCGATCGGAGATATTAGAAACGGCATGGAAGTATCAACAACGAATGGTTCCCAAGAACAGGAAAACTAGCGATTCCCCCACCTCTATATACGAAACATGTACAATGCGTCTCGTGATAATCGAACGGAAAGAAATTCTAGAAATACCAACACGAAGTGAACACGATTAGATATTTAATGAGTAAAAGCAAAAAAAAAGTAAACGAAACAAAGAAAGATTGAAGATAGAAGTCAACGATTCATAATAATAAATATTAATTGTACACAAGAAATTTGTAGGAAAATGTAAGTTGTAAATACGACAAGATCGGTTAGTCTCGAGATACTGCATAGAGAATTTATATACGAATTTGTATCGTATCTTAGTTTATTCTCGTTCTCTTCATTCTCTTTTTCCATCCTTCCTCTCTTTGTCTTATTCTCTCGAGTCTTCCGTTTCGCTCTTTAGCCATTATTAAATTGATGGAAATGTTATACTCGTGCGAATTCACATATTGCACATTGTCGCAACGACGATCAAGTTTTTTTTCTCCGAGTCAGTAACTATGAAAAATTTATAGGATTGATAACTACAACAGTGCCTTCAGAGATGCTCCAATAGCAATTCAACGCGAATGACTAAGTAAAAATAGCTCTCAAGAAAATTGTTTATCGACGCTCGAATTTCGTTTCGTTGCTTTGACGTTGAAACTGGGAGCGATTTTTCGTTTGGTTTTATGCGACTTCCTCTAAAATTTTTCCTCCCATTCTCACTAACGAGAACAAACGACTGTAGAACTAGGATTTTATGTGCGTAAAAATGAATGATATTGTTTATAGGAAATGTAATTGAAGGATGCGATGATAAAGAAAAATGATATTGTATGAATTATGTTTTAAAGTGTACAAAGCAAAGTTATTGTTGAAGTTTGTAAGTTTTGTTGCGTTGAGGATTATGGGTGAAAAATTACGAGGATCAAAATATACTGCACGATCTTGGAATCAGCAAAATAAACAAATGTTCATGGATTTTTAATTTATTTTAGTATCAACCAAAACGAATAAAAAAGCGTAGATGATATTAAAAGTAAAATATATATCACACATTTTTATTGAGATACTGTACGAACAAATGCGCTATTTGACTAGTTTCAATCTGGTGCATTTTGCTATAGGTGAGAAACTGCCTTCGCAATCTTGATAATTGTGAAGCGTTGCTCGATCTCTCTACCCTTAAATTTTCAAAGCCTGGTATTTTAATGTCAGTTGTAATGCCTGTTTGCTCAGCTGCCAAAATTGTCTGCAAACGAGCAATTGGAGTAATTACACAAATGAAAAGAAAAAATCAAAATTAATCAGAAATATTTGGTGTAGTCTGCAGTATTTGAAAACCAAATTGTTCGTTCAATACACTAGAAATTTCGTATATGTTGCTGAATCTTTTCGTTCAATCGTGTAAAAAATTCGTGATTTTATTATATGTTGCAAAAGAGTACTGGGAAAAATATTAATTCATCTTGCGGTACACATAAAAATTGACTGTCGAAGAAATTTCATTTTAAACCATGTGTTGGTGACTTTCGAGTTATTATAGTCTTAAGATGATTATCTCGGAAAAGTGAAAGATTGCTTCGTTTGCCAAATCTTGTCCAAGAAAAAAAATTCAGTTAGTGCGATGCAGAATATTCTATGGCAAGTAACTATGTATGTTCATCAATGACTGAGACACATAATAAACGATTGAACCAGAAAAATTACTGACCGTAACAATTTCCTGGGTCAATTTGTCAAGTTCGTACAAATAATTTGTCGACGACAAGGGTGCCTGTAAAGAATTTGATTGACGGACAAATAGGGATCAAACGCTAACATAATTGCTGTACAAATCCATAATAATACATGCGACTTACACATTGCGTGCTCATGTTTGGTTTTGGTGCTTTGACTTCATACAATGCACTGTAAATTTCGTCAAAATGTAACAAATCATGGGGCGTTACAACAAATAGAGGAGAGTCCCATCGATTTCTACTGTCAGGCGTTTCATATCTGGTGAAGATAAAGAATTGTGATTAAAAAATGAAATTGAATCAATTTTTAGTATGGTCTTCATCTTTTACCTCATAACGAGAGCATCAAAAATCTCTCGGGTATAACGTTCACCCTCAGGCTTTGACTCGTTCAACAGCCAGGCATGCTCTACCGGCGCATCGCATTGCAAAGTACACTGAGGTGTTTTGTACAATTTTGACATGCAATATAACTCGTAACGATAGCCTTTTATGTAATTTGTTCCATCGATTATTAACACATCAACAGGATTTAAAAGACGCTGAGCATTCGATTTAATGTCCGCACGAACTCCTTTCTCTTTCTTGGAATCTAAAAAAATATTTAATCGCATGGTTACTAAATCAACAAAATATTTCAAATTTATTTGATCGATATTAACACCAAACGATCAATCATCTAACCTGAATAAAATGTATTTTTGTCGTAACCACTTTTGGCAATTGTATCAACTTCACTGATTATTTCCACTTTCTTTCCTTTCTTTTGTTCAAAATAATCCTTTAATTCTTGTGCCCTCGTCGTTTTTCCACTAGCTGGTATTCCCGTGATTATTATTAACGGCATTGTCAATTTTTTATAGTATTTTCCGATTTATTATAATACCATAAAATTCATTTACTAATTCGACATCATATTTTTTTGAACTTAATGTTTTCGAACTTATAACCTTTAATTTGGTGATATTTTCACATGACAACACAAAACCACGAGATAATCGTTGGAAAAAGCAGAATGTACCGGTGCTGCCACCTATAACGCTCATGGCACGTGGCACGTCTCATTTTTTTCCGTTCAATGGAAACTCACTGCAAAAACTCAGCCTCTCACCGGAAGTAAAACTCGAAGTGTTGCTTGAAATCCCAAAAGTCGGGGAGAACTATTTTTTTTTCATTGTTCTATGACATGAATTTAACGTCAACTTTATTCATTATTCACACTCAAATAATTTATCGATTCGCTCGCCGAGTTATTAATTTTATTAATAATAAAACCTTTGATCTCAACGTCAGCATTGGGTCTATTTTACCGACAATGTAAGTTTGTTCCCTTGAAAGATGTAACGAGTCAAAGATTCTGTGAATAGAGGTTGGCCGAAAAGCAGACGGGAAGTATAGCGCAACCAATGAGAGCTTCACGACGCCGTCGAATCGGGGCACATCAATTGAATATGCCTCTTGAAGACGAAAGGACGCGAATCCTACGCGGATCCGTAGTTGTTAATAAACACTATAAAATCCAATCAGAGAATTGAAAGTTTTATTACTATCCATTAAATCTATCATAGTTATCGCGGCGAAGAAATCAAAGAATGATAATTTCGGTAATTCACGACTGGAATTTAAAAACAAGGGTTTGGATACAATTGCATATTGACCAAGCTTCGAAAATCATCCGCTCGTGGATCGCGCCCGATAGAGGGAGAGAGAGAGGAAAAACGGGCGCGAGAGAAGAGATCGAGAGGGTGAGAAAGAAAGAGAGAGCGAGTGCGAAAGTGCATTATATATAGTAATAAAATATTGCACAGTAAGAAAACGTGTGTGTGGCGCTGGCGTTGCTTTTACAAAACTCGCCTCGCCTGTGTTATGCCTTACGGGTTAAATGGCTGTCGGTCGGCCATGATGGCTTTCAACAGGGATCGTGTCACGCAAACATGTTTTCAAAGTGATATATCTCGTTCAGTGACTGAGTGAGGGTGTTCGTGCTTTATGGCCGGGCAACGATGAGGCCCTGAGCCGCCGACGCGACGTGTTAAACGGCGTCAGGGCCCGAGTCCAAGGGCCCGTTTTTGCAAAGCTTCGTTATCGTGTGTGTGTGTGCGTGCGTGCCCGCGTGTATGTGAGTGTCGTGTGTGTGCGTTCACATCGTCGTCGTCGCTCGTCGTCTTCGTCGCCGTCGCCGTCGTCGTCGCCGTTGTCGTCGCCGTCGTCGTCGTCATCGTCGTCGTCGTCGTCGGTTCTCGTAGTTCCGCGATCCTCTCTCTCTCGGATTCCTATACAACGGGAGGAGAGGAAGGGAGAAACGAGAGAAAGAGACACATACATACATATATATATATATATACATATACCGAGAGAGCGCGACTGGCCGACCGCTCCTCGCCGTGGTCGCCGTCGTCCACGTTCTATCACATTTTCTCCCGTCTCGTTCAGCCGCAAAAAGGCCGAAAAAACATTGCAATCCCAAAATCGTGGGCGAACAAGAGAGCGAAGGCGATAGAGAAAAAAAAAGAATAACGGAAGATTTGCGAGATAAATACGGGATCGTCACTGATCGATCGAAGGTATCGAGAGAAGAAAAAAAACAATTTGGGCACGAGGGGAAAAAGAAAGATTAAAAAAAATAAAATAAGACTAACACGAACAAAAGCATATATATATACATACACAGA
Organism: Venturia canescens; assembly: GCF_019457755.1. NCBI lineage: Eukaryota > Metazoa > Arthropoda > Insecta > Hymenoptera > Ichneumonidae > Venturia > Venturia canescens. The sequence goes on along the minus strand of NC_057427.1, from coordinate 8,381,180 downwards.
CACGCATATATACAAGCACGGGATAAAACCACATAGCTAAAAACTCGTGTTTTCTTGTATACACTTAAAGACAAAAATACATAAACGCACAACACAAACTCTCATACATACATAAATCTAAATATATATTCATATATACATTTAGATATATATATTTACGTATACAAATCTATTGCATTGAACACGAGAGATATTCCCGTCGGGGGCTCCCGCAAAAAACAGTGGCGTCTTGTCATCAAATCTTTACACAAAAGCGAAAGCAGAAAAATATTCATTCAAAATAGACGACAACAAAACTGCAAATTTCTCCTATACATATCCATCCTTTTTCTCTCTCCCTCCCTCTCTTTTATAATTCCTTCATTTGCACCAGTTCATTCTGCCAAATTCAGAATTTTTATTTTTTTTTATCGTTCGTCCCTAAAAGAATAATTTTTATTATTTTTCCATACCGCGCGCGCGGCCCCTGAGAGAGAGGGAGAGAGAGAGAGAGAAACAGCAATACAGTGTCAATATTCGAAGAAACGAGAGATACATTTTTGCTTATTTGTCACAATAATTTATGACGAAAAGTGTAGCGTAGTGAAAACTAATTGCGGAATTAATGAAGATATGTATCAATGAAAAACAAGCTGGTTGATTGAGTGATTGTGACAAAAAATAGTAAAAAAGATAGCGAAGCTGAAGCAGTTGCAGCGTAGCACGGACAACGTGTGCGCGCGCGCAAACCAACGTTAAACTTTCCCCTTGCCCCTGTCATCCTTTTTCGATCCCTCCTCCTCCCCCCCCCCCACTCCCATTGCTCTCCTTGCCCTTCCGCCATTCTCTGAGAATACACATAAACACAGACACGTACATTTAAATATATATACGCGTATATATTTACTACATATATATAAATAAATATATATATATATAAACATCGTAAGGCGCCTCCGTGCTGATCCAGGATGAGCAAGCTGTCGTTCAGGGCTCGCGCCCTGGACGCATCCAAGCCGATGCCGATCTACATGGCCGAAGAATTACCCGATTTACCGGATTATTCAGCGATCAATCGCGCTGTACCACAAATGCCGAGTGGCATGACTAAAGAGGAGGAATGCGTAAGTTTCCTCCATTCTAACCCCCCCTCGACCCTTCCAACTTTGTTGCAAAAACCCTTTCAATTCGCCCCCTCCTCTCTGCGATTCTGCAACTCGCAAAAGCGCGCGAATTTTGAATGACTTTTTCGAAGCAGCCTCAAGCCGAAAGAAACAGGATTTGACCCGGAATTATTCCATCTATTCAGTGATTTACCAAATTAAAGTCCATCCGTCGGATTTATTATAATCGATCACGAAACCACAACCTCAAAATTCCAGAAATATACATTCAGTGATTGAGAAAAAAAAATTTCTGAAAATCTAACATAGTCCCGTTTTTCTGACACTTGAACTGTCATCTGAAAATCTAGAGTTTATTTTCAAAATGTCATAGATAGAACTTGTTTTCATTGATATAACACTTGTTGATTTTGAGTGGTTGTATAGATTGAACTATTTTTACTCTTCATTCTTTCATTTCACTTTAGTAATGATTAATCTTAATCAACCTCATTCATGAAAATTTGAGGAAAGTCACTTGAAGTTTTTTGTTAAAATTACTGAGGGTTTTGGCTAATATAAAAAAAATCTGTTTTCGTGCTCAATAGTATATAGGAGCTCTTCCCAAATTTGATTTGATGTCATTGAAATTTAAAAATAACTCCGAGGGTTGGACTTTTGTTTCCATTTGAATTAAAAATCCATTTGAATCGGTTTCCTCTAACACAACTGTTTTATCTAGAAAAGAATTTCATTAATGATTAACAATATCTTAAACACCATTTGAGTGATATCGAATCTTGAGCGATCTTGTTCTAATTGAAATTAATCATTTTTCTTCTATGTTAAAAAAAATATACAGGAACATCATCTGCAGCGAGCAATATGCACAGGTTTAATCATTCCCACACCAGAGGTGACGGATCTGGCAGATGCAGAAGCTTACGACAAAATATATCCGGCAGATTACAAACTGCCTCGCCAACTCATTCACATGCAGCGTGAGTTGAACATCGATTTTCATAAGATTCTTTGCTGAGTAAATGGTAGATATTTATCAATTCTGCAATGTTAATCTTCCTGATCGTCCTGTTGATTAAATTATGTTGTGTAAATTCAAACATAACCTATGATTCTATGAAACTATTGAGCCTTAAACTCTGTTGAAGAATGCGTTTGAACATTTCCAAATTTTTCTAGCCTTTGCCATGGAACAGGACATCCCAGACTACGACATGGATTCAGAGGATGAAAAATGGGTTGGTGTGCAGAGTCGAAAAATGGATCTGACACCGTTACAGTTTGAAGAAATGATGGATCGCCTTGAAAAAAGTTCAGGACGAACCGTTGTCACTCTTAACGAGGCAAAGGCTCTCTTGAAAGAGGACGACGATCTCATAATCGCCGTTTTCGATTATTGGCTCAATAAACGTCTCAAAACTGTGAGTGCATATGAAAACATTCTGCATAAATTTCCGAATGATAGTGGTAACGAGTATTTTGAGGTTAGGGTTGACAATCTACAAACAGTTTAGAGTCGCAAGAGAAGTTTTATGTCCAAAGGTTTTTTGAATTTTCAATGTCAAATGAAAATCATTTTTTCATTATTGTTTTCTACTCTAGTGTACTCGCACGTCTTTTTTATGCCATGTTTTCAAGATCAGTAATCAACAATAACCAAGTTTGATTAGGTTAGGGTAATCAGAATGGATCTTAAAACTTTATGAATTTCTCAAGCAATACTATCACTGCCTGCATGAACTGATTTGACTTATGAAAATTCAATGGTAATTTGATATTACGAATCTGCCAAAACGTTCTCATCTGGTTTAGAGAAATTATTGACATTAATGTGTTCCGAGTCCTCGTTATCTTAGCGAGTCTTTAACAACATAAGCAAAAATGAGCTGTCAGGGATCCTGCACTGGATTTCTCTGTCCGTGGATAAATGAATTGAATCAAAAGCATGTAACATAAGTCTTAACATGTTTTGGGATATTTCAAACTGAAAGAAATTTCCTATCAATTTTTTTTCAATGAAAGAACCAAATTACCATTAAAAATTGTGCTGGTGTACTGTTGAAATTTATTTTAATAATCCGAATATATTGAAGAAGAAAAATAAAAACACATTTTCAATTTTTTGCAGCAACATCCTCTGCTTCTAACGGTCAAAACAGAGCATCGTCTTGGGTCAGCCGCAAACAATCCGTATCTAGCGTTTCGTCGTAGAACCGAAAAGATGCAAACACGAAAAAATCGGAAGAACGACGAGACAAGTTATGAAAAAATGCTTAAGCTCAGAAGGGATCTTAGCAGAGCGGTTACCCTCTTGGAATTGGTCAAGAGACGAGAAAAAACGAAACGGGAACATCTTCATCTTACGATTGAAGTTTACGAGAAAAGGTTTGTGAAATATTCACTATTAAAAAAAAAAATATATATGATAGAATCCATTCAATATTTTTCATTTACGGATCGGAATTGTATTTCCATCCGTTCATTTAATCGACCATAAAAATTCTAATTTTATTCTATTCCCCATTTACTCAGGTATCAAGCGCAAGACTTCAGTGGTCAAATACTGTCGGAAGTTTCGGCTCTGAAAACCGCAAGGCCTGCGTTCGCTCCGCTATTCACGAATCAATTTGGTGTCCATCAAAACTGGGTCAACAAAGTTTCCAGCAAGGTATTTTAATAATTTCGTAAAATTTGTGAGGAGAATGAATTCCGAGAGAAATTGGAGTACCGTTGGTAGATGTCTACGAGAACTTACATACATGGAAAATCGTTTTTGTTTTTTAGGACGAAAGCCTGCCGAGAAAAGAAAAGCGCCAGTACAAAAAACGAAAGCACAAAACGGACGGCGGACGTTCCGCTGGCGGACACGAGGAAGGAAGTGTACGCGGCGGGACGGGCAGCGGTCTCGGAAGTGGTCGTGACAATCGAACAAGCGTTAGCGGTACGGTTGTCGGTCCAGGTGGTGTACTCGGCAGTGGGCTGGACCCGCTCGCAAGTTCGGACGAGGAGAGCAGCCCTATTCCGTCGAACTCGCACTCTCAACCGTCTCTCGCCTCGGATCGCGACGAGGACGACAACGTCGACGCTGATGGACAATTCGCATTTCGACGGAATAGAAATAGCAGTTATTTGCCGGTTAGTACGCGACCGTTACCACTTTATTAAACTTAACGTTCATATAAATCACCTATGAACATGTGTTGTCATTCTATAAATAATTCTATAAATTCCACGTTCACAGCCTGTATCAGGTGGCTTTGGAAACTGGCCATGGTGTGACAGAAGCGAAGGTGGATTGGCCGAGAAAAAATACAGGTTTGCACTTACGAGCATTAGTAAACCGACGCCAAGGTGCATAGGTTTAGCTCGTCGGAGGCTCGGTCGTGGTGGAAGGTAAGAAAAAAAATGATTTTACAGTTCTAAACACAAAAGTACGATACACATTCCGTATGAAACTTAATCATCAAACGTTTAATCTCCAACAGAGTCATATTGGATCGTTACTCTAATAACATCGACGACATATGGTCGACTTTGGACTTTACGATTCATGAGCCAAAGAGCGAAGCATTATGCGACCCAACGGCTACCGCGACGACCACGACAGCAGTCAAGAAAGAATGGTTTGTATTTCCTTTACTGAAAATATTTGTAGTTGGAAAATTGTGTATATTTAATCTCAAAACATAGTAGATGTTTTGAAAACTCTAAAAATTCATAAAAACATATAATTTTCCACATGTTTCTGTAAGAACATTCAACTTCATTTGTATTCAATTTCTAAAATATTGAATCACCAGAGAGTTTAAAAAAAGAAACGTCGAGAAACGGATGTAGGACGAAACAAAAATGATCCAACTTGGAAAAATTTGTTGATAATTTTCCATAGCTTTGAATAATTCGATATTTGGTTTTCGCACAGGCTTCACTTTCGACCAAAGACTCCGCCCGTTTCAATTACCAGCCCGAGCGACGCAAGCAGCACAGGGAGCGATTCGGATTCGGATCCGGAATACTCAATTCCGTGTAGCAATCTTTCCCGTTTGCGTAATAATTGTGTAAACGGAAGCGTGAATACGAGCGATCAATTGGTATATCCATTCCCGCCGGAAGCGACGTCGATATGCGTCGACATTCTGGAACCGGATAGACCGGGCGACGAGCCGCCATTCACATCGGAATTCAACATAACCGATTATTTTGCGGTTGACGGACTGACGGACTTTGATCACGGTTTAGCGAGTGTTTCAACAAGTTCAACGTGCGTTAGTTTAACATCGAGTGCGTCAACGAGTGCGGCGGGTAGTTACGTAAATTTCGGGAATATTTCGTCGCCGTCAAAGTGTTCAACGTCGTTATCGTCGTCGTTGTTGCCGGTTTCGACGAGTGTTAAAGAGACTAATAATTTAACGTTTGGTTGCTCGCGTTTTAGTTTAACGCCCAGCGTACCGAATCTTTTTGGTCCGCAGCCAAAGAGAGAAGAAACAATAAGAGCTTCGTCGTCGATGACGACGACGACAACGTCGACAGCAACGTCGACGACAACGACGAGCGGTTTACCAACAACAATAACGTCGTCGTCGTCGTCGTCAACGACGACGATAACAACAAAAACGAGCGAAAAAAGCGCGGCAAGTGTCAGCAATGTAAATACTTGTGGTACGTTAAGTGGTGTTAACGCTTCGTCGTTCTCAGGATCGTCAACGGTCCCCTCTATTCCCACATCTTCCTCATTTTCGGGGACCTCGTTGTCCACCGGAATACAGACTGTTACATGCCCCACATTGGGCTCTAGTTTAACGACTAAAAATCACGATAATGCCCAGCGAACCTCCGGCAACCACGCATCAACCCAATTCGCGAGTTTGCCCTCGTACGAATTGACCACTATCTGCAATCAATCGAGAAATCAAGGCACAACGATTAGTTCGTCTACCGGTAATACGAAACAGCAGCAAATTATTCATCAGCAACAGATTCTCCATCATCATCACCATCACCACCACCACCATCAGCATCAGCAGCAACAATTGCAAAGGCAAATGGCAAACAATAACAACGTCTCGTCATTCGTCACAGCGGCTTCCATACTATCGAAATCTTTGACTAGTCCGTCGAGTAATAATAATAATAATCGGAATAATAGCAGCATCGGTGTTGTAAATGCTGCTGCCTCCTCCTCGTCCTCGTCATCTTCTTCATCCTCGTCTTCGTCGTCTTCATCTTCGTCACCGTCAACCTCCTCGTCCTCGGGGATAACGACGATACCATCGGTCTCCGGTGGCTTAAGGGTTTTCACGAATGCAACCTCAGTTTCTGGTTTAACGAACTTTGGCAACGGGCACCAAAACGGTCCGACAACTTCTGCCATCAGCAATCAATTGAATCAATCCCAACAGCATAATCTTCATCATAATTCCCCCCATTCACACAATCAACAACAAACCCATCATCAGAATCCTCACAATCAAATCGTTCACCATCATCACCATCATCATCATCATCATCATCAACAACAACAACAACAACAACAACAACAACAACAACAACAACAACAACAACAACAACAACAACAACAACAAACTCATCATCAACATCATTCGAGCAACAGTTTATTGTCGACTGGAGGATTAAATAATATGGGAAATACGGGTAGTCACAGCGGTGGTAACATGCCGAATAATCAGACCATAATTATAGCTCAGAAGCATCCACCGTCCAATCTGTTGCCCGGTCTCGTAGCACAGAACAAATTAGCCACTCTCGCCAGGCAACAGCAGCAGCAACAACAACAGCAGCAACAACTTTTGCAACAACAACAATTGTTGCAGCAGCAACAGCAGACGCAGGTTCAGATGTCGAATCAGACACAACAGATCCCGTCGTCCGGGGAAATTACGCTTAATAGTAATAGGTGAGAAGTCACTTTTTTTTAGCACGATTATTCCTCAGTTTCAACGTTTTTCCACTCACTTCTTACACGCAACACCAAAAACTTGAAGATTATTTTGTTTAATTTTTCCAAAATATTACGTTCGATTCATTTCCGGAGACTTACATTAGCTCACAATTTTTCATAATTCTTAACGCTCAACGTTGTTGCATTTAAGATCGTAGGTGGAGAAAAGTTTTCAATTATCTTTTTTCTCTTTAAAATTTTTCAATTTTATCCTCTGCAGGAGCATCTATTTTAAAGGAATTGAAGTTTAACAAATTTTTGATAACATTTCCTGTTCCTTAAGACCTTGGAATCTTCAAAAATAAAAGACAACTTTTTGGAAGATTGTTACCAACTGAAGACTCGTTTTTGTACTTTTTCATGTACTTTTCTTCGATTGATCTAAAAGAAAGAAACGCAAAAAATCGTAATTTTCGTGATGTTACTTGTATTATCGTTTCCATTCTGTCCTAATGATCACTGGTATTCGATGATTCTTAACATATTCTTGTTCAAATTGCAGTGAAGGATTGAGTATGATGGAGGTTGATGGTGTAGTCGACGGATCATCGTGCGAGAGCACAAAGCAGCAACAGCAACAACAGCAGCAACAGCAGCAGCTCGTACGCGCTAACAAGACTAATTCACTCGCGATGGAAGTGACATGATGCCTGTTGTTGGCAGCTCCCTCGATCGCTTCATCGCGTCAGTGGGGGCTTCGCTAAGAAAAAAAAGTAAAGAATCGTTGTGTTGACGTTAAGATTCGCAATGATTCGGAGAAACGAAGAAAATACGCTACAGCTTTCCGGCTCTGATGGCGAGTTACGCAAGAAATAGAAGAAGAATTACGACGACAACGACGACGACGACGACGATGATGATAAATGATAATAGAGACGACGCATGTCGAAAAAAGCGCTGGACGACAGGTGTGACTGGAATCGAATAAAAAGTATTTCTTTTTTGTTCTGCCCCTTCCTTTCGCTGACCAGTAGCGCGCGGGGATTCTGTCCAAAATGCGAAAAAAAACTCTAATTTTTATCGTCAAATGGCCATTGATCTTTTTATTGTTACGTTCATACACGCTCGTCCGGTCAATGAGCGAAGAAGCTCGATTTTTTTCAAAGCCTTCAATGGAATCGTTCGAAAATAGAAACGACAATGGGCGAGAGAAAACACCTTTTTTTTTGCTACAATGCTGAAACGCAGAGAAAATAAATGTATGCGAAAATGTGTGAAGGAGATGCGAGAATGATGATGAAAATAATAGTGATAAAGAGAAAAAGTGTGAATGTGTAAAAAAAATACAAAAAAAAAACAAAAAAACTGTCTCAGTTGCGCGCGTCGAGTCGTCGATTGATTGAGCTGAAAATTTGATGAAAGAGCAGAGGAAACCATAATATTAAAGTATAAAAAAAGGGGTGGAAACCTTGTAAATATAAAAATAATTACGCTTACTGTATCTCTTAATTTTAGGTGAATAATTAAATAAATGTAATTAAATGTTGTTGTGGTAGGTGCACAGCGATGTGTAAGAAAAAAACGACTAAAAGAACCGAGTGAAAAAGCGAGAGCGGGAGAGAAAATGAGGACGAGCGAATGAGGTAAAAGAAAGAAAGAGAGAGAGAGAGAGATGCAAGTTTCGTGGAACGATTATGAATGAAAAAATCATTACAAGAGATGAAACAAAAAAAACAATAAACTACAAAACAGACAAACACACAATTTTAGGAGGAGAGTAATAAAGAAATTTTATCCTGGATCGATGAGAATACAAAACAAAAGGAAATGATCAATAATCTTTTAAAACCCGATCGATGATTCAGACATTTCATTAAAATCATTATATTTTTCATTTTTGTTTTTACTTGTTTCAACCATTCAAGAAGGTACACAAGACTTAGACGAATAAAAAACAGGAAATAATATATCTAAGAAATGACGTAAAAGACAAGAAACTGTATTTGAATTATTCGATTTTTAAGACGAGACTTACGACTGGAATAATAAATAAGAGAATAAATTACATGACGAATCCGTGTTTCCATATTGAAAGAAATACAAAAAAGCGAGGGCCTGGGGAAGCCGAGTTAAACGAGAGAAGATTTTTTTCTGACGAATCCGAATTTAAGGGTAGCTGGCGGTTGATTTATCGACGAGTTGGCTTTTTGTATACTCGATTGATTCAAAGTTGTCGTTCCTTTGGGTTCAGGTGATTTTCTTTTCAAACTGTTCGCCGTATTTCTCGCCGAAGACGCTGCCAATTTTAACGGCTGACTGCCCAAAACACCAAAGCTTTTTCGACGTCCAGGGATTTTCGATGTCGTTGAATTTTGATCGACGTTCGAAGTTTGACGTTTCATAGTTGCTCCTGCGTTCGACGCTGCGACCATCGATGTCGAGTGCACGCTACTCACACTTCGACGCGTTACATTCGACGTCGATGATTTCGAGATTGTCGCTTGATTCGTCGCTTTTCTGGTTTGCGTAAATGACGACTCACGGGCTGGCAACGAAAAACTTGAACTCTGTCGCGAACGAGCACTCCCCAAGGGGCTCCGCAAACTGCCCGAGCTGCAAGAACTCAATCTTCTCGATCCGCCTGCGGTCAGGTTTAAACCTCCGGGTGCTGGCTTCAAAAATGTTCCTTCTTCTGCAAAAATAAAAAATAACTATAAAACGGACATCGAATTTGAGTAAATATTGCTCTTAACTAAAATTTTAAATATTATAAATGATGATTCCGAATACAATTCGGCTTGTTTCCGACCCCCTTGGAGAGGTCAATGCTCAAAAACAATCGTCCCGATTACAGTACCCAAAGTCGGAGAATTGCGAGAGTTTGGCGAATTCTTAGCCACCAAAATTTCGAGGGCTTTGTCCAAATTTTTACGAGCTCGTTTAACATGCTCGACTACACTGCTAGCCTCTTCTTCGCTCTGCAGCGATATTTGACTGAGTGAATTGCAAAGTTGATTCATGAAGACCGGTGAACTTGCTATTTTCGGTGGTGACGGTCGGGGCTGATCGTTATCGATTATTTCACTCTCGAGATCCGTGCTCCATTTTGATCCGTTGCGATCGTTGTCGCTGTCAATCTTAAAAATTTCATTGAATCTTGAAAAAATATATTTTTCACTCATGCTTTGAATATTTTAATAGAAAATCGCGAAAACATTTTTTCAATTTTTTTCGTCTTAATGATAATTCAAATTCAAATAGAAATTACATCAAATTTTACGTATAATTCAATTGTTGATTCTTCGATGATCATTGCATTATTAAATCTGCAGAAAATTAACGTACTTTGTCGATTATTTGGGCAGTCCATTTGAACTTGCGCGCACCTGCGTGCGGCAGTACAATTTCCGGTTGCGTGTAGCTCCGCACAATATTCGTCGAGAGGTTTTTCAACGTTTCAGCTTCGGCTTCAGCGCTAACGTCCTTATTATCCGCGTTGTGTATCGAGCTGAGATTCAAGTTCGATTGATTTTTCGAATTCCGATTGATGTCCGATGGTTTCTCGGCAATAATGTTCAGCAGATGATACGCTACGTCGTGAAGGATTTTGCCTGTTTCTTTAGACACCGGGGGAAGAAGATTGCTCCCACTTTCTTCGATTCTGTTGGAGCTTTTCTATTGTGTGAAACATTCGTTTTTTAAGTTTTTTTCGTATTGACATTTCGGTTATTGATTCCATATTTTTTTATCACCTTCTATTCGGCATATTTAATTAATCTATTATTTTTTCGATTTATTTAAAATATTACGCATTAGTGAATTAAATTTACGAAAATATGCGATCGAATGGCTGGAAAAAATATTATAATCTCACTACTTTGGCAGTGTTCATTGGTCCAGTACCACCGACACCACTAACGCTCCAAAACGAAGCGTCCTTTGTGACTTCCGAGTTCGGACACTTGCATTTAACGTCGTTGAGTTCTAAGCACGCTCTCATACCCGATGTGCCACACTCGACGAATATCCGTACAGTATTTTCGTCCGGTTTCGATTCTGTCGTTCTATTCGATTCCTCAATTTTTTCGAAATCCCGCAATTGGAAACCGATTGATTGCAAGAGGCAGACCAAAATAGGAGCGTCCGGTTTTTCTAGATTCTGCGATAATTTTTTATGTACAAAATTTCTGTGTACTCTGGACATTCGAAAAGGGAATTCGAATTTTTTACGATTTTGGAAAAAATGTTCTTGTTTCGATACAAGTTTGTTCATATTTTCAATCATTTCTTAGAATACATCGAAGACATGAAATAATAATTGATAACGAATCGTTTTCCTCGTCCAGAGAATAGCGGTTTATACATTGTATTCTGTTTTATAAAAAACGTTTGATCTCATTTTGATATCGAGAGACTATATGAACGTAAGTACAACAAATAAGTCTTCTGGCAGAGGCAATGGTTATTTGCAGATTCGTTAATTTTTACGAGGGTCGTTAAATTTTGGGTTTTTACTTACGTCTTCGGCCATGTTAGCATAAAACCACTTGACTGCCCATTGGAAAAATTTACGTTTCGCCGTCTGATGCCCTCCCATAATCGTTGCGGGGCTGCTACACGCACTCGCGGCTTCCATTGTAATAAATTAAATAAATAATATTAATATCGTTTTGTTCAAACGTTCAGCAACCGAGAAAAAAGCAGTTGGAAATAAATCAAGTGGTCGGAAAGATAGCCGAGCAGTTACTGGTTTCACAAGTCAATTCCGAACGCTTTCAAGGTTGTATTGAGGTTCCTTGTGTTTTCGATGTTTGTAAACACATTTTTTTCCCTCTTCAAGACGATTTTGTGCTGATTTTGTGCCACACAAATTTCATATTTTTCTGATACACTATTGCCGCTCTTGCGAATAAATTTTATACTATTATTTCACATCAATTGATAAAACAGGTTTTTAAACAACACAGACCTGAAGATGGCACCTCTTCTTAAAGTCAGCTTTCAAGCAAAATTAAACACATAACATTAAACATCAAGTTCAAAGACGATTTCTCGAAAATTGCGCATTAATTCATGATAAAATACTTTGCTGATATAACAATCGCGTTGCTACGAAGCAACGTTACTCTTTTTTAACATTCGCCCACGAGCGTTTTGTCAAAATACCTGTAAAAATTGAAAACAAAATATTGTGTCAGAAATCCGAGACGCTATTGTTGTTTTTTGCCTCATAATTTCGCACGTCATCAATTCGCAAATAATAAAAAGTGAATAAAAAGTTGGTAATCGCAAGAAATTTGTTTATGGACGCTTCGATGAGAGGGAGCCTGAATGCGAATCGCAACTCGGCAACTCGTAATTCAGTCAAAGATGGCCGTTGTCGACCGAATACTCTGGTGTATTTGCGTAGGATAAAAGAAAGAAATGTGTTTTACGCTTGTTAATTAACGTGATATAATTGATTATAGAGATCAGTTAACTGAAGGATAACCGTCGTGTCCGTCCAAAGGGTGAGTCTCGAATAATTGAAGTGTTCTTCAGTCGTTGAATTTTGGAAATTTCGTTGTATCTATTCAAGGATCGACAGCTAATCATATATACATATATAGATCCGTGCCAGCACGAATATCTCGTGCTGATAAACGTAATATCTCGTTTATTTGAGAAAAAAATGTCATCTTTCGTCCCTTAGTTAAATAGGGTGAAAATGGCAATTTTAAAAGTTCAATAGTTGCGACACAATTTCAAGTATTATATATATGTGCTATATCATGTATATATGCATTTCGGTAGAATCCTTCCATCGATCAAACTACTGGCTAGTGTGTACGATTCCTTTCGCGATTTAGCAATCGACCTGAGCGTAATTCAATTGTATCATTAGCTTCTCCGAAGTTATCGAACTTCATATAAGTTTTCGGAACGTTTTTTTAACTGCCAAATGATGGCATTCAGTTTACATTACTTTTTTTTTATTGTAAGAAAGTTTACGTGACCCATTCACTCGAATTGACAAATTTGCTAACATCAGTTTTATAAAATGAATATATAGATATATAAATTTAAGGTTTGTTTAATCAATGGAATTCGTTTCATTTTCATGGGATAACAAATGTTAAATTCAACAAACTGCAATTTTGCATAGAGAGTTTAGCAGTTATTCCAATTCATTCGTGCCATTGTTAATATTAACATTGTTTCCATGAATCAACTAAAAATTTGGTGAATACAAAATATTATCTTTAGATTTTTTTAATTTGTTTCAAATTTGGTTATGCACTTTTACGGATGCATATGTCAAACTTTGCAAAAACGGGTGATTCTTTTATTGATCAACAAAGCACTGTTTATTTATTGCAATTTCTCGTTGATCTTTGATTCGTTTTTCGTCAAAAGTTATGACTAAACGATAGGGTTAAAAGAATTGCAACGATTGATGGCAATTCGTAAGGATTCCCTCCTTACCTCACTCCTAGTGTTCTGTACCGTTGGCAGATTACCCCGAATCTTACTTTTGTGTTCGGACACGATAAAATGGTGGTATAACCGACGTTCTGTGAAAATCCCAAGTTTTTGTTTTGAACAGTGTAATAAAAATGTTAAAGTTTCATCAATGAGTTTTGGTTGAACTAGTGTAAAAATTACACAAGCTTGTCCAAAAACCAGAAAAACTCAAAATAAGTAAAATTGAGAGTGATCATGATACAAGCACACCAGATTGGTGTGGTTCTCATTGACACTCGGTAAGTAGCTGGTATTGAGGGAAAAAAATGCATAATTCCAGCGTTACCCCATTATAGTTTCTGTTGTTGAGCAAACATCACTGTGCATTTGAACAACGGAACTGAGATTAAGAAAACTATATTTATAAGCAAATATAATTAACGAGCACATGATTGAACCTTATACAAAAACTTTGCAATAACATAAGAGTTAATTTGGTATCTTAGTTATTTATTAGTAGACATAATAGAAAAGAAAAATAAACACAAATTGGGGGTAAGTACGAGGTTGTATCGTAGATATAAAAAAATGCATAATCTTATTTTTATAATGAAATAATAATCATGGTAACAAAATCACAATTAATCAATGTCAATACTTTCAGAATGCTTGGTTGACAAGAACCAAAAAAACAAAGTGAACAGGAATCTTTGCAGAAGTCAAAAAAATGCAGAATTTTGACGATCTTGACATCGAGGGTCGCAATCCTTCTCAGCTCTCTGAAGAGGAACGCGAGAAGGTAACTCTGCAATCCTGGGAAATAGCAATAAGTTCAAAGAAAAGAGTAAAAAAAAAAACAATCAACAATGAAGATAATTTTCTCACTGATGTTTGCTGAGGTTCGAAGAGAAATTTGAACGGTGGTCTATGGAAAAAAAGCTGTTTGATCACTGTTGAAAATGACTAGTTTTTTTGTGCATAGTGAATATTTTTAAAAGTGGTTTTAACACGAGACAATATTTGTATTTCCATCTATGTGTTTTCGGCAGGAAGAGCACAATCGTAAGAAATTGATGCGCAGCAGTGTAACGGCAGAGGATGGAACATTAAGGCCGGTTTATTCGTTAACCGATGACGACGACATATGGTGTCACATATGTAATATCGCATTGTTCGGAAAGCACAAATTGTTGAGTCACAATATGTGCAAACGTCATAAATTGAAACTCGAACGTTGGCCTTATTCTGTGTCGCTGTGGTCAAAACGCACCGACACAAGTTCAACTCCTAGAAGGATCAACGCTAATCCAACTGAGAATGTCCTGCCTGCTGCAGAAACTGTGGCACCTGGCGAACCGGTTCCACCCGGTATGGAAGACCAATTGATGAGCAGATCGACCACCATTCAAGTCAGTCTCGATCGACACCGAACTTCGCCCCTCGTTGGACTCGAATATCTTCTTGAACTCGTCGATAATGAGTCGTGCGAGCCAAGCTATACGTGCATACTTTGCGACAAACGTGGCGATCCGAGATCAGTGATGGAACATCTTATCAGTTATAATCATCGCATAACTTATCTCAATCGACATTTTCCCACTGTTTCAAGAGCCATCACCGAATTTCCACGTACGCCAAATTACAAACGCGGTGCTAACGAGATTTCGTTGCTCGTCGCGAAAAAGATCGAAGAGGTTTTTGGTCGCTTGCAACCCCAATTGGTCGAAAAATATCAATTCGAGAAAAACAAGATGCAGTATATCAAAAGAGTCTATGAAGATTATCACTTTAGGTAGGTCAACTTTCCTTCCTCCAATATTCTTCTTTACTTCTTTATTACCTCCTACCCTATACCACCTTTATCTCAACAAATGTCACCGGGACATTTATTCCCGTGATCAATATATTTCCAGCAGTTGAACTTCATCAATTTACCAAAAAATCTTTTTCAGACGAATAAACAAATACGCCCCTCGAATGGCGATTCGTGCAAGTGTATGTGACGAGTGTGCCTAAAGTGGACGTTTATTAATTCGACAATGCTTCCAACTAATTGACTGATATTTGTCACCCAAGTTGAGCTATCGGTCGTCTCGTGATTTTTTTACTTCAATATTTGACGAGTCTCTCGACATCAAGTCATTTTTTCCCATTTTCATTTAGAATGTGATTCATTCGAGTTGTGTATATTCCAAGATAGATGAATATTTTTTGAAACCGCACAAAAGTGGAAAACTGCATAAAATTTTGTGGAATTAAAAGGTTTTTCATTTCCTATGTCAAGTTCTCATCTCCATTTTCGTTTTCACAACGATTTATGTAAATTACATTAATTGTTGATAAAGTGGTGATGAAGGATTTTTGGAGTAAGTAGGCAAAGCTCGATGAATCAGCAGCTTAAGTTAACATTTATCATCGTTTGTTACAAATGCGATACAAACGCAGCATCACTCATTCGAATATTTGTTCATTATCATGCAACGTCAAAAAGTAATTATAAAATGTCATCTCTAACGATAAAATTCTGTTGGAATACAATAAAAACGGCAGTTCTGCGATCGGGAAATTTTCACATTGTTTTAACATTATTTTTTTCAAGAAATTCATCAAAATTCGATTCACGAGTAGCTTTTTTTCGACATAAATGTAAAAAAAGCAACTTACGCAAAAACAATGTGACGATTTGCAGCTCACGAATTTTCCGCAAACCTTTTCAATACTCCTTCGTTCGTTATTCGAAACAATGAAATTTCTTACATTAAAAAAAAAAAATAAAATAAAATAAAAACAAAATATTACAAAAGTATATCATTTTGAATTGTAACATTGAAACGTGGCTGTGTTGTTTCATATCGTACAGGGAAAGACCAGACAGAACATTTATGGAATGTTACGATGTGAGATGGATGACGAACTTTGACGAGATGATGGCTGAAATGTCGGGCGGAGGGAAAAAAGAAGGTGAGTTTAAAAAATATTATGAAACTGAATCTTGTCAAGTTGCACTACGATTTGGGCTTTATGATTGAAAAACAATGAAAATGAGGGTTTTTTTTCGTTGAATGTAAGATGATAATGAAGTAATGATAATATATTTCGTAAAAATATATTCGTGTCCTAATAGATGCGCAGCCACGATTCAATAAGCTCGAGCATTTGTATCAGCACGACGATAATCCAGAAGCACGTGTTAATTCGGAGGAAAACATGAAGAAAGATGGGCATAAAACCGATGCTGAACACTTTTCGAAGAAGATTGAAACGAAGGACAAAGAAAAAGCGTTAGTAAAATCGAAATCATATGAAACAGTCTTCTTTTTAGAAAACGAACCAGAAAAATATTCTGATGATAATAATTGCTGGTGTTTCGTTTATGAAAAAAAAAAAAAAATCGTGGAGAATGACTGATAAAGTCTCCACATTATTTTTATAGTTGTAAATCGAATGTTTGTTCTCTTTAGGGGATGGAAGATCCGAATATTGACGAAAGAAAAATTAAATGCTCGAAAGATGGACAAAAGCGAGGAAAAGTCGAAGACCGCTGCTCCGATCCGACCCTCCGACGATACAAAATCTCTGTCCTCGTTATCCAGTATTTCTAGCAGCCCTTCACCCTCTCGTTCGCGATCGCGTTCGCGTAGCCGAGATCGTCGGAGTGGTAACGCGGGTTCGGTAACCGGAGGAGATCGGCGCAAGTGTCGCGATCGTTCGCGTTACAGTCGTTCGCGTTCTCGTTCGCATTCTCGAAGGCCACTGCGGGAGCGTGACATGTGGGAAAAGTATCGTGAGTTGATAAAACGTTCGGAGGAGACGCTCCAGCGAGCGCTCAAGTTCCACGAGAAAAATCCGGAGAAGCATCCGTCTTATCCGGACGAATGGAAGAAATTTTGGAATCGTCGCTACAAGGAATTGCAAGCGGATGGAAAGGATCCGAGCAAGCATGACTTTAAGCCTGAATGGATTGAATTTTGGAACAAACGCATGCGCGAGATACACGCCGAGGAGTTGCAGCAGAGAAAGGAGGAGATAAGGAAACGCCTCGAACTGCCGGAAGATCGGCCGCCGGTCGAGAAACTTACAAAACCAGAAAAACTCGAGAGAGTTGAAAGAGCCGAAAAGAACGAAAGCAAAACTGAGAAATCCGAGAAGTGGTTGGCTGGCAGAGCGAGCAGTCGCGAAAACCGCGAGACTTCGCCGTCCTCGATCAAACGCTCTCGTCATCACGTCGAGAGCGACGACGATGTCGAGTACGTCGGTACTACGAAAACTATAAAAACGACGGAATACATCGATCGCCATGAGCCGATGAGAGAGCGGGATTACGGTTACACGTACACACGTGGAAAATCCGGAATTTACAGAACATCTTATTATCCTCCAAGCAGAGTTCTGATACCTTCGCGTCCTCGACATTACCCAACCTCTTATCTTAAAGAAAAGTCACCGAGTCCACCGCCAAAAGAGGAGTTGCTGCGAGAGGATCTCGAGATCGTAGGTCTTCTGCGTTTACTGACAGCGCTGGAAGGTCAACTCGGATCGTTAGGTCCGAAGATCGTGACATTGCTATCGCGTGCTCTCGCAGCGGAGAAAGCTCAGCCGAATTCAGCCGAAGATTTGCTCAATGACGAGGAAGTTTGCGTCCTCTTTGAGACGGTGAAGGAGAAGTTGAAAGGGCAACTTTTCGCCGGCATGATAGAGAAAGTAGCGATAGCACCGACCAAATCGGCTATACAAAATATCGCCAAGTTGCTTCACAAGGCTTCGGAGACCAAGAGAAAAGTGGAACAATTATTGAAGCAGCAGATGCAGGAAGAAGAGGAGAAAAGGAAGAGACGTGAAATGGAATTGACAAGGCCGCTGATCACCTCGTTCGCTAATTCCTCTCGAACGATTTTTCAAAGAGTCGGAGATGCTTCGAAGCTGCGCTCGGAGCCGGTCAGTGTTCCTGGGGTTGGAGCCGTCGACAAAATCGCGATAGCTAATCAAATCGCCGCAGCTCTCGTGGCGCAGGGACGGACAAATGTGTCTCAGGATGAGCTCGAGACTCTTATAAACGCTGTAGTTGGCATGGCCGAGGCTTCGCAGCACAGCGATAAACCGATAACGGCGGCGAGCTTCGTCAAAGGATTAACCGCCGGAAAGCAGGGAACCCCAACGGAAGTTTCCGCCGTTGGGAGTTCGACGGCTGCGTCGATAGCTACAAAAGTGCTAGAAGTTTCGCCGATTGCGACGACGGCTCGTGCCGGTACTCCGGGACTTGGAACGACCAAAGCTCCGTCCCCGGATCCACCGGTTGTGCAGAAACCTCGAGAAGAGAGAGCATCTTCGTCGCAGCGTAGAGACAGTTCGCCGACTCGCCAGAGAGAATCGACGAGTCATCAGAGAGAAATAGGCTTTGGTAATCAGCGAGAAACTAACGATCGTCCGAAATCATCGAGAATGGAAAGTTTGTCGGACAACGACCTTAAAACCCTCTTGCAAAACTTCAAGGACCTCGGCACCGATGAGCAACACGGATTAATCAATTTTTTGAAAAAATTGGAAGCCACAGATTTGCCTCGAGTGGAAAAGCTCCGGGGTTACGTGAATCTCGGTACACCATCGACGAAAAGAGAGCCAACCCCGTCGAGGGAGCCGTTGTTGAATCGCAGCCAACATCCGAGAGGAGGCAGAAGCGTGTCACCCTTTTCGTCCCGTAAAATCAACCAAAATCCATCCGACGATGAAGAAAAGTGGAAACCGAAGCTCGATATGTTTGCCGATGACGAAGCAGAATTGAAGCAACAACATCAGAGGCAACAACAGCAGCAACAGCCCCAAGAAAGTGGTAAGCGACCAAAAGCTAAAGTCGATCTTTCCGACGACGACGATGATTACTCTTTCGAAGATATTTACAAAGCAGCTGATAAAAACGTGAGCGAAAGTGAAAAAGCAAGAAGAAAAAAATCATCGAGATCACGTTCCAATTCTTCGCGATCTTGGTCTCGTTCGAGATCCCGATCACCAACAAGATCGAGAGTTTCACCTTCGTCGAAGACGCGAGACGAAGGCAACAGCGATCCAAACGCTATACTCAACGAAACTAAACGACTCATAGCGAACATAATGGGCGATTTGCCGAACAAATACGTCGTTAAATCACACGCAGCTCCTAGGCTCGATAACGTCGATACCAGTCTCCCAATCCCACCAATTCCACAGCTTCCGATACCACAACAAAATCTTTATAACTCTAATTACCAGAATGACTCAACTCTACAAAAACAGCAACAAGCGATGGCCGGACAATCTTCTTCGTCAATGGCTTATCAGCAAATGAGCAATCAATTTGCTTCTTATCAACAGCAGCAGCAGCAGCAGCAGCAGCAGCAGCAGCACCACCAACAACAACAGCAACCACAAAACAACTTCAATCCTAATTCTGGGGCTTTCATGAACAATGGTTATAATTATAATCAATCGTATGGTAATATGCCAAACATGATTCCTAACAATCAAGCACAACAATCTTACGCTGCTGCACCCATGCAGAATAATCAGTACGGACAACAGCAACAAACTTTGCAACAACAACAGCAACAACAGCAACAGATGTACGGGGTCGGGCCCCCGCAATATGGTGCACCAAACACCGGTCCTCCTATCGGTTACCCTCAACAACAGTATGGAAATTATCCTCAACAAAGATTTTACTGAATTCATGTTTAAATTCATACTGAATTCATGATCATTGATCCAATCAAACAGATTGCGTGATCCATTTTTTTTATATACTGTGAACATATAAGTTAACGTCGCCAGAATTGATTATGAGGAAGATACGTTGTGAAATTCATTGGTTACAATCAGCAGTGTTTGTGCAAAAGGTGATGAAACAACAACAACTCTATTTTACATAAACCACTCCCCTGTTTCTGGTGAACTTCGACAGTTTTGTTTTCGTGATCATTCGAAACTTGCCATTTTCGAAGCAATCGATAAATGCTTTTTTTTTTATTGTTCGTCCTATTTTACGATGAGACTAGAGATCATCGTATTTTATGTAGATTCATATTATTGAATAAAGGCAAAAACAAATATAATCCGTGAGAATATTCATGTTTCGAGACGATCTCAATCGACACTCCAGCGTTAAGAGGTTAGGGGTAGCTCAACGTGAAAAATAAGCGTGTTCAATCATTTTTCTCACAAAATTTGAATATTATTTGGTGATTCTAATGGAACAAAATTATTATAGAATGTGAAAAAGATATTAAATTGAACGAAGTTATCGCTGTTTTGAATTTTGACCACCCCTAAACCCCTTATGCGCATCGATGAAATTTCAGGTATGTAAGAACTAATATTCTCTTGACAATGGCTGAAATTCCTTTGTTTGCGGTCCGAGACAAAAACATTTTATTGATTTACAGTATATATCGAAAGTCACGACTCTCCGAATTTTTAATCATGACACGTTTATTGAAATTCTAAACTGACAACAATTTCATCCGAGCAAATGGTGATGCAGAAGTTCAAATTTAAGATTTTTACAAAATTCACTTGAAAGGTAACATTCGTGGAGCCCTCGTATCAAATTGTGTTGAAAATGAAATATTTACCGTTCGACGGTGAAATGAACGTAAGTCGAGTTACCGCTCGACTTATTTTCCTGAATTTTCTGTTTCCCCGGCCAAATACAGAAATCCGATTGGAAATTCAGTTCGGGCGCGTTCTTGCCTACGGTCGGTCACAAAATCATTTTTCATCATACTTGAAGCCCGAACCCGAACCTAATGGCACACTAGTCCTCTGATTTGTGTGATAGAAACTGTCAAAATCAGTCTCGCAGAGTTTTATGTGTATTCAGAGAAATGGTCATAATGAAAAATTTTCTACCAAAATGTATTGCTGCTCCAGTGATTTATCGCGTGTCTGTTGTACCGCCGTAAGATATTTCGTGTCCGCGCAACGTAACTAGTACAAAAATTGAAGTGAAGATTCCGCTGCAAACGATTCCTCAGGGAGTTTTCAATTTTTCCGGCTTAAAAAAACCGATCATTTGTTACTTGCAAACTGGGTAGTGATTTTTAAATATAGTCCGCCATTTTGTGTAATTCGTGAAAATATTCTGTTAATTGATAATGGCGTGAACACTTCCGTGCGGATGCAATCAAGAAGCAAGTGGCGTTTGGTGAAGAAGAGACAAAAAGAAAACGTCGAGTCGGAAGACGAGGAAGTGTTAATTGTGGCAAGATTAGTGAGAACTGCGTGCACGAGAATAATGGCAAATTTCGCGATGACGCAAGACCGGACGTTGACGATACTTGCTCGTTCGAGGGACGAGTTTTCATCTGACAAATCGAGGATGGAGTGAGTAATGCAGCATTATTTTTCTTTATTATTCTTCTATTTTTCTCTTCATAAAACACAAAAACGTAAGAAACAAGCTCAAAATAACCTCAAAAAATGTATATAACCAATCAGTTTGCATCGAATGCCAATCTACATTGTCCACCAAACGAAAATCAAGGAAACATATTTTCAGAGGTCAAACGTCAGGCAAATTAAGGTAGATTTCCTCGTACACTTTCACTGTACAGCCAGTGAAATAAATACGTGTGGTTATTTATGAGATAAAAAAGTTGTGCAATTGAGATAATGACAGCGAGAGAGAAAGGCAAGTCCGTAAGGATACAGGAGTCGTAAAAAGCGAAATTTTCATTGGGAAGACTATTCGTATACAGCTTATACCTAAGAAAACAAGTCGAATGACTAATTTTTTCGTAGTATTCTCAGTTTATGTCTCGCTGACAAGAAAACTTACCGTTACATTTTATCGCATGGTACGGAAGCTCGGAAAAAATGATTTTAATACACAATCATTATTCGCAACATTTTTTATAGTTTCTGGCCGATGTACTACAGCAATCAAGTGTACTTTAATCGTCTCGTAAATAGTAGCGAAGTCGACCGACGATGTTTTTTGTCTCAATAAATATTCCAGAGATCCGAGTGATAAAAAAAACCCAAATTTTTATGTACGTTTCAAAAGGAATTTCTTTGTAGCCCTGTTTTTTAAATATACTTGTCGATCAAAGTATGTCAGACTTTGTTCGAGCCAACGCGAAAGATGGAAAAAAATTGACAGCCTGAAAAATGTCTCAACGTTTAGGAAAACATTGAATTTATTAATGAAAATGAAAATACAATAATTTGTGTCCAAAATCGCATCGAAAGCTTACACGAAGCAATCCGTATCTCGTGTGCGCGTAAATACTCGTAATCAGACGTACTTGATTCTCTTACTGAAAGCGCGCAGCTGTGGTGTCCGCGTTTTGTAACGTCCGCGGCACGAGCCTCGCATTTCTTCGCCGATCTCTTACAATCTCGTGTTCCTCGATTCCAGCTTACTAGCACGCGCTCTTCGCGACGCCCACGTTATTAAAAACCGGCCGCCATAGCCATACTCGATCTTATACGAGCGAGCATAACGCCTACTTACCTTTATCCGTACTTTGAATATTGTATACGAAAATAAATATCGAACACTATACGGCCATATAAAAGGTATTTTAAGGTGACTACTACAGTATTCTTTGACCAAATCAGTGCTGAAGAACTTTTCGTACGGTCAGCGCTGTCGGGTTATTCGAAGGTAGAAAGTCGAAAATACGGAAATGGAAATTCGTTAAAAACTTAAAAAATTCGTTGAATTCCTTCTAATTAGCGACGCTGAAGTGTGCAACGTTGGAGTCCAACGAAATGAAGGAAAAAAACATTTGTAATTCACCAATTTTTTACGTAACGAAGTATCAGTGCAGATTGAAAAACTACGAATTGCGAATTCGACAAGAAATTAAACTGGAGAATTACTCGAATTATTGGAGGTTTTTTTTAAAACATTTCGTTGGACTCCAACGCTGCAAACTTCAGCATCATTATAATTAAAATTATCATCGATGGAGATTCCCTCGGAAATGATGCTTCTAGAGAAAGTGAAGAAAGCATTTGGAGGGGGGTGAATTTGTGAATCAAGTGAGAGCTTCCAATCGGGCAATTATTGCTTGACATTTTATTAACAAAAGAAATAATTGTAAATGACTCAATCACAATATTAATCGATGGCAATAAATTCGAGTGGTAAATTTGAAAACTATTTCCAAGTCCCGTGTGTTCCTATTTGTGTACGAGGTTGTAAAAAAAACGGGGTTTTGAAAAATTTATTAAAAAGGAGACGGAAACATGTGTCTTTGGTATAATGGACATAAAATTCGCAATTTTAGTCGCAGTTTTTTTTTCCATATCGTGGGCGTTCTCCACGATTGAGGCTCATCTTCATTTGCATCATTTTATCTCCGAAACTCGGTAGTAAATATACATTCATTTCTTCTCCAAGTTTCGATAAAGAATTGACTCTCGGGGAGTTACTCTCTCAGCTTCGTTGGCTTCTTTAACGGCTCTTCTTCTCAAAGCCAACAATCTCGTGCGAGGCCTCGTGCCCCGAGTCCTCGCAACTTATCTCGTTTTGTTGCTCGCTTAAATGTGCTCCCCGCGAGAGTGGCTATTCAGACTCTTCGTAGCCTTTCGTCCTCCGACACCTACGCGCTCTTTATTTTGCCTCCTACGTATACTCGTCTCCCGGTTTTCGTGCCGCCTCGCGCTTCTCATTCTCACTTTATTCGTAACGATCAAGCTTACCGAGCTGAAAGCTCAACCGAGACTTTCTTCGCTGGACTATTTTCGTTGGACAACTCGAGTCGAGATTCGGAATTCTTCCAGAAGAAATTCAACATTATCGTTCATTTGGTCGCCCCTTTAAATAATAAGTGAACAATCCAAATTGGCGAACGTAGGATTAGTCACGAAACGTTTTATCGTGGGTGGGACAACTGAGAGCTGAAGAAAATAACGGAGAGCGAGAACGCATTTCGCTCCCGGTCTGATTGCTGCCAATCTTCTCAATCTTCTTCTCAATCTTGTGCCTCTTGATGATGGAACCTCTCTCCGTTAGCGGCTAACGTCGCGACCTCCCTTTGTTGATTCATGCATCGGATGAGAGACGCTTGACCTCTCGCGTTTTTCTTCGTTTCTGTCTTCCTCTCACTCTCGATGAAACCAAGATGAAGAAAAACAATGAGAAAGCCGCTGAAATGTCATTGGAAGATACAATTTTCCCACGTGCGCTTTCGAATTATTTGGACAAACTCTCTTTTGTCAATTTTAATAAAACTTTGGCACGAATTTTCAAAATTATTTACTGCTCTCTCTGAAAGGATCTCCGCCAAATTTCAAAATCACGTGAATTACTTTTTTCCTCAATTCTTGTCGAAATAAATTTCTTCGAAATTCATCGATTGCTGTTTACAGTTGAATTCCTAACGAGCAGGCCCCGCTCAGCAATAAAATTATGCCGAGCATTAACAATTTTCGAAAATAAATCATCTCCCTGCCAAAAAAAACCAAATCATAAATTCAATGAATTGAGTTGAAAAAATTGAAACGAGGAATAAATTATATTTTTTTCTGCTCACCAGGAATCTCCATCAAAGTGTCTCCACAAAAAATCATGTTCCACTTCGACACAGTGATTTTCGGAGGGGAAACCAAACACGCACACATGGACACACAGAATAAGGAGGCTGCGAGAAACGAAGGTGTTTTCTAAAAATAGAAACTGCGTGGAAATTTGATAATCCACGCCACGGGGAGTCTGGAAGCTTGTGATGGATCCTCGGCAGGGTAAAGTGACGCGAGGCTCTTCAGGGTGCAGAAAGGACCTGTTGCACGTGTCGTTTTTTCGTCATCGTCTTTCACCCTCGAAACTTTTTCTCCTCGGAGCCACAGCGTGAAAGTAACAACCACCGGTAGCTTTCTTCGAAGCGGCTCTTCTCGAACTCGTACAGCTCTGCGGAGCCCCTCATCTACTGTATTTATGTAAATATGTGTTCGAGTACATACGTGCTCGTTAAAATTCATATTCAAACACACGCAGAATGCGTAGAGGTCGTAGAAGCGACCGAGAGCGTGTGTGTGATCGTAGACTCGTATTTACTCGTGTATGGGTTCAAACAAACAAACCGGGTGTCTTGAAAGTTACTCGTGCAACGCTTGTGTGTGTGTGGGAGAACATAAAAACAAGACAAAGCAGCGTAAAACATGCTTGACGATCGAAATAGCCGGGGAGAACGAATCGTAACTTTTTGGCAAATCTCTTCTCGTGGGTAATTTTGCGAGGTTCGATCGTCATTGAAAAAATTTCAAGGAAATTGTTTTTATAAAAAAATTGAAATTTTTCTGGGCGATTTCAGTAGATCGTTCGTTTGGATCGTAAGAAATGGCGAAAAATTTTGAAGTTTCGTTCTCACCGGAGCGTTCGAAGATCGTCGGGAAATGTAATGTTTTGATTTTCAACTAGCGACACCCCGTATACGTATTTATAGTGGTATACAGTTGCAAAGAGGCGTGGAGTGTGTGCAGCTGGTTCTCCTTGTTTTTTCCTTCAATCTCAGCCACACGCGCACCCTCTTCTTGCAGTATATTTGTAAACGGAGACGTTGCGACAGTACGCCTCATGGATTTTATCTGTACAAAACAGTTAACGGGACCGTAACGCATTTTAACGTCTGCTAATGGATCGAGACCGGAGATGGGGATCATTAGCACAAGAAATTGTTGAAAAACCGGAATTTTTCTAAATCCATTAGTCTTGAACGAATGAAAAGGAAATAAAACATTTGTATTGACAATTTCAACGATAATTTATAGGCGCGAAGTGATGAATTTTTTTTTCCTCTACTTTTATGACCGCGATAAAACGTAGAGGAATCTAATCGTGCATAAAAAGTTGAGGTTAGCCTCGAGCTATTATCTTTTGTGAGAGAAACTGTGAACGGTCATTCATATGGTTTATTGCTTTGTAAACTTCATCGTGGACTTTGATTGAATAACTTGACGCGACTGCTTAATTTCGTTGAGTCGTTCCGTAACGATTTTCACCGAAATTCCGATTGACTTTTCACGTCGTGGGAACGACTTTCCAAGTAAATGGTGTCATTAGAAAAAAGGGATTTTCGTAACAAGCGTTCATTCACAGACAAGACCATGACAGGATGAAAAATTCCGAATTTCTTTTCACGAAGGTAAATATCCTCGGTTTTTCGCGAGACGAAACAGCAAGATACGAAATGAGGGACCACATGCGCAGTCACGTAAATTCAAAGGACTTTTTAAAACAGTTTGGTATTTGTAGATGCGGCAAGAAACAGGAAAAACTGCTATTATTTCAAGCTTTCGAGTGATTTCGGAAAAGAAGAAACATCCCGTGTGACTACCTGTCGCTCGGTGCAGCCGTTTCTAAATCCTATTTGTGTTTGTATCCTCGTGGACGCCCGGACGGGTTTACACATTTTCACGACGGAGCTGAATGTCGGCGGGGACGAAAAGAGGTTTTTGTCGAGATCTTGCACGTCCGGAGGATGGCTGTTGACTTTATTCCTTCGTTCTTGAGATCTTCTTCGGTTTCTGCAGGACCTGTTTCTCCTCCTTTTCTATTCGTTGGCTTGGACGAAAAATAAAAATAATAACTTCAATATTTTCATAATTTTCTAACGTTCTCAAAATTTCTAAAAATAACTGCTAATTTTGTTCGTTAAAACTGTGATTTTTCATCGTCACTTTGATGTTTTGTTTTTTCGTAAAATTTTAAGGAAAAGTTGTTTTTCGTGTGGAATCGACGAGCAAAAGGTAAGAAAATGGGCCGAAAATTTACCACGAAAAGCCCACCATTGTTCGGTGTAAAATTGCACTTCCTCGCTCCATCTCAATCCCCACGATCGAGCAGAGAGCTGCGTTAAGTGCAGCGTCGCTTCATGGGCGTGGATGTAGCACGTGCTACGAATTTTCAATGTGAAAAAATTGGGCGCTTTCTCCGACGAGCAACGGAGCCGAGAAGTGACCTGACACGCGAAGATCTCGATTTTCTTGCTCGTAAGAGTTTCCCTTCTTTTTCTTGAACTTTCTGACGGAGCTCATTGTTTCTTTTTTAGCGTTGAATCGTTGGAAGGCCGCTGGAGGACATTCGCCGACAGAGAGCACCAGAAACGAGGATAAAATTTCCCAGTATTCGTTCAACATTTCGAATGATTGGTGGCCAAAGCGAGCAAACGAAATGATTCGATCGAATTTAGGCTTGCCCGGTCGCTCGATGCTTCAGCAAAAGGGGAGTGCGACGTGAGATCCTTGAAATTTGAAGCCTCTCCTTGTGCGCGCACATTCCTCAGCCTATTCCTTCCGATGCATCCTGGAGAAGGGGAAAAATTTCGTTCAGCTCTCTGTAATCGTAAAAGGATCGTGTAAACCGAAAAGGATGAAAGAAAAAACGAACAATAAGAAAAAAAAAGGCGATAAAAGTGAGTAATAACGTTTGGAGATACTTCGTATACCGCAGAAAATTGTAAAAGGATCATTAAATTTTATGAAGATAATCATTAAGAACGTTCAACACTCTTTGGGCGGCGCAGGAAGTGTCCAAAATTTTTTTCTCCGCCTTCTCATGCTTAGTTTTTTCTTGTGGGGTCAATCGAGCTCCCCCTCCGTGTCCCTTTCTCTCAGTGTCTGTCTCCCAGGTGTATCGGTGTCGTATGCAGGATGATGATCGATGCCATAGTTCTGGAGCTTCTTTCAGTACCGGCGAAGCCTCGTAGATGTTCTGCCCTCATCGTTCCCTCAGTCCCAAGGAATCCGGACAATTGTGCCTCGCAGGAATGCAGCAAAATGTCGATACGTCACTCATGCCACAGGCTTGTTTTGAAACATTGAAAATTTGTCGAGTTCACTCGCCCTCGAATCTCGTGCTCCGAGTCATTTTCTCCCAGCGTATTTAATCTAAATTCAAATGCTCTGATGACGACGCGTGAAAGAATTTTGAAGTTGGAAAAATAATGAGAACATTCGCAGAAATCTTGACTTTGAGTTTGCTCGGTGAACTCGGATTTAAAAAAAAAACACGAGCAACAGCGAAAGGAAAAATAAGAGCTGCACGGAGAGTCGAGGACACACCTACGCCCTGCAGGCCCAGACAGGGACTACCATTAATCCCAAGGTTGAAAGAGTTCGCTCGAATCCGCCGGTTGCCCGACATACACGCTGCACATCCCTCTTTTCGGCCGAATGTTGCATTGCGATTATGCTTAATAAAATCACATAAGACAATCGTTAAAGTAAAATACCACGAGTTCAGGTAAGCTCGAGTGTAAAAAGAACGATGAAAAATATATTTCGAGTACCTGAGGATACTTACAGGCCGATGAAACCGTCTGAAACGTCATTAAAACGAAGGCAACGAAAGATCGTCAGAACTTCGAGGACGTAGCAGCAGCAGCAATGAAGAAAATGAGCACTGCAACGAAGACTAACGAGAGCATGAGAATATGGGAAGGGGGCAAGAGAAGAAAAGCAGGAAGATCAAATGCGAAAGTGAAATAACAATAGCGTAAGGGAGGGCAATAAAAAAGCGATAAAAAGGACATATAAAGATAAAAAATAAAGAACGAAAATGTACGAGAAAGCGAGCAATATTTAATGGTGGTGCCCGAAGGGTTTCTGGGCTTGTCAAGATTATACAGTATGCTCACGTACACAGGGCTTGAATGTTTTTCAAATATATAAATATATTCGTGTGTATATATACCTATACATAATAACAGAGCGTTGTCGCTAACCGAAATCCAGATCGGTCCAGTGTGTATGCTTCGTAATCGTATGCAGCACGGGCGCGCCTGAGGCCTTTCTCTCTGCTTTATTCTTTTCGATTTATTTTATTTTATCTCCTTTTTTCAACGCTCTCTATACAGATATATATTTTTTATTGCTCTTTCTTCCGTCGTCTCTCTTTCGCCCTCGCGATCAGCCCCACCTCTTCTTTCCTATTATACTCTTGTATTGGCAAGCCATACACAGCATAACCTCACGGACCATATATTGGTCGTCGCTCTCTCGGACGACCAACCGAACAGGTTTTCTTTCGGTGGCTCCAGGGGGCGCTCCTCCTTCCTTCTGCTCCTTCATCTCTCTCTCTCTCTCTCCTTCTCTCTTTTGGTCTCTCGGGCGCTCGAGCCTCGCGCATAAAAGCATTGGGACAACTCGGACGCTGGAACTTCAGCGATCTTCGCGCATAACCTCTCCTTTGCTCTTTCTTTTCCTTTTACCTCATCTTGTTCTCGCTCCGGATCCCCCGGTCTAATTACGTCTTACAATCGGCCAATCACCTTGTCGATTTGTAATACACACGCACGCTCTCGCGCGTCACTTCATTCGCGGACGTACCCACAATATTAATCGCTACGGACCGTTTTACGAAATTGTTATTGATCGCTTCAATTCCATTATTCAAATGTACGCGAAACTTATTGTCATTCGGCGGCGTCACCCGCGACACCAGCGACACGAGTTAACGTTTTTCCCCCTCCTGCCCAGCAACGACTCTCATACTTTTGCTGCGATCCGCGAGATGGCTGCGAGCAAACTTTCTCGCGAACGAGAAGAGATCGGGCCGACAATATTCCAATACATATTATTCACTGAAAATAAAACAACTCGAGAAAAACATCGAAATAAGACGACGAATAAGCCAACAAAAACACATGTCAACAATCGGCGTTGTAAATCCAAAAGAATCAATAAAGTAAACTTTTCAACGAGACTTTATCGAAATACGAAACCTCCGGCCATTTTTTCTAATTTTGTTGTTTCGTATTTCTTTACAACTTACACACATTTACCCAATCGATTCCCATTCGATTATCTTCTATTGACAGTCCGCCTTGGAACTCAATCGCATCGTCACGCATAAATATGATGAGATAAAACAGAAAATTTTTCAGTCGAGGGTGAATAATAAATGACAGAAATCTCTTCGATACAAGAGCTTAAATTCCGGTTTGAAATTGAATCGTTAATACAGATGTGAAAGACTGTTGAGAAGGACTTTTCAATATATGTTGATAAAATAGAAATAAAAAAAAAACAAAAAACGAGCGTAGAAGTGAAAAATAATAAATCGATAGAAAAAAGTGTTATAGGAATATTATTATAAACGCTATCGCGGCCGCGCGACCACTCCCATATCGCATCGCGTAGTGCATAGATTTCTTTTTTTTTTTTTTTATCTTTTTCATTTAAATTTTTATCTCGTTTTGTTCCGCACTCACATAAGTGTGTTTCTATATTTGCATTTATATATGATAATATATATATATACCTCCATTTATGTGCGAGAGCCAGAATCTCGTTTATGCAAGCCGCGATCGGTGAACTGGAACAAGTCTGAAGCGGAATCACGTGTGCGAGGATTTCAACGCCAACTGGACCCATCGCTTCGATTCTAAACTGTTCTCGACTCATTTCACAATTTTTCAAAACTTTTCGACACCACGAAGAAATATTCCGATCGCATGGAAACTGTTTTAGTTCGACGAATTCCGTGATATGTGTAGGGTATTTTTTTGATTTATTTGTTTTTTGGAATAACTTTGGTTAAAATGAAACATTCACTGCGCTTGCTGAAAGATTTTTTGTTAGCCTCGAGTCTTTATTTGAATTTTCACAAGAACCGGATTCAAAATTGATGTTTTTCAAAAGATCGATTTGGAAAGAAGATTTTCAAAATTTTAGTTTCTCGTTGAGAGAAAGAAATGAAAACGTTTCCTCAAAGCGTTTCGTGTCGGATGTTTCGCGATTGGCGATCTCGTTTCGTTCCACTTCGATATTCCTTGCGAATTCAAATCCGACAGATTCTTCGATACAAAGTATCAGATGCCAAGCCTTTTCCATCTCGAATTCACAAAGCAATAATCAGTAGTCAAATATTCCTTGAGACATCGAAAAGAGTGCAGAGACCGAAGTTCATCTGTCATAAAATTGAAAAACGTAGGTTCAAACGAAAGTTCAAAAAAATGGAGGTGCCCCATATTCGAACTAATTTATAAACTCGTTCGAAAACCAGATGAATACCATCTACTGTTCGATGACGTAAGACATCGTTTTTTGTCTTCAAATTGGCAAAGAATGTACGAAAGACTTCTATATATAGCGTAATATAATATTGTATACATAAGTGCGCAGAGGTTGAAACGACAGAAGAAAGGAGAGCACAAAACGAGCGCGTGTGCACATGCACACAACCGGCTAGGTTCGTTTCCTTTTTCTTTTTGTTTCGTTGTCTCGAAGGCTTTTTATGCTTAGGCCACTCCCTGTTGGGCGACAACGACGTCCATGTGTTCTCCATACAGGTATATACACGTTACGGTACGTAAAGATAAAATATACGTATATTAATGTTACGATATATGTACAAAACCGTATATTTGTGCCACGACATATGTAGCTGAAAAAACGTTTATCTGTGCATGCTACACACGTATTTCATTTACACTTATACACCACTATTTATACGTAGACTTAATATAGCGCAGTATTCACGAGATCGTATTTATAAATCGCGTATTCGAAAGCCCGGAGTCTGGTTGTACGCGAGGTGGCACGAGCTAGCTGTCCCCGCCATACCTTATCAGAACGAGCACTGTCCATAAAGGCTTCGAGAGACCAACACATACGGAGGGAATACTATGCTTGAATAAGGTACTTGTCGCGTGAAGGCTTTCCCGTAATTTACAAATACCCGGACTCTAACCTCCTCTACATGGCTCGAATCATGCCGATCTCCAGCAGTTTACTGACGGGAAATCTTTGGGGAAATCGATTCACGTTTTTTTCTCGTTCTTGCTTTACGATTATTTTTTACTTGTGAACAGAGTGTACTCGTGAACACGAGTGTACCGTGCTGCTATACTTTTTTATGGACAGGGTTACGTGTTACGTGGAGGGCATTGGGAAATCACAAATTCCACAACGACATCTGGTGGACGTTTTAATTACTGTGTCCCGAGCGACATAACCTCATTTTTCAAATTCCGTAACGATTTCGGGTTATTGGGATAAATTAGAATTTCGGGAGTGTTTTATCCACGAACAGCAATGATCGTCAATAGCGTATATCAATAGCGATATATTTTTATGTTTGTTCAATACGCGGACTCAATTACTGTTAGACGGGAATTGCGTCGAAACTCAAGCCAAAGCAGACTGGAGATATGTACATAAAATAAAGTTCTCGAGTCCCTTCATCTTTTTGATGTTTACATTGCTGTTGGAGCAGCTTTACGAATAGGATTTGTTTCTCTTCGGAGAAAATAATCGTTGGGAGAGTCGAAACGGCGCTGCTTTCCACATCGCTCTTCGCATTAAATTCATTTAATCTTTCAAGAATCTCGATATAAAAAACGGCATAAGCAAAAAGCTCGAATAGAAAATGTGGCTTCTAGTGAATTTTGATGTTATTATTTAATCTTTGAAAAATTACTGTGCCCTGCACACGTATTAAAATCGCATAAATTTATTTATACGCGAGTGTAATCAAATAAAATGAAAAACTCCGAGGCTCTCGGTGCATGTTTGTACTTTGTACTCGGAATTCTCCGTGCACCCTAGGAATAAAGCATATTTACCATGCTCTTCACAGGATCGAGCTTCCCCGGATCGCGAAAGTATTTACACAGTAATTTCAAGTAGGACTTACCACTGCGGATCTCAAATTGGTCGGTGGTTTCATGATCTTGAGTGAAAGAAAAGAGAAAAATTATTGGAGATACGAGAGTCAACGGTGGCTATTGAAATTGCGTCAAACACAGGAAGATTTTTAACGAGAAATTCTTCATCGAAGTATCCAAATTACAGAAATTAAGGTGACGTTGATGCGTGACGAGTTGTGTGGAACGGCCGAAGGAAAAGTTGACAGAATAATTAAGGCTGTAAAGTGAACTTTATTTTTTTGAGAACACCAACAGATATTTCGGGCTGTAGTGATAAGAAGCCATTTCCGCAACGGCGTCGATGCACCGCTTCGCCATCGGAGTTGGCAAGCTATCGCGAGATTCGATGACGAAAAGAAAAAGAGTGGCTGAAGCGTCGATCGTCGGAGTCCTCGTTGAATATTTGACAAGTCGGGGACCGAGTTCTCCGGAAGTTTGAAATCTGCAACGAAATTAATTCTCAAAGGAGGCAAACTTTTCATCAACTTTGTGTGCGGTTCTTCGATTAATGGATTTGTGAGAACTTCCTTGCCGTTAAAACGCGTCATCAACTTCAACTTTTATTGTCATCGAAATCTGTTCGTATTTCCTTCCACCATTCGCATTCGCGACTTGCCCTTAATTCTTAGTGTCAAGTATAAATTTCTCCGTTATTCAATCGTCAAAATTGACAAGCGCTCTCTATACATGGGTTTTATTTATATTTTTTTTTCTCTGAAAAACTAATTCATAAATGAGAAAAACCGTCGACTTTTCTCTCGGATATCGCGAATTATTAATAGGAACCCTTAATTCGTTGCGACGTTTGCACCGATTTGAGGGTGCGAGTCACTTCAGACCTTTCATACGGGAATCGATGAAAGAAAAATATGTGATAGAAAAATATAACGCGAGGAAAAAACCGAGCGCCCCGTGTCGTTATCTCCTTGAAAAGAAAAATGCGGTGTCGCCGATGCGTGCGTGCAACATAAATAAACGCATAAATATATGATTACTCGGCTTTGTTGTCGTTACGTATCCTTCGCGTGAAATGAGATACGCCGAGCATGGAAAAAGCAAAAAATCAACGCGACCGCTTGCGTTATCGCTTATCGCATCCTTAATATATTAGTTCCGTCCTTTTTCCGTCTCTGTATTTATTCTCTACGTGCGTGCACACTCCGAGTATACGAATATATCTTATTTGCACTTATGATAGCCCGAAAAAGGTGCGCGAGTTCGATATCTCGACACGAGAGCCACGTCCATTGTTCAATAACCGTTCGTTCTTTGAATTTTCGGCCAAGTATCCGAGATAGAAAGACAATTCTTCGAAGAGAAACTCTGGACATTGGAGTTAGAACTGACGGGACAATTTTTTCGTTGACTCGTATAACCTCAAATAAAGTGCGAGCATTACCTGACAATTTGGTCAAATATCGAATCGAAAAATACAATAATCATGTGAAAATCTTCGAGGCTCGTTAGTACTCTTATCCTTGATAGCCTTAAAAAATATTAAAAGATACGATTAAGAGCCTGATTCACTCGAGAGAATTGGATCCTCAAGGGTCAACATTTTCCTTCCTTCCTTTTCTTTTTCTCTCTCTCCCTCTCTATCTTTTCTGTCGTTTGTCATGCTCGCTTTGTGTAAATATAATATACATGGTACTCACTTTGGAAGATTCTCTTTTGCTCGGAGAGCGAGTATACGACCAAGAGTCGAGAGAGTCGAGATCGCCGCTGATAAACCGGCTTTCTCTC
Source organism: Venturia canescens (assembly GCF_019457755.1). Classification (NCBI taxonomy): domain Eukaryota; kingdom Metazoa; phylum Arthropoda; class Insecta; order Hymenoptera; family Ichneumonidae; genus Venturia; species Venturia canescens. Next base: position 8,346,363 of record NC_057427.1, on the reverse strand, counting down.
TCTCTCACTCGCGCCCTCTTTCTTTCCCAGTTTTTGTCTCTCTCCTTCTGTTCTTCCGTGCATCTCGCCATATCTCAAACATTATATACACACACCGCAAAGGGCGTATAATAATCCCGTTTCTTTTCTTATGCACGTGGGCATACGATACTCGCGCCACACAACCGACGAGAAAATGAAATAAAAAATACAAGCTCAAGCTCGTATTCTCTCGTTCGTGATCTTCTGACGCGTCTCCGTCCGTGTTACCCGGAAAGTTATGGACTCTTTTTCTCACTCTTTCTACATTTCGACATCTTCATCATCGTGTGCACTGTGATTAATCGTTTGAGATTTTATCCTCTTCGTATTGCTACGTTATTGAATTGAGGAACATTCCATTCTTCGTAAATCATAACCTCAAATTTCAATTCGCTCGAATTTTCTTAAAGTTTGCTTGAAACTTGGACGAGAGGTTTGAAAGTGTTCGACCATTCTATCGAACGAATCTCATCACGATTTGCATTCGTTATACCTACCAAGTCCTGCGTCAAGGATGTTGAACAAATCGTAACGAATGCGTAGGACAAGTAGAACGAAAAATATGGTTACAAGAGTGATTCAACGGTTGCGACTCTCCCGAGTAGTTTCCACATTATTTTTCACTCGTCATTTTCTCGTTGCCTCAATCTCTCGTTTTTATCTCCGTTCGGCATCGTCATCTTTCAAACTTGAAAATCTAAATCCCGAGTTGTACACACCCCGCATTCGTGAATGTGACAGCCAGGAAATTCGGGAAGAAACTGCGCGTGCGTGTGTCTCGAGTTTACCCAGTAGGAATTATGGACGTGCCCAAAACTTGTTAGTTGTGACTCGGCATCCGAGCACATGGCATCACGACTAGACATTAAATCGTTGAGAAAAATTTATAAAAAAAAACGCTTAATCGGATCGTTCGGTCGTTCGAGAACGAGACTGAGAATGAAAAAAGAAAAGGAGTTGGAAAAAATATTCCACCGAATTTTGCAGAGTCATCCCGAGAGAAATTTACTGCATTATGCATGATACTTCGACGGTCTCGTATCCCCAAGACTTTCTAACAGGCTAAATTCATCAAATATATTTGTATGAAACCGTCAAAAATCGTTGCTACTTCACGTACTTCTGGTTCAGTAATTCATAAAAAATGTATCAAACGTCAAAAATTTTTCGAATTTTTCCAACCCATCGTACATTCCCATAAATTGAATCAAGAGTTTTTTCTGGTGTCACGTTGCCAACGGAATTGTCGATAAAAATAAATTTCATTGCTAAAAACGCCATTTTAAGTACGTGCCTCATTGACTGTACTGAAAATCTAATTGGATAATAAAGAAAATAGAAACGTTTCAAGAGCAAAGCCGTTGAAATTCTGTCAGTTGTTTTTTTTTTTTTTTTTTTTTCGAAAACTGCTTGAAGCGGTTAACATTCGGATGAAAACGAATAAAAATAAACATGAGATAAGTTACGAGTGTTGATGATGAGGCGAACTCTCGAGAGCGCTTGCGGTCGTACTCTTTTCTCTTGTCGCTCGAGTGTGTGGGTGCGGCTGCATATACATACCGGAGGGTGGAGGCGGACAACGTCGATTGTTGCCCTTCCTCGAGTTCGCCATGTAAAAGGCCAAAAAGAAAGCAAATGCATGGGAAGGATAGCCGCGCCCGGTTGCGTTATATACCGAACTCGATCGCGCTCGGGCGCCAACTCTCGCGGGTTAAAAGGGAGCCTCCTCCCTCATACGCGTTTGCTCTCTTTTATTGCGAAGGTGAAGCGTCGTAGGGACACCCTCATACAAAGAAGTCTGAGTGGAACGAAGACAAGAGATCCATTGTACGCAGATACCAAGACCCCGCATTGTTTATATGCGAACCGAAAGACGTGGATCAAATTTATGCAGGGCTTCGCATCGAACATCGCTTAGACTGCATTAAACCTCTGCCCGTACGATTCATGTCCGCGATGTATTGAAAAGTTCAGTTTCGAGACGGGCGATGGCGCTGGAGCGCATAACATATTTTAGGTTATCAAATTTTTACCATTGTTTACGGCAATTTCTTTGTTTTTAGTCCAATTTTTTGCCAGATTTGATTTTCATACCGGCAAGTATTATCTCTTAAACTTTTTTCCTCAAAATTGCTATTCTGCATTCATAAAATAATAATTGGAGGTTAGAACGGCACAAAAAATGTGTCGTCAACTCTCGGAGATCGGACTTTCATATATTCTAGCAGATGTTGTGACTCGTGCCGTCCACAACCGGCCATCAATTTTCTATATGCGACACGTGCGGCGTCGGTGCAAGAAAAATCGAATAGTCACGTTTCCCTTGTGCCACAGCACACGATACGTGAGTGACATGCGTACATACTCGAACGCTGCCTACTTCTTTGCGCAGTGAATTCTTCCATACTGGTATGTTCTATGGATAAAAACCGGACGTTTTCGCTTTTTATATCGGCGACAAACGTTTATGGATTCTCAGTTTTACAGGAAGGAACAGAGATCGCAATTATTTCGTTACTTCGAATTCATTTTTTATGGATTTCATATATTTATCATTTGGTCCAGAGACACAGAAAGGAGGTTAGGGTCGAGAGAATTCAAGTACAAATATCAAATACGTCGGTTACTATTTCCGTAGAGGTCATTGAGGTTATGTATCTGACAAAATTTATCGTATAGAATTTCATTCTCTAGAAATGTCGGCTGCACCTCAGTCGGATTTTCATTACAAAAAATACAAAGCTATGTTCACGGGATCGTCCGTTTTTCTATTTTATTACGAAAAATCGCCACGCGTATTTTGTCGGCTAAAATATTTTTCCAGCTCTATCGAGGTGGTTTCGTCCTTCGACGACCAACAAACATTTTGTCCCACATATATATATATATATATATTTCAAAATAATCAGCGGTTGCGTCATTTCCGTATTACGCGAGAAAATTTACGTGGGTTTAGTTCACTGCACTTTCTCAGTCTTTCTCATTTTTCGCTCTTTGCAGTCGCAACTCTAAATTGTTCTATATATATGCTGATGGATCTCGCGTCTTCGCTTCTTTTCAGTGCTTTTTGTCACTTGTTTCTCTATCTATTTCTCTCTTGCTCTCCGCACCACCAACCGACTGAGATTAGCATCTAATTGCCGTGACGCAGATTTCCTGCGCGATTGCTTGACCGCCCGAGTCCCTATGGCTACGTTTGTATATCCTCTCTCGCGACGAGACGACGAGATGAATTATTTAAATCGTTTAAATTCTATGTGTATGTTATATGCGTTGACCACGTACAAACATATTTATACTTGGCTTTTCGCACGCGCTTCGAATTCGTAAGTTTCTTTCAACTTTTTATTTTGTTTTTTTTTTCATCCCCGGTTAAATTCACTTCTTTCTGGTGGTCTGGGAATAATAAGAATATGCAATTTCCTCAGATTCAAAAGTAAAACGATCGATTTCATTTGGGGAATCCGAAACCGTTGCACGTGCTGTTTTTCGATTCGTTGATTTTGGAAAACCTAACGGCCGAAAGTTTTCGAAATCGCGTGCACGCACCCCCCGCAGAGTTCGTACACACATTGGCGTATTCGTGTTGGCACACATAACCTCCTGAAACGAATGGTGAAATTTAGTTGCGAAGTGAGCCGCCAGAGTGCACTCAAGCGCGTCGTGAACCGAGCAGTTGATTAAATTTCACAAATTAGTCGGGCGTATGCTAACTGCCCTCGTGTCTCGTGTTACAGCAGCATCGAGGGTCGAGAAATAGCCCACCGAACGCGCACCGGAGGAAGATTGTGTTACCTTTGGTCTAACCAAACTTCGCTATTCGTTTTGTGATTTTATTGAACATTTTTTTGACCACGTCGATTTTTCGTCTTATCTAAATATTCTTCTGTATTTTTCAAACGTTTTTTTCAATTCGTGCGTTTTTTATTGCTGTTATACGTTATTGTTCATTTTCAACGCCTTCTACTTTTTTTTATTTCGTTTAACCACCCCCGAGCGCTAATAAGTTTTATTACACCCCTGGAATCGACCGCACGAAAAATGTATTTCGATTTACACCGTGCTGAGGTTTTCCTTTTAGCGCTCGCGAGCCTACCGTCAACAGAGATCTCGCCGCCTTGCAATTAACACTGTTAACACCCTTTTCACGCTCTCCTCGGATATATTCTCGGATGACGAATCACAAACGATAAAAGCCATTTTTTTTTCTCCTCAGTCACGAACTCGTCGAGGCTGAGTGTAATTGTAGTTAAAAACAGATAAAAAGTAATGTTTTTTCTTTGTTATTTTTTACAGCTCTGTACAGTTTTTATTGGTATTTTACGAGTATATTAAACATAAAAAAAACTTTATTTTTCATTCGAGCACAATTTTATTGTTGAATCCTTGCAATACGAAACAAAATTCGCGTATTTGAGAGTGAAGTCGAGACTCGGGCAACATTTTGACGGCTCGCCAGTGAATTTTTCATCGCCAAACAATCGCAGTCGTTCCGATTTGAGAGTGAAGTCGAGACTCGGGCAACATTTTGACGGCTCGCCAGTGAATTTTTCATCGCCAAACAATCGCAGTCGTTCCCCTGCACAGTGCTTCAAAACATCTCGTGATATTTACTGGATTCACCATCGCGAAGCACGCCGCGCACGCACGGACACATTCGGTAGGTATCGATACACTCGTTTGAAGATTTCTGTAAATATTATCGCGTGCGTGGCGATTTATCCGGAGGCGGAAAGTGCGAAAGGTGAAAGAGGCTCGCGGGCGCGCGTGTGTGTGTGTGTAGCGAGCATAAAAAGGCGACGAAAAACGCTGGACGGACGGCCTCGAGGCGGCCCTCTCCATCTTGAATCGGCCCCGATCGTCGAGCCCTTTTTAACCCTTTTACTTCCTCCCAACCAAGGATACTCGAGGAATGCGTATCGACGAAGCAGAACACACACGCGCAGGCGTATAGCTGCGGCAAATCCGTAGCGAAATAATCGAGAGCCACGGCCGTTTTTTTTTTATCAATTCCTCATTATTCGTACCATGAAATAAGCCGAAATCGGAAGAAAAATGCGATCGAGTCACGACAACCGAAAACGCTCGGTATCGCCTCCGTCGCCCCTTAAAAAACGCAGTTTCATTGCTGCACGTGCTGCACTGAATTTTCCACACAAAACGATCTTTCAGCATGAGATCTCGAGTGCTCTCGAGTAAAGGTGCGGCCATGGACTGTTCTGTCAGCAAGGACAGCGCCGATCGTTCGATTGCGAAAGAGAAAAAAACGAAAAACATTTTATCCATCGGAAATGATGATTTATTCGAAAAATCGTTAAAACAAAATAACAATCCCGAACAACGATAATCCACAAAGGAAATTGAACCGAGCGCAAAACTCATGAAAAATTGAACAAAATAAAGAATTCAAAGATGTGATCAGAAGTAAAAAAAGAATTAAAATTTAGAAACCAGAGAAGACTATGGGGACTCGGAATAAATTGAAAAAAATCGAGACGAAAAGTCCCGTATCGTGACAATATGCTCGAAGATTTTAGTCTCTCGTAATATCCAGGGTTCAAAGGTTGACAGATCTGGAAGACGCGTGAAATATAAAGCAGCGAGTGTTCTTAGCCTCTAATAGATAAAGCGTAGAAAAAGCCACGGAAACGAGGATATTTTTCTTGTCGTACGTTGAGCTGACGAGCGATAAGCGTGCGAGAGAACGAGTCTTTCACATTGGAATAACAGAACGAGCCTCGGCGCTGATCCCGAGTTCATATCTGTATGTATATTTACGTATATTAACGATATGACCGAGAGACCAGTCGAGCTTCCAACGCAAGGGGCTTTCCGAGACGGAGACGCAGAGCTGGGGGAAAAAACGTGAAAACAAAACGAAGCAGCACGACACACGAGGCTTTTTTCGTTAAAAAAAAATTCTCTATATTTCCTCCGCAACCACGTTTGAAATGAATTTATCAAAATTCTTTAATTTAATCGGCTAATTTTTCCCGAGGGAATTCGAAAGCCCACAAGCAACGATTTAAGGGGGTTCTGCTTTAAAGAGTCAAAAAGATCGATTGGTTTCGGGAACGTTTTTAGGGTGGATGGAAAAAACTCATGGCGAACCTATAAAAACCCGGAAAAAAGGGGAAATCTTATATTTTTAGCGAGTTTAAAAAAAAAACGTTTCCAAAGAAGAATATCGCTTCAACGCGCTGTAAATATAAAATTTCGCAATTTTTTCCGGTTTTCGTAGGTTCGTACGGAAGGAAAATGCATGAAAGGGGAAAAAATTTGGAATTTTTATTGTACACGTTAATTACGACCTCCGCATTGTGCGCAGCGAGAAACTTCGACGATCGGACTCTGCGTACGAACCACCCGCAAATTAGTATTTCTCACACGAAAACAGTGTTTCCGTACTCTCGAAATATCCTTGAAACCATACCGAAAAATTCGCTATCGTGAGTTATTTCCGTCCGTCCCAAAAGCATTGCCAAAATCAATTTTTCACTTCCTCTAAAGCAGGGCCCCCTTAAGGAGGGTGGATCACGGAATCAAAATAATGAGAATTCGAACAAATTTCGTGATAACATTCTTCGGCATCAAGTTTACAAATACAAGTTTTTTCAAATTTTTTTACCACGTGGTTATCGAATAATTGAGCGTTAAGGTACTCCTGTACTGCATGCTAATTATTATAAATTATATAATTATAATTATATAACATTATACATGTTATATAAATATTAACATGTAAAGATATTAAAAACGCTAGTTTTGCAAAAGCATCAACTGATAAACGCAAATTTCCACGCTGACACATTTTCGCTGGAATTTTTCAAAGAATTATCTGCGTTTTTTCATCGATTTTATTGCAACAAGTCTCATTTTGTTCGTCAACCGGTCCTCTACGAATCCACCGTGTAGTTGTTTTTTTAACTCGATCGTTTCACCGTTGCAGCTAATTGTTCATTGAGTGAAAAAACTTTTTCATTCATAATTCCTGAAGGAATGAGTTCAAAGTAAAATCTACGTGGCGAATTCGCAGAGGATCAGTTGAGGAACAAAATGATACTTGGTGCAATAAAATCGGTTAAAAAATAGAGATGATTCTTTGAAAAATAGCTGTGAAAATGAGTCGTCATGGAAATTTGCATCTGCCAGTTGATAGTTTTGCAAAACTATCGTTTCCAATATTTTTTCACGTTAATAAAATATGTTTGAATACATATCTACTAACAATAAGTTTAATCGGTACGTTGAACTTGGTCCAAAAGCGTTTTGAAAATTTAGCACTCATTTGACTAGCATGCGGTACAGGAGTTACCTTAAATCCAAGTGCTCATGCACGAGAGCTGTGTGGTAGAAAAATCCAAAAAAATGTATATTGTCTTATATATTTTTAAAGTATACATTTGCCAAATTTAACCAAATTCTTATTATTTTGAAATTCTTCACATTTTTAACATAATTTATCACGGCAGCATTGTAAGCTCGCGCGATCGACCCTCCTTAACGAAGTATGGTACAAAAGTCTAAATAATTAGAAATTTATCAAATTTGGTGATAATGTTCTTAAACATCAATTGCGAAAACACAATTTTTTCAAAATTTTCTTCTCCTTAGTTATCGAGTAATTACGCATTGAAGCAGATTTCTTATGCCCGGAATGTATACCTAATATATGGAAACGCTATGCTCGTACACGCGAACTTCAGTGATCAATTACTCGATAACAGTACAGAAGAAAAATCTTAATAAATATCTGTGAAATTTGGTACTAAAGAATATGTTCACCAAATTTTATAAAATTCTTATCATTTAAAAATTTTTCACGTCATTAACATGGTTTAGCATGGCAACATTGTATCGTCGCTGTCCACCCTCCTTAAGATGATGGATCAGTCGGTAATCACAACCGTGAGTGCGAGAGAGATAGCTGCAAATTTTGATAAGGAAATTTTTCCACATCGTTCGTCTGATCGAAAAAATAAAAATGTCATCGGATTTTTGCGATCGTGCTGCGTACGATGACATTTTTATTATTTTAATCGGACGAACGATGTCAAAGAGTTTCAATTTCAAAAATTCGAGGTGTGATTACCGACTGATCCATCACCTTAAACGGTGCTTCCATCGATCTATTTCACTACGAAAGTCCTCTGTGCACTCCAATGCTCGGCTGTGCATATACACCGAGTTTTATAAACGTACGAAAGGCTCTGAACATCCACGTGTATAAATGAACTTGCGTTTATGTAGACGCAGAGACCACTGGATGACACACACACGCGTACTACGAGGAAAGAGGGAAGAGCCCCGTGTACGCGCGTCTCTGATCCAGTCTCTCTTTTACTGCTGATGCTTCTTCTCGGCAGCTCTTCCGTAAACCCGTCCTGCTGAGCAACCAAAGATGGTCACGAACGAGGGAGCCGCTCCTGGTGAGCGGTTCTTCAAGACTCCCCCCCCCCCCCCCCCCCTCCTTTCGCTCCCTTGCCCGTCCAAGAGATTGATAAAGATAATGACCCTGACTGCTCGACGACCACGAGGAAAAATAAAAAATAAAGAGCCGGCCCGAAAGAAAACGAGAGACAGAGCCCGCGAGGACTGTAACGGTATGGAACTGAAGTTCGCTCCTTCAACGACGCTCATACCGCTCTCCCTTTCCTCCGGATCGACTCCTTTATCCTCATCCTCGCGCAGTCTTTTCGTCTCTTAATGAGAAGCTTCGCGGTTATTGGACAACTTGAATTTGGAAGTGGAATCTTTGTTTTTATCTGGATTCAATATTTTTTAAATTTTTTTTGGTTTTCAATGATTCGGTTTGTTGGGGGTTGAACGGGGACATGGAAAATTGAGAAAATGTGAGGTTCGTGGTGATTCGAAGTTGGGATTAGGGTCGAAATATAAATTACGAGGATTCTCAAACTCTCGATCCTCCTTTTCCTCCTTTTTTCAACTGCGCACACTCTCCGAGGACCTCGGGGACTTAATGACCCGGCCGGTTGGGCCACCCGAGCGCGAACGACGGCGCGAAGCACTCAAAACATATCGGTCCGAGTGAAAATCCGACGATAAGAGTGGTGAAAGGGTCGGGGAATTAGGCAACGCTAAAAACCAAAATGGAAGCGCTCCTGAGATGTTTCCTCAAAATAGAGCTTCAGCTTGCTGGTTTTTTGACCTCGAGTCTCCGCTTTCCTAACCATCGAACAACAAATTTATACAAACCCGCTAAAAATTCTCCCATTTCCCGTATTCTTTGTCAATTTATTCTAATGCGCTCGTTCGAAACGAGGATCGTTTGAAATTTAACGGAGGAGGAATATGAATTATTCGAAGAATCGATCCTTCGTTTTTTATCCTCGCACAATTCTTCTCTCTTCGTCATCGTTTTTCAATGCGAAACTACTGGCCATCGATGTTTCAGCTTTTGCCGCCCTCGGGCCGAATCTCCCGCTCTCCTCCTCCCCTCCTTTTTGTTTTCTTTCTTGCTCTTGCTCTTTGTCAAGCTCAGCATCGACATTAATATTAATATTTCCCCACCCCGGGCGGCGTTCTCCCTTGGACACTCGACGTTCTCGTGAGTCACCGCGAAATCGCCCCTGGGGCCGTTCTTATGTACAATTTTATACTGTAATACGTTAGTGTGCTGTTCGGGACCTTCGACGCGAGGCCTCCAAACACGATTCAGTTGAGAGACAAAGAAACTAGTGGAGGGAGAACGAAACGAAGAAGAAGAGAAAGAAAAAAGGGGCAAGAAGAGAGGAAAAGGAACGAAAGAAAAACGATCACTGCGCGGTGCGTCGTCGTCGCGAATCGCACGTGCTGCTCTTTCTCTGCTCGCCTGATTTATCGTCTCAAAATGCTTCGATCCATTCTCGATATTCCCGACGTACGAGAAACCAGCCTGGAAGACTAAAAAAGATAAACACGAAGAATCCCAACTCGAATAATCCTTCATTTCTTCGGGGACAATCTCCATCCTCTTCATCTTACTACCTTAAACAACTGTTACAATAGTTTTTCAACTGTGAACCGTTTCGTGTCTCGAGATTCGGCGAAGCTCGGAGATCGAGATTTGTTTGGGGAGGAAAAAACATTATTTGACGAATAAACGAAAGATATTTTCAATTCGAGCTATTTTTATCAAATTTATGACTATAAAGTTCCATTTTTTCCTAATGAGTGATGTTTATAGGAGCTGGACTGATTATTCGAAATTTAAAGACTGAAAAAAATGATAATCCACACGAAGATATCAAAAGGAGGAATAATTTTGCTTTGACTCGTTAATTTATCATTTGAAATCTGATTCGGATCGCGATCGCTCATTTTGCAGGGTGTACGGTAGACAAAAATGGCTTCACGATCACCCGCGGGAGTGGAGAATGCATTAAGAACATCAAGTGAGCTGATGTGACCCTATAAGGATAGCGAAAGGATTGGCCTCATGGAGCAAAGCGGCGTTGAGGAGCATTCGAGTTTCTCGGAAAAGCCTTGCCGGAGCCCTTTCGCCTCAACCGAGTTTATTTCTTTTCGCAAAGAATCGTCTTCCTCATACAAGCGCGGACGAATGACCCTAGGGAGTTTAAAACGTTTAAGAGCTCAACCGACCGGTTCAGTGCTTCAAACTGAGCGCACTTCTCTCATCATTGCTTTTCACTGACACAAACACACGCACACAAGCTCTCGCTCAACCTTTGAGTTCGAGTTTCTTCGACGAGAAAAAGATTTCTTTTATTTCATCTCACTTTACGACTTGCCGCGCTCGGAATGCAATCATTTTAATTTCAAGCTTACTGCATCCGCGAATTTTTCCCGATTTATAAATCGCGTTATATGAGCGCACTTCCATTATTCGAGTCGACGAAAAATTTATTTTTTTTATGGCTTCAATGCTCTCGGGGACTTGAGAAAAATTCCGAGAGCCGAAAACTCGCAAATCTCAAAAATACGCTCAAACATATTGATCACTTTTCGAGCTTATTTTTCTCGTCAAAATTCAGTTGTTTTTTTTTTTCATCTCAACTCAATTTATCCGACTGTCATTTTTCCGCTGTCACTAATATTCCAGATTTTTCATCGTTTCCTAACCAAGAACCGAACGACTCTGACACCTGCAATATGAGCGTGCCTAACGCGAACTACTCGGAATCAGTATCCGAGGAATCGAGCATTTTTTCGCGAGTTAGTAACGAAGACTCGAGCGACGTAACCTCAAACGAATTTCCTGACGAAATTCACGAGGTAATCTCATCAGTTTCACACTTACAGTCAATCACAAGTGAAAATGAAATAAATTCGATTCGAATGACTCGTTTCGAACTAGTAAAATCCCCATTGCGATGGATGGCAGCTTTTGTTCGCGTCCTTATTTCTCGGAATATTTATACACAGTCGAAAAAACGTCAACAGTATCACAACTCCGTCAACTCGAATCGTATTTTTCTTCTCAGCTGCCAGTGAGCTTTTCCCCTGCTCTCTGGTTCCTTTTTTTCATCGTGTATAAAAAGCTTGGGTACTTGATTTTTTCGTCATTGCGTTAGTCGGAACGTCGCGTGAAGTATATAATTCTCTCTGTGTGTAACCTAACTTTTTGGCTTTCTCAGGGAGACGCGTGTGAGCGTTTGATGGTAGTTTACACTTACAGACGTTAGATGGCACTGTTACGCTCGTAAGTAGGTTGCCGGGCCATTGGAGTGAGAGCTCCGCGGTGGGGGAAAACTCTCTGTTTATTGTTGATCGAGTCGTGTGTGTGAAACTACCGAGTTTCCCACAGGCACGGTTAGCACGAGGAGGAGAAAAACAAATGTAAGGGTCGCCGAAGAGCGAAGGGGGTGACGGGTAAATGAGTTAATCTTCGATAGACCAACGTAAGCAATAACAAGTCAGTTTATTTTCTTTCATCGAATTATTGAACGATGATTTCTTGGATGAGACATGGGGTTAGAGAAGTTTGTTTGTAAATTCAGTACAAAATTTTCGTTTTTTGAATAAACTTTTTAATGTTACGAAGTTTCGTTTTAACTGAAATTGCACGCGATGACCCTCAACTGTCAAGTTGCCTTGGAGATTCATTAAAACGTTCGGCTTCGCGCGGCTTGCGGGGGCGCTCGAATCGGTGTGACGACGACGACGTTTGACAAATGATCGCTTTTCTTCCGAGTTCCGCGTCGACCGGATTCGGCGATTCGCGCTGATCGTGAGACTTCGAAAAATCACACGGGGTGAGAGCGCAACACGTGTTTTTTCGTTCTCAGGAAGTATATTCGAGGCTGTTGGGCTATGAAGTGAAATACGTAAAGGGTTTAGAGTGACGCACGTAGGAGAAGTTGAGTTGACGCACCAGTCTCGTGTTGACGAAACGAGTGGCTGTGAGCCACGTGGGCCAGGGAGAAACAAAAATACAATATGATCCCGGAGCTCTTGATCTTGCACGATCGGTAGGTTATGAATTCTCAAGGCTCCATTGCCAAAAGTGGATTTCTGGCTATTCTGTCGCAGCTCTCTCGAATCGTGTTTCGACTCGGGTATGTTTACGTTTTTCGTGATTGCTTTTTTTGGTTATGTCGTACACCAGAGTTCCATTCCGGACCGAGCTTCCACACATACAAAAATTATGTGCCCCGCGTAATTATACGTACGTGCATGTGAAAGAAGCCGCTTTGCCATGAATTTCCCACGGTTTTGCCCCGGGAACTTATTGGCGCGTCATATCCGACTCCTTTGATGGTGGGCTTGCTAGTAGAGCGAGTACAAACGGGGGCGGCGGTCGGAGCGTTCCCCTCGCGTGGATGACACGTGGCTCCGTTCCTCCCTCCCTCTTATCTTCCCTCGCTCTCTCTTCCTCAACGTACACTTCGTGCATGCATACGCGTATTTATGCGGGGTACGTAGCGTGCTTTATGTGCACCCGTTGTACCCTGCTGCGCAACGACCCTCGACTCTTCGCCTTGCTTCGTTGAGCAGACCAGGACCCTTCTCTCTTTCTCAAACGCCCTTAAATTTAAACTTTTTATGGGTGAAATGACTCTCACGATTCTAATCTTCGACGCAACACTACAAATGGCTTGTCCATTTATATTTTTTGTCGTCGACATGGACGATGCGAGCAGAACTCCAAGTGTCTTCCTGCCCTCGGGCGTTCGCGCGTTTTTTAGGTTAATCACGGATCCTTCTCGTGTTTTTCAGCGCTAATTTCCCAATGTTTCCCCAAACGATTGACGAATCCATTTGTATTAATTATTTTCTCACGTTTCTCGCTCGTACTCGGGGTCGAGAAATGCGCGATAATGCGTGTACTTCAATTTTTATATATTTAAGTACGAACATTGAGGTGTATAATCAATTTGGCGGAATAGTTTTTGCAGAAACGCCATATCTTTCACGGCGATCGCAGCGCCGCCACTCTGCCACCGACCGTTCTCGAGTACCGTTCGCCGAGACAACGCAGCGGTACTGAAGTCACGATCGTTTATACATACGTACACATAAAATCGCATGTTACTCTCCAAATGATCTTCAGACCTTGCACATATTTCTGTAGCGTCATTCAATTTTTTTTTACCTTCGATCTTCTCCTCCCTGTTCTTTCTCCTATTTTCTCCGATAGGAGGCTTACGGGGAATCGATTTCTTATAGCTATTTCATGATTTCACGTTGGGTGTACTCTACGATTTATGAGCACGTAAGATAAATCCTCTACTATGATCGACGCCTCGTGATAACGTTTTATCATTATTTCAATCATCGTTGTTACTGTCTTGGTACTTAGTTACGATAAAGAGGAAAAACCTTGAATATTATCGCAGAGGAAGAAACTTAACCTCACAAATCGGACCTTGAAATCAGAGTGGAAGATTTTGTGCAAGTTTGAAACGAAACAAACTGCCATTAAAATTTGCATGCACGTCTTGTCCACGGATACATTCGAGTTTCGCAATTTCACTCGGCATAAAAGCGACGCTTCTGTGCGGAAAGACTAATTTTCGTCTTCAGAGTGAAAACAATGAAGCGCGATGTGCATTTTGAGGCATTTATTTTTTTTTATTTTACTCCGACACAGAACGAGCCAGGCAGTTGGCTTTTTCAGGAATTTTACGATCCTTCTTTATTGTTGAAAATACGGAAAAGAAAGTGAAATTTGCAGAAACAAAACGACGTCCCGAGCTCGCCAGCGAAACACACAAGAATTCTTTTTTAACAGAAGTTGAGGCGGGAGGACCTCTCACGCCCGAAAGAATGCAGTCGATAAATAAATTCCGGTCCGCAACCTCTCCACGGTCTCGTAGCCGGAGGGCCTTCGATTATATATATCCGCAGAAACGAAAGAGAAAAAGTAAACTCAAAGAACACTGAGGCAGAGAGAAAAGGAGAGAAGAGCGCCCTCTTTCTGTCGTTTGCGCGAGCAACAGCAGCGCTACGACGGCACAAACCACAAACGAGCGTTGCAAAGCCCACAGGAGAGGAAAGATGATCCCTCTATTGCCGTGCACACTTAAAGGTTGTTCCACGCAGAATCGATCGGTGTTTCAGTCATTTTTATATTGCTTCGGAAAAATCGATTTTTCATTTTACTCGGACGCCACAGCTCGTTAGATGATTCCAAAGTTCCTCCTTCGGATTCTAGAAAAAAATGTCAATCTTTTTGTCCATCGTGCAACAATGCGATCTGTCGATTATTCGATTGTTTACGACCGTCGAGTCGATTTTGTCAACAAAAAATCGAGAGATAAGACCGCCATTTTTTTTATTTATGCTCGTGGTTTACATCGAGAATCCCATAACGTTCCATCATTTTTCGACGATGGATTTCGATGAATCAGCTCAATTTCGAAAGCATCCCAAAAAAACACGGAGGAGGGCGGAGGGGGGGGGGCGCGTTTAGACGTTATTTTCACCAGCGCGTAGTATCCTTCAGTGATGACTGAGCTCGTTCGTGACTGCAACCCCCGCAAAGTGCCAGAGGCCGTCCATTCTTTCGTCCTTTTGTTTTTCTCTCTTTTTGAGCCTTTCCTCCTTTTCAAATTTCTTCGTTGCTCGCGGGTCTGCACGGTTTTGGCTCGCGTTCACGCTCTATTCATACGATCCTCAAAAATACCAGACAAAATGCTACTCTTTCGAAGTAAAAAAAAAATAAATAAATGTTTGCTGCATTTCTTACGAGAATGCATAGAAATTACACGTTGCACGTTTTACTCTGCTCACTTCTGTCTTCCAAAATACTGTAGTACACTCCCTAGGCTGTTAATTTGTCGGAAATATTTCGTTCAAGAATTTCCCTCCCCCCTCCTCCGCTTAAAGAAAGTAATTTTTTATTTGTCACGGTAAGAATGATTCATTATTTAATGACACCAGTTCGAATTACACCGGAGAAAAAATATCCGCAGTATTTTTTACGGTCTTTATGCAGCAAAGGCCGACGAGCGCAGAGATCCGTGCCCGTAATTTTCTCACCGATAAAAAGATTCTCGATCTTTTCCATTTCCTGATCGGCCATTTACTGGTCGACGAGCCTGACGATCCGATCGATTATCTTCACGATCTTCTGGACAAATGCTTACTGTTCAGATCGGGACTGATCGAGCCGCCATTGCTCTTCGATAAACGGTATTTTAAATCATTATCAAACCGTAATTTATTTTCGATTTAGTGCACACATTTTTTATGCCAAAGAAGACTTACCGCGTAAAAATGTCATTACGGTTGGTACAGTTCGCGAGAAAAATCGTGATTCGAATCCATGGAGTTTGGACACTATTTTGTCGAAAAAAATCTCGGTGGTTAGAGAAACGTGAAAATAGTTTATGGACGAAAACGAAAGATTTGGTCGAACGGTTCGTCGAGAAAATTACGAGTGTCTTCGCGAGCCAGCCTCGGTCGACTAACGCGGAAAAAATAAACAAATCTTTCTCCCTCTCCAATGTTTTCCGTTTATAAAAGTGGTTGTGTGGCACGAGGTACATAGAATTATGATGAAATAAGTTTATTTCGAAGTTTCGCGTTTCTCCGGTATTTTAACCGCGTCGTCCGAGCTCCATCTTCCCCCTTTCCCGCGTTTTACCCTCTCTCCGTCTCCCTTCGCGTTGTCTCGGGCTCATTCGTAGGAGATGGAGAGAGAAGTGTGCAACATTGGCAAGTAGACGTCAATTTTGCGGTGAGTAAAGGAAACTCTGTGTGTCGTTGTCTCTCGAAATTCACAACGGTTACCGCCCCGTCTCGTGACAAACGGAATTGGTTCGGAGATTATACCGTGAGTGCGAAAAGAAAAAAACCAGACGCAGAGTTTCGCGAGATCCAAACTGCCAGGATGAAAAGAACGGGGGAGCGCGGCGAGGGGGGGGAATAAGAGAAGAGCGAGAGCGGGACGAAAAATGAGAAGGAAGAGAAAGAGAGGGAGAAAAATTTGCGGCTCGTCTCTTTGCCCCAACGGCCAATAATTTGATACTTGGGCCGACGGTCATTTCACTTCAGTCCCAACCGCGTCGTCGTTTCTTCGCAATTTTTACCTCTTCCCCCCTTTCCCCACCCCCGCCCCCTTCTCTACTTCCCATTTTTTCTCCTCATCTCCCACTTCCGTTGCTCCCGGAGGTCTTGTAATCTAATATTAATAGGTACATGTGTTTTTGTTACGTATTTTTTTTTTACTCTTTCGAAAAGACACGTCGAAAGCCTTTTCCAGAGTCTAGACCCAACCTCTTCCGGCCATATTTCTCTTAATGGATACAAAATTGGCATGATAACTTTGGGTATCTGCGACTTCAACCACGAACCGACTCGGAATAAACACGGACGCGTTGATAAGCAAACTTTCGTCGACGAAGCGTGAGTTCATTTTTGGTTTAGAATATTTAACGAAATAACGCCATTTGCGAAGTGATTTGGATCATATGAATTCTCAAGGAAAATAATAATTAGAACTCGATATTCGTGAAAATTGCGTTGAAAAGTGCTCCGCACCGTTGAAAACAACGTGCCTCACGTTATTCGGTCAATTATAATAATTTAATGTGAGAAAATGCGGGGGGCTTGTATAAATTTTCCGCTCGTTTCCACTCGAGTCACTTCGTAGATGCGATTACTTTGAATGCGTGATTTCTCGCTACCGTTGCCCGTTGTGTTGGCGTAACGTAACCCCGTGTTCGCGCAAGAAGAACGAGACCGTTTTATCAGGCTGTCTCATCCTGGGAAAATCTGCCCCACTTCTGCATATCTCGTGTTTTTTTATTCCGCGATTCGAGATTAAATCGCAATGCACTTGGTGAAAAACGCGTGTTCGTAATTGATTGAATCATTCCGTCTCGGTGATCATTTCCGAGGTCGATCACGATGCGCGGTAAAATTCAGCATGCCTGTCAGTTCGCACGAATTACTAGAGAGGGCAGCGCAGTCGTGGGAGCTTCTTTCCAGAGCGATATATCGACGTTCAGTTCGCCTCGAAATTTCGGCAGTTACAGATTTCAAATGTTTCGATCGATCGACGTGAAATTAGTTCAATCACGAAAAGTTCAATAATTAGGAACGCGAAAATATGCCGGATCCTTACTCTTCCAAAACTGATTCGACGCAAAGACTAAGACAGTTCTGATAACGGGAAGGAATCGAGGTGCGACGCCGTCACGTGGAAAATAATCCTGGGATATTTCCATTCAATTTCAAACTCGACTGACCACCACGAACGAAGCAGCTTGAAATTCACACGAGAAAACAAAGAAATTCATTAGGATTCTCACGCGAATCTTTTCACCCCTGATGTAGAAAATTCCACAAATTTTTTTATCTAAACGTGAAAAAATAATCGACGAATTGAGACCGAGTTTATTGAAGCCTAGAAACATCCATTATCGTCAGCTTTTGTTTTTTTTCGCTCGAACGACATTTTTTCGAGCTGCGCTGCCGAGTAAATTTTTTCAATCGGCAGAAATGCTTATAATTCTACGAATTGAGCTCTTATTCATCGGCGCATTAAACGATCCATAACAGAATAATTATAGTCCGGGAAAATGAATTTTTAATGGTCAAACGTCGCTGTTACGATTCGTGTTTGGTACTCGCTCGGATGCCTCTCGCTGGAGAATAATCACGGTGGGTCTCTCTGTATTTTATTGACTCGATGATTTTCTGAAGTGTGCGCGTCCGACGAGACGCGTGCTCGGTAATTTAGTTCAATTGGCTCGCGCTCGCATCCCGCTCAATTCTTCTTTTTATCTTTTCTACATGTCCTTACGCGAGCGTGTACGTGTGCACAAATGAATCTAAATATATATACAACATTTACGACGCACTGCTAAATAGTGCTCGGCTTTTCTCCTCCCCTCCCTCCCTCCCTCATTCTTTCGTCTCGTCCCGAGGACGTGTCTTTTTGATGAAACTTCTTGGTCTGCTCGTTCGAAACGAGACGACGACAATGACGTCAGGCATCTTTGGGTCAAGTGGGTCCCATCAGGGAGGATGAGAGGCGTGCACGATTATAGATGGCAGTAATGTGCCTCGAAATTAACAGACGAATCTTAATATATCGTCCCATGTGTGGGTGCGTGTGCGTGTGCGTTGTTCTACGAACGAAGCTGCAATATTTTCGTGATTATTCTGAAAAATTCTTAGTTTCAGAATTCGTTCGATATTTTTGACTCGTTTTTTTTTTCATTTTTATCGTTTCAATTGTTGCAGAAGGGCCTGCCTGGTGAAGATGCTTCGTGGAATGATCGAAAAGTGAAGTTGACGTGAAAACAACCATTTCGTACGTCGCATTGTCGACAATTCGATACAAAATATGAGTTTGAATTTGTAAATAAATCGAAATTTTGAAAATACGGGGGGTGAAACGATTCGGGAATTGTGTTTGACGACGGCTTCGGGTTAACTGAACGGAGAGGGACGTTGATTGGTGCAAATATCAAGTTATCGAAGTGTCCTGGCTCCGGAGATTCGATACGAGGGAAACTGGATACGGATCTGATCGCATTTGCTATTCTCCCCTTTTCCCTCTTCCTTCCCTCTTTATATCTCTCTTCTTCGAAAAATACTCGTGCGTTGACCACACCGAGCGCTCTCGATAATTCTCTCTGTATATTATATAAAGCACTGCGACCGTACACGTACGAGTGTATACGCGTTACAGTCGATTCGGTATGCACTCGTTCGTTCGCTCATTTCAGTCACGGTTCACTGCGAATCGGCCCACGTCTCCGGCAACCGCAGATCTGTTTTGTTTTAACCTTTTTTCAAACTTTGTTCCGTCTTTCGTTTCGCACTGTATTCGTGCTAAATATATAAATATATTTACATATTTATCGCGGGTGTGCATGTGCAAAAGTAGCGTTTAGAAACGATCGAGATTTCAAAAGTAAACCGAACGATTATGAGAATTAAGTAGACCATTTGAAAAATCTACTTTCACCGCGATTATTTATCCGAATATTTATTACGCGAATGCGTTGTCCGAAATGTGATTGCGCTTTTCAAACGTTTTTTATATCCGCGCAATTAGCGAGCCGTTGAGTTTCACTACACATTTGCACTGCACATTTGTTTCCGTCTCAATTACCATTTGAAACTGAACTGATTCATCCTCGTTGGGACGTAACTGCGGAAGGGGGGAGGGAATATATTCCGGGAATTTTACAACGCTCGTAATGACGGACTCGGCGACGACAAACATCGTCTCAAATTCGTTCTCTCGCGTTTCTCAATTCGTGTCGGTCACTGTCGATTGTAACGTAAACTTGTTAAGCTTTGGAATTTCGTTGAAGGTGAGTGGAAAATCGATTTCATACCGTTCGTTTCTGATTAAATCACTTTTGTTCACTTTTTTTTTCGTCCTGAACATTCGGTCTTCGATCGCCGAAGAATAAACGGCGCACCTACGAATCGAGTTGGAACGACCCATATATTTGTATGCGGTCATGTGCTTCGTATAACGAGCGAACGCACATTCGAGCGCGGTCCTCTCGAAAGGGATATAACGCTGGTTAGGTGTGTGCGAAATTCGAGCGGACACGTACGTGAACGCAGTGTGTTGTGTGTCATTGCCCGTGAGTGGATTTAACGGGCATGTAGCGCGACCGTGGCGAAACGGTGCACTATATTTGTGCACGCACTCGGTGGTCGGGTATACGACATTATATGTTTATGTTTCGGTGCCAAAAGGGCGGGAGTGCTTGCGGAATCTTCGATTATTTAGGCAGGAATCTTCGTGAATTTTGGAGTGAATTATTGCGTGAAATTTGAGAATAAACGTCGTTTGTTCCCGATCGAAATTAATCGATAAAAGTTTGAAAAGAGACGCGGGTTATCGTATTCTGACATAATGAAGATTTATCGATTTATTTTTAAATTATTTCAGGATACAAATTTTCGTAGTCATTAATTTGACGTTCAAGCTGCCTTATTAGGAATCGATCGAGCGTGATTGTAAATATGCGACAAAAAATCAACTCATAGCTGGTCGGGGAAGGTGGTGAAAGCGCTCTCGTAGTCATGATTCTTTTGTGCCCTTTTTGTTACTCGTTTTATTCAAGCGTGACGCAAGTGGCCCGACAGAGTTCGATACAGCGTGCCGTTTGCGGAGTTTTGTTCCGATCGTCCGATATACGTTGTGTGGATACGGGCAAGTCCACCCCTCTTTTTTAACCATGTACACTCAAAATTATGTGTGTGGAAAGAAACGCACACCGACGTAGGGATGAAAGGAGAACGAGCTATACTTTGCTTTTGCCCCCGGGGCCCACTCTTCGGATTCTCCGAGTCTCAGGAGTGGGGGAAAAATGACCACCGAGCGTTGGGTTAACGCTCGCCTCACGACGCGCTCGCCAGTACGATTCTCCGTTCTCACTCGGGAGGATCGTCATGTCGAATAAAATCTCGAGAAAGTCTCGGATATTTCATTCTCATGAGCTAAATTCTTGTCCACTTTCGTGCAATACTTAAGCGTTTTATTGCTCGGATAATAGTTATAAACATAAGACTCTGAATCGAAGAATCTTCGATTTTAATCGTAATCGAACAGCGAACAAGTGAAGTTATAGAGCGGGAATACGTGATCGAAGAAAACAGTGCAATTATTCTAGTGACTACGGTGTTCCAAGGATTTGGAAAGCTTTGTATCTCGTGATTGGATAAACGATCGATAAAGTTTATTTTTCAACGAGAATATCAATTTCTGTGACAAACGACTCTCGTGCTTGCGTTAACTAACACTTCTTGTGAGTTCGATGATACACATCAACAAAAATATCACCATGAGGTCGTGATCTCTCAGTTTCGAACTCAAATCTTCCGAGAGGAAGAATTTCCGTTTGACAGGTGATTTCGTGAAAGATTCGGTGAACCCTAGCCTGATCATGAAATCCGCCAGTGATTCCGTACGTTTTGTGATACTTTTCCTTGGAACAATTATTACCATTTTGTTTCTTGCGGGAAATGTTAGTGGAGCTCCTGCCCATTCGAACGTTCCGAATGCGGATCAGTGCGATTGGAGTGGAAGGTTTGTACTTTTTATGAATCGTAAACGCGACATTATATTTTTCAAGATTAAACAAATTTTCGAGTTGAAAATCAGAATTTTAAACGGAATTCGACGTTTATTCAATCCTTTGAAATAAAAACATTCTGTTATTCGATTGAAATGTGGAAACAATCTTGTCAATTTTTTTAATTACGCTCCTTAATTAATCCTTTTTTCCCCGGATTTACGCGATCGTAAATATTTTTTTCAAATTCTAATTACTAATAGAAAAAAATGTTGTGTAGCCTCGTTATTTTTTTACGAGGTTACGAATACGGTAAATTGTTTTCTTATTCGTTTCGAACGAGTTAGTGTATTCCCGGAGAATTTTCTCACATTGGCAATGTGAAAGCCTTGTGATAATTGCCTAAGGAAGGGACTAATGCAATGTTCGTCTCTCTACGTCCAACAATCCATTTCTGGTAGTTGGAGAATACAACCATTTTCTCTCGCGTTTTATCTCGAAATTTATCCCTTTCACTCGCCTTCCGTCTCGCTTCCTCGTTTCCACGCATGCACGTGTATGTCTCTACGTGCATTAATACGACGAGCGTTCGTTAAATTGCCTCTTCATGGACCGGTCGTAATTAAAGATCGTGGAAACGGTTAATCGCGTCGAGGATTTCAAGAAACAACAATAACAACTTGAAATTTCCGGCGCTCGGAAACTTCGAATCACCGTTGATTGAATGCTCCATTTTTTTGCGTAATTTGTACTGATAAGTTTTTTCCCACATTCGAGTATATGAAGCAGCATCAAATCTTGCAGCTATTGTTTAAAAAATCAATGAGTCTTCATTCATTTTTTCATAGTTCCAAATTTTTCGATTATTTTTAGTCCAAATGATTACGTAATTAATCAAATTTTCATGTCATTTTTGTCATTATATGTCAAATTTTTGTCATTAAATTCTCACGTAGAAACGAGTTTCCAATAAACTTCGAATCGCCCCGAAATTGCCCCATTTCGATCAAAAATATTTCGAACTGTTATCTTAAGTTGAATAGAAGCATATGTTTTGAGCTTCGGAGAAAGTGGCAGGAAAATTTTTTCGTCACCAAAGTTTACATCGAGAAAAAACACTTTTAACGTTGACTTTTTACTACGAATAAAAACGATGATAATATCTGGAAGATTGGACGCTCGAGAAATTTTCTATATGAACAAATTCGATCGAAAATTTTCAAGGTTGCATATTGAAGGGAAAGTAGGTCGTAGCGCATGTAATTAACGACGGTATAACGATAACAGTACCGCGAGAAAAGTGATCCCGTTTTTTCCGTTCTCTCGTTTATGGTACAAAGGACTGTCGTTCGGATTCCATTTGTCGCTACGCCATCTCGGTTAACGTTTGAGCACTTAAAATTGTTCATCATTTGCGAGGTTTTAGAGAACACAAAAATTTCTACAATCATATCGTATTTCGCGCAGAGTCGCTAATTGAGAGTCCCTGACGTTAGCGGAGAATCATAACAACAATAATGATAATATAATAAAAAATCGAGAATAGCAAGGTCGTGAGCGATTCTCGAGTTTCTCGAGCCATTTGTTTTTTTCTTCTGCCTTGTTTTCTTTCTCCTTCCCCCACTCCCCCCCCCCCCCACCCCTTATCTCGCTCGTTACCGGTGATATTCAACAAGCACGAATACGCGATGCTCGCGTGCTCGGTTAAATCGATCGGTATCCCCGAGTGGGTAGTCGTCGAAAAACAAAAATGCGACGATACGGAGTGCATCAGTCGGAAGGAATACGCGTTGTCGTGTCTAATGCTACGAGAGATAATTTAATAGTCTCTTCCCCACCCCCTTTTCTGATCCGGGAGTGAAGAGCAGGAATAGAATTTTATTATAATACGAACCGGTCGGTCGTGCGCCAGAACGTTGAAAACCGGTTTTATTACGAACTGTGGAGCATAGCTTGACAAGGCCAACACATAACGCCATCTGCTGTGTGATTTTTTAACTCGAAATCACCGCGTGCTCGGTCGGTATTGAAGAATAATTAAATTTTAAAATGATTTTCTATTTCACCATATTTTTCACCAGCTTCTCAAAGTTTAGTACGAAGGCTCGGAATTTGCATTGAATCCGCGGTGCTCTGATTGAACCGAGACAACATTTTTTTCCGTTGAAAAAAGTTTTGAATTTTTGAATATGAAGTTGCTCTTGCCAACGGTAAAACGAACTGTTGATGCTAGGGAAATGTTTATCGCGTCCTGCTGTTTTTATCGACGGTCGATAAAGAGTCGACGTTTTTGAAACTCTTTCGAAGCTTTTTGAAAAAATTCCTTTTCGTTTTTGTGTTTCAGTGGGGGCGGTGGGAAAGGGGTGAGACCCGTTTATCTACGATGCTCACGCGGAGCCGTTGAGTGGCGTTATCCACGCGGTGCTCTGCGCGTCGTTCTGTCGGGAGGGAGTGAAGGACGGAGTTTTCGCAGTTGCGTTAAAATCTCCGGGCCGGCTCGGGTTTACCTTGAGGGCAAGAATACTTTGAGGCCAATTTACTCGCCAGGCGACGGAAAACACGAGACTCTCCATCGCTGTTTCGACTCGAGGGGACAATTGGCCGCCCTCTACGTTGAAGCGGATGAAACTGCTCATGGCCGTTCGACCGTTACATTGAGATACGATCTTGAACTTGCGACACGAAAAGTCAAAGAACACAATGGAATTTCCGGCGGTCGAGAGAGCTTCGCCGAACGTGACGAAGAAGTCGAATGTCGACCTTGCTCCAAGGAGGAACTCGCCGAAGCCTATTGCAAAAGTGACCTTGTAGCGAGAGGAACAGTCAGCGCCGTTGAAAGACGGCCCGATCTCGAAGCTGCCGAACTCGTACTTAGGGTCACCAAAACATTGAGACGCGTCGAAGAAAATGAGGTGAGTTTAACGTTTCTGTGCATTTTATCTTTTATCCAATTTTACCATCTTTTTTCTCGCGTTTACATAAATTTAAACAAACTCAATTATATTTCCTTTTATTACTTCACGCAGCTGTCAAAATGGCAAAAATACTCTCAAATTTCAATTTATTAAAGCAAACAAAAATTGTTCGTAAGTTTTCTTTTAAATAGTAGAATAAAGTGTCGAATAGTAGAAAAAAAATGAATTTTTCCATCAAAATGAAACGTCACACGACGATATTTTTAAACCATTTGAGAAGACCTTTACTGCAAAACAGTGTTTTTTCGCTATCCAACAAACCCATATTTCAATCATAAGTCGATATTATTAATAATTTTCTACTCATTTTTTTTTCAAGGACAATGAAGTGGACTCAGCGGATTTACGATACCAGAGGGAAGTTCGAGTTCGTGTACCGACAGCCTGTGATGCCCGACACGGTCAAGGCGAATTTGTGATAATGGCGAGGAGGAAGCTCGGCGATCTTGCGCTCGCGTGTGCCCCGAGGCTCGAGGCGTGGGCGGAAGCTGTACGCGAACTCAAGAGCGCACCCTGCTTTTTGCGAAGTTAGCGCTTCTCTTATGTCCGATAAATGAGTCAGCGAATATGCAGCACCAGCATTTTGTAAATACGTATATTACATATATATTTTTATAGATATATGTGTAATATAGTTCAGTGGAAAATCAAATTTTTAGAGCTCCCAGCACAATTTTTCGAGTTTGCTTTGTTGCAAGGTTAAATTAGCATTTTGGCGTGACTGAATCGAGCGAGGATTCTTGGCTGGCCTGGAAGCCCCTCTGATTTTAATTATTTTGAGAACTTTGTGAACTGTTGATAATGGAAATTTCTGAAGTATTTGAAAGTTCGGAAAAGGCTATGCAAACGATGCCCATTTTTGGTTCCTTTCATTTAAGGAAGAACAACGAACGTCAGTTTTTTTTCTTTCATTGAAAAAAAAAACTTTGTCTTCTCATAATTTTTCTGCACGGTGCCCTTTTATCAATTTGGCTCTCCACTGTTTATATGAACAAAAAAAAACGAATATATACATATATATTTTTGAGCATAAATGTACATATAGAGCGCGTACTTCGAGCGTAAGATACCGATCTCCGAACTGTGATATTATTGTGTTATAAGAGGTTCATTATGAAATGGTGTGTTTTTTTCCATTATATTTCTCTTGAAAGCGTCGGCGACGCGGATGGAATAAAAAATGATGAGATTTTTGGAGAAACGACGTCGTTTTTTTCTCTTTATCTTACACGCGAAAATTGTTGGGCTTCGAGATGTGTGTTGGGTTTTCGAAATGTGTTGGATGTGGGCAATCTTGATTCGTTGACGAAGAGTACAACATCCCTGCATTGGCTTGAGAGCTCCTCTAGAGCTCGTAGAATTGTGATTCCAGTTCAATGGGATTTTGTTTTCACAAGGATCATCGTTGGATCGAAGTGCAATTCTCTCTATTTCTTCTTGTTTTCTTTTTTTTTCCTTTTAATCGTTTCCGGAACTCTAATCTACGTGAAGATTACAAGGTACAGTATCCATACATTTTTCTCAACAAATATATATCATCTTTTATTTATCTGTTCTCTCATTTTTTTTTCTTTTCTTCTGATTTCAATCGTTCTGTCATTTTTTTTTTTTTTATATAACAAAGACATGGAAAACACACACAGGAATAAGCCTGTACATCGAGGCGTATATTCGTAAAAAAGAGCTACCATTTTTTCATTTTATTCTTTTCATTTTCGAATAGTCTTTGAGACAAAAAAAATTTCTTCGGGTTTGCTTTGTTCTCTCTTTCTCATTGGTTTGTTTTTTTTTGTATTTTTCGCGCTTTCTGTTTGTACGCGTGACTATCGTTTAACGACTCTCGCAAAAAGATTTGTAGATTTTGAATGTTTCTTATTATTATACGGATAGAGAAACGCGCGACTTACTTTGATGCTTTCGCGTCTTATCGTTTCATGATTTTGTTTTTCTTCAACTTTAAAATATTTTTTACTACGGTATCTTAGTAGTTTACCTTTGGTTTTTCGAGTTGCACTTATCTTATGACGTTGAATAAAATCGTCTGTTTGAACGCACGCACGAAAGAAAGCTTTCACATTATTGAAACAATCTCGATCGAGGATTTTTTCCAACACACGATTTGCTGATATACAATAGAAACAACAGAGACAAAAATCGATCTCAAAAATTCACACAGGTTTGTCTTGAAAAATATTTAAAAAATAATCCTCATCCGAGGACCGTCGATTCATCGGTTGGGACAGTTTTTTTATGCGCTCTGGAGAAACTAATTTTTAACAATGATTCGTTGCGACAGTGATTTCATTTAAAGTAAAGAATAGAAAAAGAAAAAAAATGATTGTCGATTATTCAGCGTAGATATTTTATCCCCAGATCAAAACGACATTTCATGACAAGAGGAAACACCGAAGCTGTTGGCACCACACGCACAAATACACATACACAGTGGAGAATGAAAAGCTCCGTGAGTGAGACAGAAAAAAAATACATTTAAAAACGGTGTATCGTAAAACGTACGCTCATGAAAACAACATAAACGATGAACTTAATACGGAAAAAAGTAAATTCGTTGCAACCTTGTTTTTCGATGTTCCAAAATCGAGAATCATAATTATAACGAAGAATTATTTACATAAAATCAGAGTCTCGTTGCAACGCTATTGAAATTTAATTTTCCTACTTAACCCTTTTTTTTGCTCCCTTTTTCATTTGGCAATGACTCGTGTACCACCCTGTATATTTACATCAATTTCAAGCCACAAAAAGCAACGAAATTCCCAAGCTAATTATACATATATCACATTATCAAGAAACGAAAAGAATTTATCACCATTTAATAGATCGAATCACGAGTAAGAGACAAAGTCGTATACGCAGATTTCTCGCTCACACGGGATTGATATTTCTTTCTATCAGAGAAAAACATTCTCCCGTTCTTCTGTTACTCCTTGTTCGTACTACGCGCTGTGAAAAGGGTAATTTGGGCACAAAGAGACAAGAAGATCGTCCATATTCGGCAGAACAACGACTCGCTCGAATTCTTTCAACAATTTCGTTTCTATCCATTTCGTTACGTATCCAATGTTAACCGCCCTCTCACCAACTGCTGGCTTTGTCGTTAATATTATTTGTGGCACCGGCTTGAAACCGTACCATATTCGATCGGACGGCGGTGGGGGAATGTTGACAGTCAAACAGCCTTTGATACTCGATACATTCACCATAAGTCGGATTTCGGTGTTCGAAAGTCCCTCCATAGCTCTTCTAACGTACGAGAGCTCCGCAGCCTGAAAATAAACGAAATATTATTAACTTCAAATTATCATTATTACTAAATTATTTTGAGATTTACATTACTGAGAATTTATTTTCATAAAAGTCATTGAGGAATAAAAAAGAAAAAATGATTAAATCACGTTTTATCGGAATTCTAATTGAATAAGAATTTTGTCTGAGAACTTAAGTGCAAAGATTCTCGAGGCTTATGTAAATCCAACATCTGGAGCGAAGCTGGCGCTTCGGCTCTAATTTTGCGGCCACTCTCGCACGACCGTCGTCACGGTTGAAAAACTAATATATCGCTATTACTACGAATCCCCAAGGGCACGAGACGAGAGAAAAATGAAAAAAAAGTAGCGAACATCGCGGCCAGTTCAAGATATACAAACGGTTTTTTCAACTCGTACAGATACCGCTCGGGCTATTAAACGTTCTTCCGATTAAAACTGACGCACAGCTTCCGTGATATAAATTCAGAAGATATTTTTCACTCTTAATTGATGCTCGAATAACGTGCGACACTCGATTCAATTTTCGTCATCCAATTCACAACGATGTGCTTCAGCTCATGGTCCAAACGTTTTTTTACACTTACAGATTGGAAATATCTATTAGCTGCGAGCTTGTCAACCATGCTGAGAAACTTTCGACCCGATGATTGCGTTGGACTGGAAAAAAAATCATTCTTTCATCACTCAATAAATTTGCCACCGATTTTTGTACAATATTGATTTCAATATTACAATTGCATGTGAACTTAACCAATTTATTTGATGGATTTGACAAATTCAATTAATCCACTCTTTTATTTTATTCGTCCAATTAATATTCACTTTCTATTCAACTAGCCACTCAATTATATACTAAATTTGGAATCTTGCGCACTTTTCGAATTAAATAAACAAGAAAACAGTTTTAATTCAGCGGAGGGTTTTGAAAAATCGATTGACTTAATATTTCTCCACCAATTGTTCTGTCAAATCCGTGCATACGAATAAAGTGAAGTAAAACTTACGTGGATTCTCGAGAGCCTGAATTCGGAGGTACGGTCGTATTGTCTTCTTCCTCGGTGGAGGTTTCCGGGCTGTCTTCAACATCACTATCGAACATGGGAGATCTGGCTGGTTGGGTCGGT
This sequence comes from Venturia canescens, assembly GCF_019457755.1. Lineage (NCBI taxonomy): Eukaryota > Metazoa > Arthropoda > Insecta > Hymenoptera > Ichneumonidae > Venturia > Venturia canescens. Next base: position 8,317,495 of record NC_057427.1, on the reverse strand, counting down.
TTGTCGTTATTTACGATATCGTTTGTATTACCGCTGACAGAGCCAGCCCTTGTTAATTTCATGAGATTTAATTTAGTCTCGATCGTCATGGTGAAACAGCCTTCGTAAGTGATATCAAGGTCAACGGAGAGTCCATGCTCATCGAGAATCGGTTTCGTCGCTTTGTGTATAACTGGAGCGCCTTGACCGATCACCAGTTCCGATATTAATAAACTTTCCATAAAATATGGCAATTTTATGTTCGATAATTTTCTTTGTATTTTCTCTTGTATCAAGTTTATCGTGTCTGGCGATTTGTGCATGTCGAATAATATTCGGCCTAGTAGTGCGTTTAACCAAACTACGTCGTTTTCGACGAGGGAACCTCCGCTTTCGCTCGTCGGGGTCGATTGAGTCTGAAATTGAAATGTTTTGCCCCATTTAACTATGTCTTCGTGTCAATATATAAATCCAACAAAATTATGAAAATATTTGCAAGATTAACAAAAAACAATAGAAAAGCGTTTAAAATGAAAAGAAAAAATAACGAAATTTTTCATGAATCATACTGATTTTTCAAACGCAATAATCCTTGGAATAACGGTTTTTTTAAATAACTTACATCAGAGTAACGCGACATATAAGCATTGTAAGAAAGTTCGGACGCGATTTCGTGAGCGGCTGCAGTAAAGTTTGAATTTTTTGTATCAGTGCTCGTCGACGGTATTGAGGGCGGATTCGAGGACGGAGTGATATCCTTCTGAGACGATATCGAATTACGTTTGCTTTCAAAGCCCGTTGCTCGCGTCAAACGTCTATACCTAGAAATTATATCGTTTTACATAATATTAGTTTTTTTATATCTGTATATTCGTCGGAATAGAAAGAGAGACGGAAATAAGGTTAATATTATCAAATGCAAGTGTGAGTGAAAACGAAGGCAACGGTGTTGGATGAAAATAATATTATTACGCATATAAAATGATCGCGGTCGATGAAAAAAAAAGATTAATTATTCCATTCCATACCAATCTTCCTTCTGACGATCCGTTCTGGCGAAAACGTATATTTTCAATTTTGATATCTCATCTTCATCATCCTCGTCAGCGTCACGACAATCTGCAAATACGTCGTTCTTTTTTTCATTTGACTTTACAGATTCTTCGTCGTCATCTTCATCCTCATCTTCTCCCCCCTCCAATATCATCTTTTCCTTTTCGCTGTCTGTCTTTTGTGTTTCGTCGTCCGATCCCGTATTCAAATCGACGTTCTCGATTATTCCTTCTTTTCGAAAAGTCACACAAATTGGATATTTCTTGCTCCAACGTCTGAAAGAGAATAATCAATTGGTTACTCGATTTTTGCGAGGTTTGGAAAAGTGGCAGAGAAAAAGATAAATTTTTTTTATGAAAAATTGTTGAACCTTCTCCTCGTGAGGCCTTCGGGAAGTAATTCCACTTTTGCTCCGATTAACGAATAAACTCTTTTTCTCGTGAATTTGGGCAAGTGTTGAGGTTCGTTCCAAACGGCTCGCTTGGGAATTCTCGTTCTGGTTTCCATGATTCGCAGAGAGTCAGCTTCGAGCTTGAACATGACGGAGTTGGTGCGTGCGACGTGGTAATTTTCGGGATCGTAATCGTACGGCAATTCATTGAGCCATCCTTCGAATTTTTCGAAAACAGCGTGTTCCTCAACTGCTGGAATTTCGACGATGGGACATTCGAGTCTTTCGGGAACTTTACGATCGACGATCGGAGCGTTCAGCAGCTTTTTCACACGGGACACGAATTTTTGTATGGTTACAACGAGAAAAATACCGGCTATACAACCGATCAAGTAATCAGGCAAAGGAAGAACGTAGTACGAGGAAAATAATACGACTGGAATAGCGACGAATTGATAAAACAATTGTTTTTTCAATTGTGAAATTATCTTCACGGGTTCATCGAGATTCGTTGTTGTAATCGTCTCGATCCTCAAACGCTTTTCATTCAAGGCTTTCGTTCTATTGTCACATTCGTCTTGTTTTTCCCCATTTCCTGAAAGATTCGTGTCATTCGCATCGGTGATTGTTTCGTCAGCTAATTCTGCTGCTTCAATACCGCTCTCTACGCTATTATCATCTTCAGAATTTTTTGTTTTGAGACCAGTTTTGATATTTGAAAAACCAGCGAATCTCGACGACTGCGATCTTCTACGAATTCCTGTTGTTGTCGAAGCACTTTCCTGCTTCTCAGGTGTGAAATCTTCAGTCGGTGTAACATCTCCCAAATCCTCAGAGTCACTAAAACTGGAATTTTCACCGCTGCAATGTTTCAGTTTTTTTCGTTTGTCGCTCTTGATCTCTGACAATTTTTCTTCAAACGTTTTTGTCAATTTGCCTTTGAAGTCCGAAAACATTTTCCATGGATCGCTCGGTGGCGTTCCTTCTGACAAGCTTCCATCCATACTCGCCGAACGCTTCTCATAGCCTTCTTCTCCTCCATTCTTTTCGCTCGAATCTTTAGCACCAGTTTTGAATGGACTTGCTTTTGGTGAACTTTTCTCTGATTCTGGAGTTCGTTTCTCTTCATCTGTGCTCGGATAAAGTTCCTCGAGCTCGTCGTCACTTGCGTGATAACGAATCGAAGGAACCGATGTTGTTATTGGTTTCCCTGGCACAGAACAAAAAATGAACATTTAATTCTTAGCCACAAAAAATATACATTTTCTCTGCGTTAACCAAATTAGATATTGAATTCCATTAATTTCTGAACAATAATAATGATTTTGTATTGAATCAACATGGAATTTGATAGATTTTTTCAATACCAGCCCTAGAGATGATTTTCAATAATTTCTTCATTTGATTATTTTTTTTCTCATAAAATACTTCGATTTTTGGCATTTTACAAAATTCATGGATTACTAAGTAGAAAAATTGGAATTCACCATATTTGTGGTTTCAGTATTATCCCTCAACTTTTTACAGAATATAATTTATAAAATTTTATGAGTTACAAAAGTGAAATGGGAAGTATAATTTGAAGAAATGATTAATATCTCATTGTGAATCATTCACTATTGTATTCATTTTATGACAGTTGCTAAGCAAAAATATTTCATGTTGATTGAATAATATGCGTATGGACATTGGTATTGTTATTGTTATGAAAATAATTGTTATTATTATCAATCGTGAAAAATTTACCTTTCATCATGGCCAGTGTCATACGAGCAGGACTGTTTCTGGATGCCATCTCTTCACCGGGGATTCCGAGTGACACACGGTCTTACGGTCGTTTATTAATTTTCCTTTTATCCCCTCTACGCCGACTTTAACTAAACTATCGCGTAATTTATGTAGCCATACATTACGAGGATCATACGTCACCTCTAGTATCCAGCTGTCAAATGCACAGATCGCACGTTTGTCAACCTCTATTTCTTTTTTCCGTTGTTACAAGCGCGCTCGTATTGCACATGCATTGAATTCATTCTATCACGAAAAGGAACTAGCGGTTAAAACATTCAAACGTGTTATACTAAAGACTCGGATTTCGGTCGAAGAAACGGGTATCGAATACATTTCTACGAATTCGTTCACATAGTATTTATTTAGCTTTGATAACGCTATACTGAACGATACGGCGTATCTCGAGATAATAATTCAAGATGGATAGAAATAAAGAGATTTTCTACGAAACTATGGAAAATCCTTTGTTATCAATTTTTGGAAATCATTTATCTCGAACGATCATCGTTTCTTTTTTACGTAGTAAACGCTATTTTAAACCGCAATCGGTCATCACTTAGCACGATGACTTTTTTTGTCACTCCGAGCAATGAAAATGATGCCGGGTTTAGCGACATTCAAGTTTTCTCAATTTGCTATTCACCCAACAATATTATTGACCTTTGTATAGGATACTTTTATTTATGAAATTTTCACGGTACACTCAAGGTTACTAGATTATTCGGGGAAGGCATTTACGAGAGACGGTAACAACTCAGTAAACAACTCAACTATTCCCAACTTCAGATAGAGCATAACAATTGCGTTCCGCGTATATACGTGTGTGTATATATCCGTATGTTTTGCTGTTGTGCCCTTCCCTCTTCGCCACAAAAGATCGCGAGAATTGATATATTCATATAGACTCTGTGTTTCGCCACGACCATAAGTTGTCTGTCAAAGTCGATGGACGACCGTCCATGAAAATAAGTTCATGGTAAGTATGGAAAAAAATCGAATGTTATTACCTGGCTGTTACCACGTAGAAAAGTTTACATCGTTGCAATTGATTATTTCGAAGCGAAGGTTGAGTTTGTTGCGTAACAGCTGATTTGTTCGCAAACCTAACCCAACTACATCCCTTTTGACAAAATGAATTAAAGACAAAGAAAAAAAAATGGAGTATTAGACGAATGGTATAGTACTTGAAAGAAAAATAGTTTTATTAATAAAACACAATAATTGTTACGTTGGTTTGACCCTATATGAAATTGGAATTATTCATTTTTTTTTTCATCTCAGCTGTTGTATTTTCAAGGTAGTGAGTTTCGTATGAAAACACTGGCGCCACAAGTGACAGGTGCAATGAAGTTTTCTAGGGTCATTAAATTTTACAAAGATGGTATCCATGTTAATTCTTCATGCGGAGGGTTAGTGACCTATATTCAGTGTGGACTAGGGTACATCTCTGTGGCGCTCCCGTCGCGAGCAGTGAGATGAGAACTCTCCCCCTGGCCATTTTGGAAAAAGAGATATGTCGTATCGGAGCACCGAGCGTCAACAGTATTGTGTTTATCGTTCGGTCAATTTGACACATCTCAAGCACGAATAAATAAAGCAAATCACCATAATATCACGAAGTATCGTTTCGTTTTAGTGAACGCGAGTGACACGTGGCAAAACAACGTTTGAAGACTGGTGAAAAAAATACCCATTTAAACGCGCACATACACACGACACTCTTATCTACCTAAATCGGCAGACACGTATAACAATTAGAAAAAAAAACATCAAAATCTTGGGTCCGTGAACGATGAATCGTACGGACGGTTTAGTGCAGAGAAGACGAGTGGTAAATAGCAGTAGCAGTAGCAGTGGACTCGGCCAGGATGGCAATCACGAACAGCCCGGTCAGAATGAACAGTCCTCCGGAAATCAACAAGAGTCCGACAATAATTTACAAAAAGATCTCAATTCGAATCCAACCATTGATGAGGATTCTGACAAAGCGACAAGGCTCACACTTATGGAAGAAGTCTTGCTTCTCGGTCTCAAAGATAAAGAGGTAACTTTCTAATTGGATTTTTCATTCACCATAAAAAAATCTAAGTTTCCTATAATATTGAACAATATCTCCGTATTTCTTTCGAGAGCGAAATGATTATGCCAGAATAACACGACTGCCACTAACAATAGCAAAATAACCACTCCCTCATAATGATACTGCATGTGTATCAATCACCGAATGTCCATCTGTCATTTTTTTATCAAACCTTGCGCAATTACACTTGTAACTATTTTTTTGGTCTGTTCTCAAAATGCTCTATGATGTCATGGACTTTTTGTTTCGGTTAGATATTTGATGAGCAGCCAAAAATTACTTGGTTTGATATCGTGATGATGCTGTTGGTACATAATAATTCTTTTTCGTTACCTCGAAAGTCAATGGTTTGCAATTATTTGGTACTCCTCGTCTGATTTTTACTTTGCATCTTTATCAATAAATAAATGTTACATCGTGTCGACTTTGAAAAACAAATTAGTACTTATCGAATCTATGAATAACTGAAAAAAATTATCTGATAATTCCTCAACTGTGTTACTCGAAGCAACTTTATCGTTTTGTGTAAATGATTGCCATGAATGGAGGAAAGATAAAATTTGTTTTCACGGCATTACAGGGTTATACATCGTTCTGGAATGATTGTATAAGTTCTGGTTTGCGTGGTTGTATACTAGCAGAATTGGGTCTACGAGGACGAGTAGAGTTAGAAAAAGCTGGTATGCGCAAAAGAGGATTGTTGTCAAGGAAGCTTTTACTGAAAAATGATGCACCTACAGGCGATGTTTTGCTGGATGAAGCAATCAAACGACTCAAAGAATATGATCCACCAGAGCCAGTACAAAGTTGGATAGAATATTTGAGCGGTAGGTTTTGTTTTGTATTTTTTGCTGTAATGTAGGAAGTTATTTGAAATTATTAGCGTCGTTGCAAACAGATATTTTTAATTAAAAAAAGACATTCTCTGAAACCTCAATACTTTGTTTCAATATTTCATCTTCTGCCCTATTTTTTATAGGTGAAACGTGGAACCCTTTAAAATTGCGGTACCAGTTGAAAAATGTTAGAGAACGATTAGCCAAGAATCTTGTTGAAAAAGGTGTATTGACAACAGAAAAACAAAACTTCCTTCTATTCGATATGACAACGCATCCACTTACTGACAACTTAGCCAAAACGCGTCTCGTCAAAAAGGTGAGTTGCATTTTCCAGTAACGCTTTTTAACATCCAACATTTCATTTCGTCATTTAAAATAAAATTTACCAAAGTTTCAATGAATGTATCAGCAATAAAGGTTAATTATTAAAAGACTAACAAATTTGCAACTTCCAAAAGATATTAGATGACTTTCAAATTGTCACATTCCATTTATTCGGTATGACTCTGTTATCACGGGAAATACTATCTTATCTGAACCACAAGTCGTCACTACTTCCCTGTTTCTCGATGTTTTACATTTTATTTTCTCTTGTTTGTACAACTTATATTACTAGTTGCAGACTGCAACTAGTGAAATTGACGAAGAAAAAAGCACGGTGAACGTGCGATATCATTCTGGCAGATAGTAAAATACCTTGAAAAAGCATATTCAGACTGTCTTTCGAATTGTGCATGTATCTCTGGCTCAGAGGATGGAAATTCTATCTCTCGAAAATATTTTTATGACTCATCATTTTTTAAAATCAAATCCTGATGAAATAGCCGAAAATTTACAAATTTTCAACACGTTTTTGGCAAGTTTATGGAAGGAAACGTTTTAAAATTTTGAACGAAGGTTTACATAATGCAGGATTAATCGTGGGAAATATATGATGGATTTCCGGGGTTAATTCCTGTAACGATATTTTAATCTTAACTCCCGACAGTCCCTAATTTAATTGTCCCTTTCTTTTATCCGCGATAAATCGAATTTCAAAGCGATATGTTTTGTTTTTTCTCTTTATTCCATTTAGATCCAGGAAGCCGTACTATGTCGTTGGGTCAATGACGCCAGTCGCATGGACCGTCGCACTTTAGCGTTAGTAATACTCGCACACGCTGCTGACGTTTTGGAAAACGCGTTCGCTCCATTATCCGATGACGATTATGAAGTCGCGATGAGACGCGTTCGGACTCTTTTGGATCTTGACTTTGAAGCCGAGGCTGCAAAGCCTAATGCGAATCCCGTTTTATGGGCGGTGTTCGCCGCATTTACCAAGTAAATTTTATCAGCGCAAAGAACAACACTTTAGACGAAGTATCAAAGAGAGAAAACAGAAAACGAAAAAAAGAAACACTCACGTACCCACACACACACACAGACACATACAAGGTACGAAGTTTCGGTAACTTAAAAAAATATAGCGCGAAAATTGAAACAAATTCATGAAAATGTGGGATCATTTTTTCTTCCCGCTAATTCATCAGTTTCGAGCATGATTTCGTACTGTTGAGATCGTTAATCGGACGGAAAATGAGTAAAAACCGTCAACGCTCGAGATATTAATGAACATGGTTCTTTTTTCACACTTTCAATGTCCCTTCAATTGGCAAACTTCCATTATTTCCAAATTCGAAAATAGAGAGATCGAGAAAGAGAAAGAGATGGGAGTAAAGGAAGAAAGAAGTAATACGATCATCAGAGTGGTTCATTTTCGTGTTTTTACTTTTATTTTTCGCTAATTATAAAACCGTCCGTCGAGTTCGTATTGAAATTCGCGAATGAATTAAGTATTTGAAGAAAGAACCGACATTGCTCATTAGTATTTAAAAAAATTCAAGATCAGAAAATAATTTCATGATCGACTCTCTTGTGATCTTTCAATACTTCGTGATGACGTTTCGGCAAAATTTTCATTTACAAGCGAATTTTTTTCAATAAAAATAAAATTGAACAATCCATAGCTTTGAAAAACAAAAAAAATTAACCACTCTCGTGTGTTCATCGGCAGTCTTCGAGGTGCAGACTACTTTCGGGGTGTCATGTGAAATGAACGGGGGTTTTGTTAGCTGCGAGTGATAAAAATCTTAGTGAACGAAATATAAAATTGTCCAATACTTTCGTTGTTGCGAAATGAAACTCAACAATCAGCCTAAACTTATATTCTGACTGAAACTGAACGAAAATTTATCGTAATTATTTTTTATTTATGAGACCGAGCGTAAAGACATTGAGCTTAATATTGAACACTCTTTGGCACTGAAGCATATCCAGTTAACCAAAGAATTTTTTGTAAGTTACAAAAGTAAATGAGAGGATAAAACACGACTTTCATTCCGCTTCCGCTCTGTGGGAATTTATCGGTTCATTCGTTATCTTCATTTACCACCACTTTTTAAATATTTTTATTTTGATTGTCTGCTTGTCAATCATTTCATTCGTGCGGGACGGCGAAACTGTTCCGTTCAACTTCAAAATTATATGCTTCATACAACGGTCTTTTTTTCGTTTAAAATATTTTTTTTTATTCCCGAAAATATCTATATACGTACTTTTCGGAAAAACGTTTGTCGTTGGTCGTATCGAATGACGGGAACGGTGCATTAGGCGAGCCTGAAAAATCATTGGATAAAAGCCATTCATAAATTCGTACGATGCTCGCTGGCCGAGCACATTTCATGGGTCGTTTTCCGCTCGTTTTTTTATCGTTAGTGTCGAAAGTTCTTTCACCCTTCGATTAAGGCAGCGCGAGAGATTTTTATTATCCTAAATATGAACTACCAATGAAGATAAAAAAAAAAAACGAAATTTCTTCGCATCATTTTATGGTTGATCGATAATACCTGATAGATTGATTGTAGCGACGATTTTCTCCTATCGGTACACACCAATTGAACCACAAAAACCACATTTCTATCATTAAAAATTCCCCCCCTGAAGTATTTATCATCGTAACGATAACGCACCGATGAAAACGTTTGCAAAAACATAGAAAATCATTGTCGATTTTTCTCATTTGTCACAATCAATCAAAAGTATATAATTGAACAATCAAACGTTCAAACTACCCATTAATGAAAAGACTCAAACTAGATTATTTAAAATGAAATTTTCTTGGGCAAACAGTTTGAAGAAAAAGAAAAATTTTCATTACAAATTATTGAAGTGGCCTAGAAATTGGTAAAAGAACGTTCATTAGTATGGTTGAAAGATGACAAGTTCATTCAATATCGTTGATGAGCCCATTTTTGAGGAGTGATTGCAAAAATGAGCTTTGCAACAAGGTATATTGAATGGAGAGAAGATAAACGAAAAAAAACCATAATGCATCATGACACTTTGACGAGTCTGTACATCAGTAATCTTTTGTGTGAGAATTTAAGTTGTGCTGACTTCTTTAATTACAATCCGAATGACAGAGCCAAATGTAAAAAAAGGAAAACAATGCATTATTAGGGTAAATGAAAAAAAACCGCCTCTTGGCCGTGTACCAAAACTGTTTATATCGAGGTTTATATACAAGCGTATTCTGTTTGTACGGAGGTGTATATGTGCATTTGATGTGTGGGTGTGCGCGCGCGTGAAAATGTGTGATTAACGAGGATTCAGGACATCAAAGATGAAATCGCATCTTCACTCGTAGCTCTGTGTGTACATCTACAAGGTTGTTTACCGTTTGCCTTGTACAACGAGAGCGCATTGTCGAAGCAATAACGCTGTAGCACCTTCCTTTTTTTTTTCTTTTATACTTTCACACTCTCTCATTCAGATTGATCTTTGTTGCCATTGTCCCATGATAAATATTCTTCTCATAGATTATAAAAAATGTTTTTAAAAAACACTTTGAAATCATTCCATAAACGAGTTATCTCGAGGAGATAACTCGATCGATGCAATTCGCAATGTTCTGTTCGGTTTACAAACTTTTTCGACGCTTGGTACGTTGATGAAAATTTTTCCATATTTTCCCTCAAAAATGAAATTTAAACTTACGTCGTCCATACAAAAGCTTCAAATAGTTACCGACAGAATCGAACTAAATATCGATCTCTGTGGTAATTCAAGCCTTCTCTTTACTTTGTCAGATCAGTTGAGAAATGGGCAAACGGTCATCACAATTTTTTTTCCGGCTCCCAGCAACGTGCGGCGGGCAACACACGCGTCTCGTTTTTCTTCATTATATTTTTATGATCAACGTACCCTGTTTCTCGAAAAAATTGACTGTTTTATTGTCTTCACCAGTCGGTTTTATTTATATGCATATTTGTAGCGATATTGTTTTTGACGAAAGAAATAACATCGACCCAGTCGTCGCATTGTATCACGAAAACTGTGATTTCTTTCAGTTTTTCCTTCTTTCATTCGCGATAACTCACCTCAAATTGATGATCCACCTCCTGAAAGTTTGACACTTCACTTCTGTCTGTGCATTAAAAAGTGACGGACAATGTGTAATAGAATGAGAAAAGCGCATAAATTTATAAAATTATTGTAAAAAAGAAGAGGAAAAAAAAGAAACAGAAAATCGAGAAAAAAGAATATCGTACACAGAAAGTAACGCCGATTCGTGAGTTGGAACACTGCAGTCTTGTTCCAAACTTACGATTCCTCGAACCCCTCACGATACATTCAAATTTAATGGCGAACTTAGCTGTTATATACATATATAAATATTAACATTATTATTATTATTTTGAGATCGTGATAAGAGATGTGTAAGATTGACTTTCGTTTCAATGATTATTTCGCATTATTTCATATAAATTATGGTAGGTAATTGTACAAAAAATAACAAGAAACCTTTACAGATCAGATTGAATATTATCATGTATTTACAAATATACTTAATATCATTATTATTAGGTACTGTATTATTATAAGTATAATAAAAATGATTATTGTTCGGAATAGATACAAAGAAAAGAAGTTTCTTTTCGTTATTCGCCAAAAGGAAATAGAACTTTTCAACGGTGATGAAGTTCAGACGATGGAATATATCGAGAATTTCTCTGTTTTTAAAATAGTCATGGTTTCAATACTTTCTTTTTTCGTTACATTCAGTCGTTTGATCCGATAAAAGGAAGGAATTTTTGTACATTTCTGCTGGGCTAACTTTGAGAATAGTTTTTGTAGATTCTGAAAGTATGATTTTAAAATTAAATAATTCGACCATCCAGTGATCTGGACAGTTCTTTTCTGTATTTTCCCTTCGCCCAGGGATCTCTTTGGTGGCAGCATAGGAATCAATTGTAAGAGAAAAACGTTTTTATATACAGAGATTTTTAATATTAATGATTGATATGGAGGAAAAAAGGGATAATTCGACAATTGACGATATTCGTACGCAAAGAACACTCGAATTTGAGATAATTCGGTATACAAAAATTTGAAGCTCAAGATCAAAAAACTCTCCTGGGAAAACATGTTGTTCCCTTTTTCAGTTTAAAAAAAATATTATTAATGACTATTAGCACATACGCATGAATCGACACTGACCGCGTTTATAAGTCCGTACTGTCCCGTAATCATCCAATCTTTGTCTTTTTCACTCAACTCTTTGACCTTTTCTTCCTTCAAGCCCACGCAAACATCCGCCTTTATCGTTCTCAATGATACAAGACTTGTTGGCTGAAAACCACCTTCGGACAAAACCTTCTCCAAAGATGTCGTATGTTCCCAATTGAAGTCAGCCATTAGTTTACGATAATTCAAATCTCCCTTGAACACAACCAGAACCGATTCGCTCAGCTTACTGTACAGCCCCGGTGCTTTTTCCTTCATTTGACCAAAATCATAAGGTTCGGTCCAAAATGATTCGACCTGGAAGTGTGAAACAGAAAATTTTTATTTTTATTCTGAAAATCATCGATAGCTCTCCAGGCTCATGGAGATAATTTGTGAAATCGAAGGATACTTGTTATTGATAATTCATTGAGTGCTTATTTTACCTCGAAAGTCCATTTGTTGTTTCTCAAATTTTGCTCACAAACGTTACCAAGAGCTTTCAAATCAGTATCTTCGGAATTGCTCATAGAAGCGATAATCCAATCGAAATCGTGGAGATTAACGTCGCTTACGAACCAGGGAATGCGTTTACCATGAAAACGCACTTTATCGACTATGTTATGGGCAATGAGGAAACTGGATAAGCACAAATCAGTGAAAAGCTCATAGCCTGCGTTGTCCAAAACAATGTCAATGATTTTAGTTCCATTTGGAGGATTGGGTTTGCTCAGTATGTCCCAAACTATTTTGGAATCATCAATCAACAAATCGCTTTCGTAGGAATCCAAAAGCTCGACTGGGTTTCCTACTGCATTACTTTCTGCTCCTCCGCTCAGTGACAAATCGCATCGGTTGCCCCATAAATTCAACTTTAATAATTTTATCAGTTCGTGCTTTCGTTCGGCTGTTGAAACATTGTCTGTTCTTCTCAAAAGATCCATTGTGTGTCTGGCCAAAAGTTTCACGCTGTTCAGAGATTTGACAAAAGCATTCTGTTTCTGGTCCTCGAAAGGATCATATGTTTTCAAACTTTGTCTGAAAAAAAAGAAACATTTAAATTGTACTAAAACTTTTCTGTTCAGATTCTGTGAATACTATAAAATTTTATTTTTTAAATCCTGCTGACAAAAGTGGTAAAACTGCCTTGTTCTTCAATACTGTAAATATTTTATGGTGAAATTTTAAGTTTTGGTTAAAATAATTTGAACTTACGTTAGTACAAAAGCTTGATTGATCCTTCGATACATGTAACATTCGCTCAAAAGCCACACGGTATTGAACCAAGTTAAAGCAGGGCCTTCAATCTCCTGTCTCGTTTTCAAGTAATCGTTCCAAACATTTGCATCAGCATCCTCTTTGCTATCGGACAATTTGAGAGGTGTAAGAGGTTTGTTGGTCATGAGTTCACTTCGTAATTGACTAAGATCCCCGATAACTCGTTTTATTTCTTCGGTAGAATCCTTTAATAGGGAAAATTTATCCATGAACATTAATGAAAGAGCATCTCTGGTGGTTGCACATGATTTTTTTCTTAATTACATGCTCACCCCTCCGAATTTCTGAACAATGTTCGCTTTGTCCCGACTCAATTTATCAATAACACCGGTCAGAATCACCGGGAGTCTGTCCTTCAATGTCACATAAGCATGACTCCTGGAAAGCAAAAATAGCAAATGATGAAATTGCACTCGAAGGTTATGTTTTACTCGAGACGATGAAAAAAACTCCATAAGATTCTGGGACACTGTACTTTTTATAAATTCCCGAAAGATGCACACCAAATGGTGGAGCGATATCTCGTAATCCTTTTATGTCAATTGTGCTATTTAAATTAGACATTTTCACGGAACTGTTACACGACCCGTTGACCGATATGACATTGACGAACGATTGCGCCAGTATTCCCAATTCCCAGATAGTAAGCCACCGTTGCCGTTCTGTACTTTTGTACTAGATGGCAGCGTCAAACCGAAACAGATGTCATTCGTACGAAATCGGCGGTCGTTTCAGCTAAACGGAGAAAACGTACAAAACATTTAGAAATTTTAGCCCTTTATTGTAAGTTTATAATATTGAATTTTCCTTTTATATATTAATAATATTTATAATTATTTTATATTTTACTCTATATTCAATTTTTTAAGAAGTAAGGTTTTGTCATAATATTGGGTGAAAATTCATACTGCGGCTTTTTTTTCACTGATGCCTGGCTCGGTCGCCAGTTTTGACACATTTTGTCATCCAAAAGTTCTTTAGCATTCAGGATACTTTTGGAAGTATCGACACGCATTTATTCCGCGTCGTATTTTTTGAAAGATTCAACCGTGAAAAGACTCGTTCAGTCGCTGATGACGAATGAGGCGAACACAATAACCCTTCGACTAATATTTTGTCCTGTGAATGGCAACGATTTCTACAAGTTTTCAGATCGGAAGACACGCCAAGAACTTAAAAATCTTTCATCCATTCAAAAATCTTTCTACGATAAACGAGAGGTCCATTTTTATCAGAAAATTTTCGTTCTCTTCCCTACGAACTAAAAAGAGTGTGTAATTACTTGGGAACGCGAGCCGACATCGATGTGAGATAAGAATACAAGGTTCAATATATTTCGAAGAGTATCAAAAGTTTTCCCCTACTCCCTGTTGACGTTCCGGATATTTCTTGTATTCCAAACGTTTTCTTGCTTGTCTCTTGTATTTAAGATGCTTCTAGAGATACATTACAGTTGGTGAGAATTATATTTGCGAGTGTTGAGAAGTTGACTTTGCGAATTTTGTACATACCAATTAGCGATACACGTACGGGCTATTCCGAGCGAAGAGGGGGCGTGGCTTTCTTTCCTGGAATAACGGAACGGTATTGAAAGTAAACATTGCGTTCGGTAGAACTCGCTTGGAAATAATTTTACGAAATTCACATTATTCGAACAACACAAAATACTGATTAATCGAATAATTTACGGATAATAAAGTAAAATAAATTCAGCGTGAATATTCGAGATCTTTTGTGTCTTCGAATGAATTTTTTAAATAGTTCACGAGCAATAAAAATGGCGTTTAAAAAATCTCGAGGACTGGGAAATGTGCTTAATTCGATGAGAATGTCTCGTACACGTAGCGGCGGAATCGCGAGTATCGCGCGAAGGCGTAAGCGTTTTTGTGTCTCGAGAGGAGAAATATTGAAACTTTGGTCATAACTCAGGAACAGATGGGATAAACTTTGTTAATAATTCGCGTCCGAGCAAGAGCCAAATGCTTTGATTTATAATCATTATTTCTTATTCAATAAAACGTTATTTTCGTTTTATCTCATACCAACGTAATACACGTTGACGGACAAAAATCTCTACAGCAATGATAAAATCGAGTGTGTTTTCGAGATGAAAATCATTCGGTGATCCGACAAGAACGAGTCGCGTTGAACGATGTCGCTAATTACTGCATACCATCGAGCACGAGCATTGTTCGGGACCCGCGAATGCCAGCGGAATCTTGACGTTGCTTGCAGCATCAGCAGCTTTCGGAGTCGATTCGTCGTGAATTCGTGTTACGTACCAATGTTTCGGACAGAAATTCTCGCGAGAAAAGTTGAAGATTTTTGTCCGTCTGCTCCCACCAATGTATCATTATTTCCTACGAATATGTTGTCACATACAAATTCCAAAATTTTCGTGAATTTCATTGCACGACAAAATCGTACAAAAATCCGTCACAGAAAAAACTGCTCGAGCAATAATGAGCGGTTCGACGACGTTTCTGTCTCGCTCGAATAACTCATTTTCTCAGGCTTTTCCTCCGCCTTTTATCATCGAAAAAATACCAATTCCAATCAATCCTTGACCAACGAATCCAGCGAATTATCTCCCAATTACACTCCCTCGTCCTGTCCCCTACTTTCGTCGAACGCTGAAAGCTCTCAATCAAAATAGTCGGTTATTAACGCATTGAGGTTCGTTGCATCTCCGGATCGTATAATAGGAGACGAACGTTTGGGACATTCTCCCCCGTTGCATTGCGTCGGGCACCATAGGAATCTCAATATCTCGCAGAGCCCAGCTTCCAACGGTATATTTGGTTGCATGCATATAATATCTAATAACCACTATTATTACGCGACGGTCAGCGATGGCGGCGTATAATAATAGTCCGCTGAGGGCGCTGTTCCGTCGAATTTATTCGGCCACACGGGCTGGGGAGACACGAAAGGGCTCGAAAAATTCCGGAACGTAAAAACGTCAAATTTCGATACGAAAACTAGTCCGCGGTGACGGGGAGTCACTACGAAATTCAAGCGAATTGTCCGACCGGAGAATCCTCGATGGAAACTTCACCAGCGCTCTCGTGAATAGCCGACTAATTATAATCAATTTCTCATTGTTCCTCTCCGCACTCGTGGACCGAAGACGTTGGAGCTCGGACGACGAGTCTCGCTCGGATTAAGGGATCTACCCTAATTAGAATTTTTCAAAAAATCCATTTTTTTATTGCATTTTTCGAAAGTATACGGATATTTAAAAGTATTGTACTCGAATTTTATAAAGATCTGAGCGGTCCGAGTGTACTGTTGAGCGACGTTTTCTTGGCGTCTGAGCGCGCTATGCGCACCGCGCAGTGCGGCACTTGAACGCGTTTTTCACAAAATTACGTTTTTGCACGGCTCGTTGACCAAATCTCCGAAACTATTCAACCGATCCCTACCAAAATTTGACCAAATGTTCTTTACGACTGTAGCTATAGCGCAGATCATGCGAATTTTGAAATATTGAGCCGAACTATTTTTTTTTTTGCAAAAAATGACGAAAAAAACGTGCTTTTACGTAGTTTTTAGAAAAATCGCCGTCGTTTTGTCATTTTCGAAAAAATCATAAATCCCATGATACGCGCTATAACCTATTGAATTTAAAATCATTTTTATTTTTTTTTCTCCAATCACCCATTCCAGAGATTTTATCAACGGCGCACGCACCCATCTTTTTTTTCGACCTGTCTTCTCCTCCATTTTTCTCTACGAAAATTCAGTGAAATGGGAATAAAAAATTTTTTGTTGCGTATTATAAAAGCGCATTTTTAAGGCCTAACGCTTTTTGTATCCATATTTACATTTTATACCGGCTAAAAAAAATCGCGAAAATAGTTTATATAAAATAATAATAATAATAAATAACTTTGGTGTCGCAAGCTAGGGCACTCGAAATTTGGACTGATTCCTAGCCTCTGAGGAGTCGCTGTTATATGGGAAAAGCTTGTGCTTTTGCCATTTTTCCAACTTATATCGTTAAGAGCGCATGGATCAGTCGACTAACCTCGGTTGGAATTTTTGAAATTGAAATTCTCTGACACGGTTTGACCGATTAAAAAAAGGCTCTGTCAGCCTACGCAGAACGATGGCAAAAATCGACTGACAGAGCCTTTTTTTGATCGGTCAAACTGTGTCAAAGAATTTCGATTTCGAAATTTACAACTGTCTCTCTCGCACTCACGGTTGCGATATACCAACTGATCCATCCTCTTAATATCTCTTTTCAACATTCGTAACCCTTTATTTTTATAGTCGCTGTGGGTTCCTTACATTTTTTTCTATCCGTGAGATAGTTATTATCAGGAACTTGGGGATACCCAGTGTACAAATGATTGATTTAAATATTTACGATTAAAAATATTTATAAGCTCCCGTAGAGATTTTACGATTTTTGACATTTTAATTCTTCATTGCATGGTCGATAAGCTGGCCTGAAATTTCGCCAATCTGTTCGGATGCAGTTGTACTTTACTGTAAGTTAAAATCAATTTTTCGTAGAGATTTCGGGTTCGTGAAAGGAATACCTTAATACGAGGAGACTTTTCGTAGTGCGGTGAAAGATAAAATGTTTGCCGAAAGCCGGGGTCGTTTTAGCGAAGGGTGAGCAAGAAAAGTTTGAATTTTCAGGGGATTCTTACACTTTTGAGCAAGTCCCGCGACGAGTAGACGGAAAAATTGGATCGTGCGGAAAATCTTGGGCTCTGATGAATCGGTCGGGGATGGTTGATGCACCCAAAGTGAGGGTTTGACCCCGTTTGACCTCGGTCTCATCCGAGCAGTCCGCGACCCTCGGCCCCATCCTCGCGCGAGTCCTCGTGAGTTTTCGATATTCTTGAAAGAAGCTGGATCCGTGGAATGCGGCCAAATTCGGGGTAGTCGGAGAAGCGTCTTCTGAGCTTGCTCCCGCAGGGCTGCGTGCATCGCGCCCTTCTTCATTCCCCATCTTATTTGAGATATTTCTATCGGCCCTTTCGGCCTTCCTTTTTTCAAACTTTTCTTCTTTTTCTCTTACCCCGGAGACTCGAGATTTCCTCGTGAGTTTTCCGGCCCTCCTCGGTCCCTGTGCACATCCCGGTTCCTAATTTCATCCCCTTGTTATACCCGCCCCTCCCCTCCCCTCCCCACCCCTCCCCCGCGGCTCGGCTCTCTCGTACACTTACTCTTAATATTGCTAAATTAAACTCACTTCTGCAGCCTCCCAAGAGCAGGGGATTCCCCCGGGCTCGCGCCGTATCCAGCGGGCGAGAGTGTATATCGCGAAATTTAACGCAGCGCGCTCGTTGCATTAATATATTATGTTACTCAAGAAGCGAACCACTGACGCAGCAGCATTATTCAGATCCGCAATTCGCCCCCGCGCTTTCTTCAGCCCCCGGACTCGTTACTTTTCTTCCGCCAAAGTATTAAATAAATATATTTATTTCTCCTCAACGATTTTCACTCGGCCAAACGCGAGCATCAGTCTCCCTTTGGGCTCAGACTTTTTTTCACTGTTTCTCGGCCTCCGCTGGATAAGACCTTCCGTTACTGTTCGTCCCTCTCGAAAAAGAAACCAACGAAATATCCCGGGGTCTGCATGTATTTTAAAACTTTATCGAAAACATCGTTTGGGCTTGGAATTTTAGTTTTTATTTTGACCTCTTCTGCGAACAAATTCCGTCGGGATCGATGAAAAAAGAGGTCAATTTTGCTGCCGAATATTCCATTCGGAATTCTCAAATAAATTGGCCACTGTTTTGTAAAATGTCGAGAAAAAGGGCCCCGAAATCGAGGGATTGCTCTCGCAATTGACTCTCCTTAAATCAGAAGATTCCTCGGAGTTGCCGAGACCTTAAAGTTTCACCAGTTCATGCGGAACAAGCCCTGTATACATTCATCCATATCCAGCAACGTCATATACATTTGTTCGAGCAATACGCTGCCGGAGGAGTCCCTGGGATGTAAACGACAACTTCCGGTGCCAAATAACTCTCGTCGTTCTCGTTCCACCATCAGATACTATTTCAGAATGAAATTTGAATGTACAAGTGGTTATATAGAGTTCGGGTTATCTCTTGTGAAGATCGAGACGTCGAGGGGACCCCGAGCGTCTCGGGTTACAAGCGAGTTGGTGGGAATTTGGTCGGTTCTAGGCGCAATCTTTTGGCGAGCGTTAACCAATCTGATGGAATAAGATTGATCAAATTTTTGTGAAATCCTTTCGAAAAGGGTTTCCAAATTCAAAGGTCGCTGGACCGTCGTTGGGCGCGTTGGGAGCCTGCTTTTAAAAAATCTGGCCATTTTTCACGGTCGCTGGGGAGGGTGATCGAATTAAAATCTTTGCCGTCCGTTGAGGGATGATGAAATAAAAAATCGCTTTTCCAGGAAGGTTCGTTTGCACTGGACTGAGAATCAACGAACTTGCTGATCCAACGAAATTTTTATATGGGATCAAAAAATATCGTGAAAAAATGGAATTCTGGTGGGCTCAAAACCTCGATGAGCAGAGCTGAGTAAACGTTCCTCGAAGCGACAAAAACCTCGCCTGAATCAAGAGGAGTTCAGTTCAACCATGAAATTGAACTCGCTCATGATTTATTTTGATCCCTCCAAAATTTGTGTTCAATCACCAATCTTCGTTCACGAGTCCAGCACAAGTTTTAATCGTATCCAGAAGAAAACTTAATGAGAAAAAATGCCCCGTCGACTTTCACGGATGAAAAGAAGTTGCCTGCACGAGAAATCAGCGAAACGAAGCCGGCGGTTCATATTCGCACCAAGTGGCGTATAGTTCCAACGGGTATATTATCGCGTTCTCGTGGAGATGAGAAAGATGAGGCGCCCAATAATGCCACAGACACACTAGCCCAATTCGCAAGTTTCTCCCTCTTTCTCTCTAAACCATTTGAGAGTTCGCAGAGTGAATAGATTTCCGGAGGTTCCAATGTGTGCGGAGACTCCCGCGTTTGGGCTTTCGCAAGCTTTTTAGCGTTGCTCACACCGGTTTTGCGTCCCTCGCGGTACGTTCTCTGTCTCTACGAATCCGGAATAACCGCAGTTGCTTTCTCCTTCATTTTTATCCCCCCCCCCTGCTCGTTTCCGTTGCGTCGGAGGCGGGGGCACGAGGGTTAGTGTAATAGGGTAATTGTTATGCTTGAGCACGGCAAGAGAGCTCGAGGATCGAAGCCCCGTGTCTCCGATAAGCCACGACCGGGGGCGTACTTAACGGACTTGACTTTGGTAAAACGCGTGCTACGAAACATCGCTCCGGACTCAAATTCGTGTACGTTTAACTGTAACTAATCTGCGAGGCAGCAGTACCAGTAGCACCTGAAAACAACGAAACAAAACAAAATGTTATACGACCGCGAATTTTCGCTCGAATATTCGCCTCATTTTTCATCCCTTTTTTCAACGAGCCTCGCGCAGCTTTTGTGGATATTTTAATATGCGTGTGGACGAGGAGGATTCATGATACTGGGTCAAACGTACCCTTTCAATTGTTGCAAAATGAGCAATTTTTCGAGCGAATTAAGAGACTCGTTTATCAGAGCTTCTTCAAACCTTATAAATCCGTCATAATTTTGAGATTCTAATGTTCCTGGGAGGGCGCGCGGACGCACGTAATCGAATTTCAGTAATGCCTCAAGCATCGGGCTCTATTGGTTATTGTTCTGCTTTATCCCCACCGAGGACAGAGGAGAGCGTGTGCGAACAAAGTTAATAATTATTGGTCTCCTCCCTCCCTGCCCCCGCTGCCCGCGAGGCCACTGGCATTCTGCAAATCAAAATTTCAAAACGTCAAAGGGCTGTTTCAATATTGCGTTTCCCTCGTAATTATGCGTTTGGAGCTATGCGTCGCTTTATTGCGTTGCGTTGGAGAACTTCGTACAATATTGCAGACGCTTCATCGCGAAGTTGACCAACGTCTATTTGGGCGGATATGACAGTCAATGTCAGTCGTTCATTGTGCGGTTTAATCAACAATATTCTGCAGTCGAAGTTTTCCGATGTCATGGATGATAATGAGGAGAAACTGGTGATTGAGCTTGCGCAATAGCAAAACTCGATCTCTTACGGAAATTTTGAAAAAAATGTATGTCGCGCAGAGAAATCTAACGAATCGATTAAAAAAAAGCAGTTTTACCGTATAGTTTTGCAAATATTGCAAGCTGAAGTTCCATGGTTTCTCCATCCGAGCACGAGGCAATCGTCAAACAAAAATGTGCATCGAAATAACTCGAGAACGGTTCTTACGATTTTTATTTTAAAAAACACAGCATTGGAGTATCTTCTGAAGAAAAAATGAGAAAAAAAACACGATCGACCGTCTAGTTTTTGAGAAAAAAATGATTGTAATAAAAATCGTATGAGAATTTGAGTGGGAGGATTTCAAGGTTCGCGACGTGGCAACGCTTTCGCGCGAAACAAGCCGCGATTATCACTGTACTTTGGGACGCTGCGCTTTCGTTTGTATGCTCCTTGCGTATGCGCATACGGCACGAAAATGCGTTCTAGCAGGGGCGGGCGTGAAATAAAAAATATAAAGATTCCAAAATCACGAGCAATTATGAAATTTCCCTAAAATATCGTAACCATAAATTTTTAACTGATCATCAGCGATATTTGAATGATTTTTGGAGCATATTTCACAACGAGTAACGTTCACACTCGAAGGGGGCTGCAACCTATTTTTTCTACGGCACTTAGCTATCGAACTACCTTAAATGAATGAGGAAAAAGAATAAAATGGGGCGTTAAAATATCACAGTTTTCGAGAAATTCATTTCGAACGTACAAACGATTTCGGAAACTGCAGTTTCAGAGATTCGAGTCCTCGAGTTCGAAAGGGAATCCGAGAGCGTTGCACGGCTGATATCAGGACGCGTACTCTTCGAGTTTTTAACTCGTAAGAAGAAAAAGAGTCGCGTACTCGTGCCCGGGGTGAAGTTTCCATTTATAATCGGGATGTACGACTCTGGGGCAGAGATTTGGGATGACTATGAAGAAATTCTGTATCAACTTGACTGAGAAAACCCTCGAGGCAGTGTACTTTTCATAATTACAAGCAAATCTTTCCCGTTTCTTTGCAGAGAGAAATACCAAAACGTTGTAACTGACTAAATAGAACTTTCCCGCAGATTTTCCCGTCATGAAAGCAAATGGGAGCTCGAAATAAAAAGTAATATGAATACTCGTCATTTGATCGATCCATCGAAAACTGCATCATATCCCGGAAGGCAAAAAGCTGCAAACGTTCATCCGCGGACTCGTCAAAATCATTGGAATTCACGTCCAAATCGGGTTGTTTCCCGATGGCAGGGTAGGCTCGAAACACTCGAATGGTTAGAATTCATGCTCATCATTTTCTCTCTCGAGCAGTGCGCGGATCGCAGCGATAATTTACTCGATCAAGAGCGCTCGCTCGCCCCGTCGAGAGGCAGGGAACGGCCAAGAACGAAAGTCACAGGCAGAGAGAGAGAGAGAGAGAGAGACGAGCGTTGATGAACTCATCGTGCAGATTCGGTCGGCTAGTATCCGGAGGATCGGCATTAGCCGATATTACGTCTATCAATGATCAGGGATCACGGGGAATTTCGCGGAGATTGCGAGAAGGCTGACACGCCGCGATGGTTTAGATAGATCCGAGATGTGTGGTAACAAACATGGAGATCTCCCGGTATCAGGATGTAGGATACACACGAATGATCGGAAATGCGAATACGCGGGAGGCGGCTCTCTCTCTCTCTCTCTCTCTCTCTCTCTCTCACGCTGTGAATTTCCAGCGTCCGATTATATATACGCGTATGTACACACTTATATATGTATAACGAAGGCAGGTGGGATTGCGGGGCTGCGATGAGAGCGGCGGGGGGTAATGGCCCGTACGGAACAGAGTCACGCGGTTAGAAATTACGATTCGAATTCCAGAGGGCTGGGAGCTGCTGCGAGCCAGGCTAGGAGAGATCGAGAGCAAGGGAGAAAGGCGACGGTAGGGAAAGGGAGAGAAAAGGAAAGACGGAGATAGGAAGGGCAGGAGAGGGAAAGGGAGGTTAGGGCGCGGGGCAGCTGTAGCAGTTGACCCACGGGTCCGATTCCGTGCGCTCGTGCAGAGCTTCGACCATTTGGCATTCTGGAATTGTAATCGCTTCTCCGAGCGCGTATACACGTCCCCTCTCTCCCTTTGGCTCGGGGCTCTCTCTCGCTCTTTATGTTTAAGTAATCGCTGCTCTGCGGAGCCTCGAATCTCTCTTTTCTCGCTCAACTATCCCATCAACTTTCAGGTTTACGTCCCGACAAATATAGCGCGGCCGGGGGCGGAGGGGGAGCGCGAAGAGCCACGAATCTCTCACTGTTCTTCGTTACCCTCGACGAAGCTATGCATCCACTCCATGCTGAAATTCCATTTTAATTAATTTCCTCGATTAACCGTGTACGGATTCACCACCGCGGCAGGATCCCTGTACCGATGTACCTGCGTGCGTATATCGCGTTACTTCGATCTCCTTTCCTCCCAGACCGGCGCCACCATTCCCATGTCGCGTTTATCCAGCTCATCAGCGCCGGTGCGCTGCTCTGGTATTTTCTTCGCATACTTCGACGGTCAAACCTTCATTTTGGATCTGCGTGAATTTCTCACGGATTTTATGCTCGCTAGAATTCGACGGATCGTTCGCCACCGATTCCGACGCTTTTCAACCGCGCCCGTTCTGCTTCGCGATCTTCATTATTTCGTCCTTGTTTTCACTCCCTGCCAATTTTGAAATATTATTCATTCAAAATTTCATTCACTCGTTCAAGTGGAAAGGAATTTTTTCGCTGCATCGCCGTAATCCCGGTCTCTCCGCTGCCTTTTCTTGCTGGGTCAACTTTTTATAAAACTTGAATTTTTCATGGAAAGAATCGTTAATACTGTTGAGTGCAGGCAAACTGGGATCCTGCGCTTTTGTCGATAGCGTCAGAGCCCTGCTCGCCCTTTGTTGTTTTCTATCCCTCGGGAGGCTGCTCTATGCTTGGAAGACTCTCTTCTCCAGCGAGTTCACAACGACAAATGACGCGTATAAGAGTCTCACCGCCCTCGGGCTAATGTCGAGCGAACAGCGAAGCGAAGTAATTCAAAGCTGGTAAAAGTTCAAGCTTCATTTATGCATAGGTTTTCACAAATCTTCATCCCGCGATTGCGTCTAAGCCGAAGACTGAGGGTTGATACATTCGATCCTGCACAACGCTGATGCATCGTGGAACCCTTTAAAATTCTCTTGTTCGGAAGCTTGACTCTAAATATGTTCGAGATGCCAACAGAAAGCTCTGAATAATCACTTGCCTGTGAAGTGGATTAACTTTATGGCTCTTTTCAAAATCACATTACGATTCTGACGTTAACGGATCGAAGCGACACACTTGTCGAAGGATAAATCGTCGTTGTAAACTTAAGGTAGTTCGACAGCTAAGTACCGCGTATAAAAAATAGGGTGAAAAATGGGGACAAAAAAATCATTCAAATTATCGTCGATGATCAGTAAAAAATATATGGTTAAGTTATTTTACTGAAATTTCATAATTGCTCGTGATTTTGGAATTTTTATATTCCGCGCGAATGGTGGCAACAATGTGCACAGGCAGCTGTCTGAGACGAGCGCAGAGCGTCCTTAAGTGATAATCGTGGCTCGTCTCGCGCGACAGCATTGCCATGTCGCGAACCTTGAAATTCTCCCACTCAAATTCTCATACGATTTTTATTACAATCATTCTTTTCTCAAAAACTAGATGATGGATCGTGTTCTTTTTTTCTCATTTTTTCTTCAAAAGATACTCCAACGCTGTGTTTTTTAAAATAAAAATCGTAAGAACCGTTCCAACTTTTCTGCGCGACATATATTTTTTTCAAAATTTCTGTAAGAAATCGGGTTTTGCTATTGAACAACCTTAACCACGCTCCAAGTTTTCAGTCGATCAATGACAAACGCCTCGAAGATCGTTTTGGGTCACTTTTTGCTCTCCTCTACCGTGTAAGTGGGAAGAATATTGATGTGTAAATTCACGAGTCGAAGAGCTCAAACCGCGTCGAGAAACGCCATTGTATCTGGTCAAGTTGATTCTGTCAATGACAGGAGAGATGTGTATCGAGTTTGTTGGGAAACGAAACTAGGAAATAACCTCTTTCGCATACTTATTTATTCAATGGATATACTCGGAGTTGGACTGGAGCCGGATACTCGCGGACTTTTATAAATTCGAACCAGGCCACAGGGTCAATATTTCATTGAGATATCGCGCATGATCTACGCTCCGATTGAGACACGACACAACAATTTTCCTCCCTCATAACATATCACTGTCGTAACCATTTACGATGCATTCCTCTTTCCTACTTTTTCCACATCGATATTCCCGCTTCTAAGTGACCTTATGTACGGAGTATCCTGAAAGTTGCATCAAAGATTTTCAGGCTCAGTATAGACCGCTCAATCCTGAAGAAAAAATACCCCACGCACTTTTCGAACCGATGAATTTTCGCTGATATTGCAACGAGATAAGTTTGTCGTCGCTCCCATGACACGAGGCGATTGACCATCGTGGATTTCAGACGAATTCTTTAATCTTTCGAAAAATTACCGGAGATTTTTCTCCCCAGAAAAGCGTGGTCCAACGTTTCCTCAAAAATCGAGCATGACTTTCGAGTCACCTTGTATAAACAGCCCTGAACCGAGCCGCATGTTCGCGATCATTTCTCAAACGTTGGATCGGTTAGCAAAGTGATAAGATGTACAGCGGAGCCAGAGTACGAGGATCGAGGTTGAGTTTAACAAAGAAAAACTTGAGAACTCTCCTCGACCATAGCCAGCTACTCTTTTCTCCTTTTTATCGAGGAACCTTTGCATGTTTTACGATTCCGTATATGCATGGGCTACCAGTTCGACGTTTCGCTTTCCGACTCCGATGTGCCGTCTGCATTAAACATGAATTTACATACGTGCATTGTCGTCCGTTGCACTTGGTTGACCCGAGCAGTCGATCCGGACGGATGAAACCACCAAACGGAGAATGATTTTTTTTCTCCTTCCTCGTTTTCGCACCAATCGAATTCTCATCGTGATCCGCTCACAGGGTTCGATAATTCTTCCAAAATAAGATCCAACGAATTCCATTATTATTTCTCAACGTTGCTTTCCTTTTGCTCACTCGAGCTGCGCCTGTCTCAAATTCGAGCTTTCCTCAATGCACACGCTCCACGTTTCCATCCATCGGTTTATCTTCCTTCGGCGACGAAAACGTTCACTCGATTTGTAAGATCGAGGACCCCCGTGCAATATTCACAAGCGTACCCCGCGCGACGGATCGCCCCGACAAGCATACGATAACGCGGACATCGCTGCCCGGCGGTCCGTTGAAAATTTAAAAATGCCGCAGACCGTGTTCTACGTGGATCCGGAGCATCCCCTGCACGCTCGTGTATAAAAATATATCCATGTACATTTCTCGCGCTTCGTTTTTCTCGATTGCCAACGTCGAGCCCGTTCACTCGCGCTCAGGTACGAAAGAGCAATAATATGGAACGTGCGGACAAGTCGAGCCGTTGCTCTCTCGACTCAGCCACTACACGGAGCTTCACGACCCGCGGATCTATGACCATCGACGTTCCTCGTCACACGAAATTCCGTGTATTTCTTCAGCAGACTTCGAAGTGTCTCGGTACTCGATAAACGCCGATTTCTCATGCTGTAATTGACCTTTTCCGCGGATATTTAGTTTTATTATTCAATTAGTTTAGTGATCATTTAATAGCCGTTGTTTTTTCAACTGGATCAGTGGTCGGGCGACTAAGAGTCCGAGAGTTAACATTTTTACCGATTAGAAAGTTCGATTTGGAAGGAGACACCAAAGCCTGGACACGGTTGATAAAAAAGGAAAAGAAAACTGTTCAGTGAGAGGAACAGTGAAAAGTCGCGGCAAAAGTCGAATAGAATTTCAGCGATCATCCAATCGAAATACTCAAATTTTATGCAGAACGTTGCCGAACTCACGAGCCATTTACGAATGCGACAGGAACCGTCGTTTTTGCACAATTGGCATGAAAATAAAACGTCAATAAAATAAATGAAGTCGTCGACGACCTCTGACCACTTTTCCCTCGAATAATATCTCCTGCGTTTTCTCGATTCTGCCTCCATAAATTACAGGTTTTTCCGAATCCTGTGAATTTTCAAACGCATTTATTCACATCGCTTCGATAAATGCACTTTTCTGATAAAAGTAACTGAAATAATAGAGAATTCCGGGATGAAAAGACTGGCAGAAAATCACTGGCGGAAATCACGAATCGTTTTATTCTCATATCTGCGTATGATGAGAATCGAATGATCAGCGTACGTGTCCAGACGGATTGTAACTGCGTGACACAACTATACGCCAAAAAGAGAGAGAAAAAGGACGGGAAGAAGGAAGAATAAGAGGAATGGTGGTTGCAATCACGGCCGAAGCTTACGCTTGGTCGATCTTTCATCAAGCACAGAGGTGGTATCGGCCAAAGAGGTTCGACGAACCGACGAAATGTGAAAGGCAATCGTGATTCTTTCTTTCTCCTTCTCTCTCCTTTTATCCCGCTGTTTTCTCTCGCTCTCTCGTTCTTTTGCTTCACGGATCGTTTTTTCGAATCCATTGGCATATTGTAGGAGTGGTAGTGACCGAAGTAGAGAAAAGAATGAAGGGGAAGCTGCTTGGTGCGGTTCGTCAAAATTGAAAAAGTCAAATATTGCCATTTATCAGAGACCCGTCCGAATATTCTTTAACCATTTCTTCTTTCGTCTCCCGTTTCATTATCTCGCATCCATGCATAAAAATTCGTCTATTTTTTCCGCCACGTGGGCGGACGACGAAGAAAATGATTTTTCCTTCTGCCGCGATGGCTCCGGAGTCCCTGTTACGTTTCAAATGATTTTCTTTCCTCGGCTCACAAACAAAACTTTTTCGACGGTTCAACGAATTTTTCACATCCGCATTCGCCAGCTTCTCCGGCCTCGGCGGCCCTCCGGGGCTGGATTTATCGGAGCGCATTATTTATCCTGATCTTTCACGAATTTCCTACATCTTTATAAACTCGTAATAACATTTCCAGCTCCTCGTTTAATTCGCCTATCATTTCCCTCGCATTGTGTTTTCCTTCTACGCACAGAATTTCTGATAAAAATGATTTCACATTTTGAATATGGGGCTCGATGCGCTTCGCGAATAAATTTTACGAGAGCGTCTCTCGAAATACTGCCAAGAAAATCGATACTCACCTTCGCATACGTTTATCTCATCATCACACGCCGCTCTTGAATATTCGAGCATTCGAGCGGTACTACTAAAACTTTCATCGTCGCTTTCTTATCGACGGGAGGCAGCATGAACGTAAAAATCATTGATATCGTGCTGCGGCGTATTGGCAGAAGCACATTTCGCTTCATTCGATCAAATCAGAATCGCATTCGAATCAAATGCAATAATTGATGGCTTTTAATCAAGCCGATCCGATAACACACCGGGCCGATTGAAAAGTCACGTTGATCAAATGAAGCGTGCCACTGAATAGGAATTCGTGCTCGGCTCGGCGTTGCGCCCGGCGCACGTCGTTCCAAAATCCGTTAAACTTTGTTCCTCGAATGTTTGATAACGCGCTTGATGCGTTCGCTAATAGTTTCTTCGCGATAAAGACCCGAGTACAATATTCATCGAGTAAATAATTAGCCTGACTGACAGCGAAAATGCGACAGTTGAGAGCCGAGCAAAAGCAGCAATCCGGGCGTTGTACACACGCTTCTGCTTCCGATACGCTCCTGATTATCCGCCCCACGCTTCCCTATTTTCCATAATTAATCTTTTGACTCTGGCCCGCTTTGTCGAAACGTGCGATTTTCGGGGTTGAGAAAACGTGAGGATATTCGAGTGAGCACACTTATGAGGACGGTGAATGGCTCCCCCCGTTTTAATCCTTCGATTGGAGATAACGCATCGTCTCGGAGCTTTGAACCTTTTGACTATAGTTACGACAGAAATGCTAATTAGAGACAGGCTGGTACCAATAGCAACGCAATTCGGAGAGGAAAATCGTCGGATGATGTCGATTCTATGACTTCGAATTTCGAAAAAATTGAATTTCCTTGTCGAATGGACAGTAGGACGATTCAACTTTTTCCCGGCGACGGAGCACCTTCAACGAGAAAACAAATTCGTTTTGGATAGTGAGGAATATATTATTTATCAAGAAATTTCAAAGTATTTAGCCATCGATTACAAACAGCACTTTTATGAATTTTTCTAATTTTCATCCCTTTAATTGTAAACAGCTTTATGTGGATAGCAAAAAGTGTTGCACGCGAGAACTATATTTCCTATTGTTTTCGAGTGTCATTCGTCGTGTCAGACTAGCACTTATACTGATGAGTGGAAATGGCATAGTAAATTCTGTGATGAATTCACGAATATGCACCGAATACGTGTGACATTTAACAATGCACATAGTTTTTTTTCATGGTTGCCCGAGCATACTTTACCATATAAACATTTGAAGAGACTAAAAAGATTTTTTGCTATGCTTATAGAGAAAACGACTCTTGAGTCTTTTGAATAAAAGGCATGGGTATTGGTGGATAGAACAATTGTTATTACTGCTCTTCGAATTAAGGCTGCAATCCAGTGCGTATATACTGTGCCCGAGATGCTATATTCTTAGTACTTTCCTCTAGAATTTTCGGTGTCGTTTTCTCCGTGTACAAATCGACTAAATATTTAGTAAACTGTGTACAAAAATTCATTCTCCCCACGCATAAATCTTCAATTCTCCAATGTTGATTGAAAAAAAATTCGAAAATCTTTAAAATTGACGAACTTACCTGCATGTAAAAATAGGATTGTTGGACCTCCTCAGAGTCTGGAGCTATTTCGCAGCTGTTTTCAAAACCGCCTTTTGCATGCGATTCTAAAACGATGCTAAGAAACATTGGGGACCTCGTAGCAGGATGAAATTTCAGTATTTAAGGGGGCATGCGTATTCGGAAATCAGAGGTGTGAATAATGAAGACAAAACTTTCATCTAAGACTCGCAGTCGTTCGGCCATATTTATTACACGTCAGGGTAGTTATAAGAATCTCTGTGTCTCTCCATTTCGTCCTGTTTCCGTTCGTTTTTTTTCTTTTGTTTTTCTAGATAACAACATTCAACTCAACGACGCAAAGCATAATAATATTAATGTAATGTCGTATAACATACAATATAATGATATTCCAATAGTTTTTATTCTTTTCTCTCTTTCTCACTTATCATTAACCTCGTAATAATTATGTGTGTGTATATATATATATATATATTTATATATATTATATGTATACATACAATATTCGCATCAGATGAACGCAGACTCGTCAACGATTACACGCACGTTCACAGCTACTTCTCTCGTACTTCATTCTCGTCTCTTCTTATCATATAATCCTTGTCAATGTGTTTTGTTTTCGTCCTCATATTTCGTCGTCGTATTTGAATTTTTCGTTTGTGTTTTTTGTTAGTTTTTTTTTATTCATATATATAATATATATATGTTTATCATTAAAGCTAAGGTCAAAATATCTTTGCTAAGGTTTACCCTTGTTTCGCCGCTTTTTTTCGAAGCGCACCCTTTAGCGAGGGAGGGGAAGCAGGGATGAGGGTTCTTTCGCGAATGATTTCTCTCTTCCCGAATGCTCCCTCCGGACCGCCTGAAGCTTAACTTTGTTTTTTGTTTTCTTTCTTTCCTTAAAAATTCTATGACGTAGATTTATGACTTATTTACTTATCTGCGCGGAGATGAGGACGGTTCGAATAAAAATATAAATTTCGAGGGAGTTTGTCGGTGAGAATTAATGTGGGAATCATTGAAATTTCGTTGGAAAATCTTTCGGTCCATTCGGCGCAATTGTCACGGTTTTTTTGCAGTAGTTAAGGGGACGTTCGGCTCGAAGGGCCCTCATCTCGGCTGCGTTCGCGTGGGTGGTTTCAAACGTATTTACAAAATCCACACTAACGTTTTCTATTCTTGGTTTTTTCTGGTTCCACTTGAAATCGACCTCGAATCGTAACTTTCGTACTCAATTATACAGCTTTTGTCTCGGCACTGTGAAAATCATTGCCATTTCGTATTCACCTTTTGGCAATATCGATTCATACGCGGGACTATACAAAATCGCGTTAGTCCGTGACGACACGAGACACAATGGACATTGGTTCAGCGGCTACGAAATTACGTTCAAAATGAGCGACGAATCATTGTTTTATTCGTAAAAAAGGCAAATGAAGATTTATCGATAAAGGAAAAATGTTGATATCTCAAAAATGATATATTTTCACGAAGAATAGTCGTTCACAGAAGCTCATGATCTCCTCGTTTTTCTCACTTCCTTCGCAATTCGTTGTTAGCATCAGCTCCGCTTCTCGTCTTCTTCATACTCAGCGCGTTTCAAGTATTTTTGTTTCCGCAATTTACTCGCGTTTCTTTTTAAATGCAGTTTTTTCTTCCTATATATCTTATCTTGTCTTCTCTTTCTCTTTTATTTTTCTCTTTTATCCTCTCGGCTGAAACGATTTTTCGTGCCACGATAGCAAATTTACGAGATTCCACGTGGAAAGGGCGGGACTCTCTTCTCCTTCCATATATTACTCTCTCCTCGCGATTTTCCTTTATCGCTGATCGTCGGTAAAGTGCAAGAGAAAAAGTATTATCTGACTGAAGTTTTTCGTCGGTTTTAACCACCAATGAAGATATACGTTGCGAGGAAAAATACTAAACCTCAGGATGATTCTCCGTCGAGCAATCCCACATCCTCGTTGAATCTCTGAGCTCTCTGTAAAAGTGTTTTGTCAACGAGTCAGACAATGAGCCTTCGAAATGGAGAATCCCATGGGAAGCCTCGATCACTGCTTCCCAATGTCGAAAAAACTCATTAAAAAATTCGCATAAAGATTTTAAGATTTACCTCAAACAAATCCAGAGAAAGTTGCATCCCAAAACTTCAATTTTTCATAACTTCGCAATCCGTCAAGAAAACTGACGAATAAACTTGACGAATTTAGATTTTTCCTCGACGTAACGCAAGTGAATTTTATTTATCGATAGGCTTTTGATAATAGTCTATTGAAATGAACAGGATGAAAGGCTGAGGTCAAGGGGCACAGTCCTTTATCAGATCGGGTGGACGGGAGGTCTGATAAATGACTGAGTGCCTTACATCGATCGTCTGATCTCCCGCTTTCCACATGTCGGTCATTGCACGTGTGCTTGTCCCTCAATTACGCGATACACAGAGCTAAGAGTTCAGATTCAAAGAGCATTAAGCTCAAAGTCCGTAAATCCTGTGAGCGCGCTTTATCCTCAATCCGATCAGCGGATTTCCCGGATTCTCGGTTCTCCTGTCCGGTGCGAGTTTCCTTAACCTGTTGCTTTACAAACTCAGCACCGCGATGACGTTCACTTTTATAAGCTTCTGGTAGACGATCGATCATAAAAAAGTTCCCAATATTTCCAAAAACAAGGAACAAAATTCTGCTCGAATTTACAATCGTGTCACAAAAAGTTTCGTCCCTTTCGCTTTTTCTTATCAAATTTCTGTTCCTTAAAAACCTCTGAATCATCGTGCAATTATAATTATCATTATTTTTCTATCGTTATTCGTCGTTGGCACACGGTAATTGGGAAAAAGTTTCGATTCAACGAGAAAATAAACGAAGACAAATAATTCAATTAAAAGAAACGAAAGAATTAGGGCTTGCCCAAAATATACCGCGAGGGCTCAATTCTTTCGCTGTTACTTATTCATCCTGTATATATACGTATAGAGAATAATATATACATACATATACATACGTATATATGCGCTTAGGTTATTACAACGTTACACACCGAAAGCGATAGTCTCGTTGCACTTGGTGACACTTAAGTATAAGTTTCGCACTTAATATTTAATTCTGTTTGTTGTCTTTTTTTCGTAAATTTTTGTTAAATTCATTTAAATAATCATTCTCACGATCGTTATTTTAATTGTTTTTATTTGAACTTATTGACTATTTTACGAAGCTGCGTATGGATTGGCGGCGTTTTCGGATCCGTCCGGGGTCCGTCCCTGTGTCAGTGATCAAACGGAATAGTGATTCAATGTTACAGAGAATCTGGTAAAAATATGTGAACGACTTCGTTTATCGTTAGGATCTTTCACGATTATTTAGTGTGTTTGTTTGTGTGTTTATTTTGCTTATTTTATTTAATGTTTTATTAATTATCGTAGTTTTTTCTTGTTTATAAATTTAACGATTCTTTTTTTTTTTTTGTTATTTTATGACCGAGACTAATCTTCGTACGTAACTCGTCGACAATGCGATTTCGGCGTTCGCAGCAGATTTATCATTGTCGCGTAATTTTGCTATTTACCCATTGAAAATTGCGCCTAATACTTGTACAGAAAGCCCAATTTATGTCACTATTTTCAGGCGATCTTTTTATGCTTTTTATTTTTATTTCCAGTTTCGTTATGAACGCTTCGCTTATTTTATTCTTTCTCTCTCTCTGTCTGGTTTTGTGTTGTGGGTGTTTGAATTGGTTGCTGTTTCTTTCACACGAAACTACCTACTCGGGGTCAGTCTTTAGGAATTTTGTTTCTTCCAAGTTTTCTTGTCTGTGTATCTGTGTGCGTGTGTGCGTGTGTTGCGTTCGTTAAATTCTTTCAATTTTTCTTCTCGTGGTACACGCTTCTCTCACGCTCGTCGGGTCTTTCTCTCGTTCGCCTAAATTCGTCGGGACTGCGCGACCTCGCCTTTCAGAGATAATAAGAGAAGAAGAAACCTCGCTTATCGTATTATCCACGTCACGACGACGTCCAGTATGAGCAAAATTCCTGTCGTCGTTAGACTCGTTGCAGTGTCTGGAAAAATAAAGAAAATGCACAATTATTCAGGTACTATTCGATCGGTTATCAATTAAAGTTCGATTTTTTCAGGCAAATTCAACAATTTTAACACCAACCAGCCAAAAAATATTACTGGACTTGCTAAACATTTGAACATTATTTTTTTCATGTAGAACGTTGTCCCATGAGAATTGGAGTGATTAAGGATATTCCAATTTGTTATATTGCAGTCGCAGTCGACGAGAATGAACTGCAAGGGAAGCGTTAAAGTTTGTCTTTTGGGGCGTTATTTCTTCACTCGTTCGTCCGTTTCTCACTCCGCAAGAAACGTCGTGTATTCTTGTCGTGCGCTTTCCGGCCTCGCTCATCTCTAATTACGAATCCAAAACAAGCCATGCTCGCCGCAGCACATATTTTCTCCCATACTTTTCCCCTTTTCCCCTTTCGTTTTCCCTCTTTCTTGCTCCTTTCTCTTTTATTCTCTTAGTAGTGTCTCTTTCTTCAGCAGTTTCAACTGCGTCAAAGGATAGCTACTTCGGAGCTCTTTCCACTTCGCCGCTGAAGCGAGAAGGCATTACAAGCCCCTTTCCCTCCGCTCGTTCCCTGGGGAACTCGCGCCGGCCCGGGGAGGGAAAGAGAGCTTTCCTGCCGTTTTTTTCGTCTCATTTTCTCTTTGCCTTCTTCTTTCTTTCTCGGAGCCATCTCATTTTCCTATTTCTTTTTTTCCCACTCTCCTCTTTTCAATCCATTCAGCCTCGTTGCTCTTCCCGCTGCATGATGAGGTTTCACGCCTCGTGCGGGTAATACGGATCGTTTTTTCATATTTTTCCATCTTCGTTGCTTCCTTTAGGAAAATATTTAAACCAACGAACTCCCCCCCCCCCCACCCCCCCATTTCCCCTGGCATTTTATCCAATTCACACGTCACTGTCCAAAAAATTAACGAATTTCTCATCCAACGCGAAAAAACCGTCTCGACTTCAATCCCCAAAGTTGTCCGGGACCGAGTAATTCGTAATTTTTGCCACAAAGTTGCTTAATCCCGAGTCCAACGTTCCCCTACCCTTTTCCCCGTACGAATTTCTCCCTACCCGACCCGGATTGCCCCCGAGCAGTCTTCTCTCCGACTCTCCTGTCGCTCGCCCGGTATCGTTCCTTCTCTCGTTTGCGCTTCCACGGTTTCTCATCCTTTCTCTTCCTCACTCATTATCTTTTTCTCCCGTGTCTTTATCCGAGGACTCGTTTCCGACTCTTCTTCTCACCCCAACGTCCATAGGGCGCTCTCGTTTCTGCCTCCATTTTCCGTCTAATGGATGATTTATGAGCGTGCGCACGCATATTCAACCGCACAAATTCTCGTTTATATATTTATATACTTATGCAAGTATGCATGCCTGTATATGTAAATTTTAAATAGATAAAGAGTTCGAAGCGTACGAAGTAGTGGGCGGGGGGGTGGAGAGAAAATGGTTCTATTGAAGCTCGTTTCGCAAATAGCCACATTCATCGAACCACACTCGCTCAGCTACTCAGGCAAATCATTTTAATTGGCGCCATTTTCGCTGCCATAAAAGACGCTATACTTATCGGAGCTTTTTTCTACACAGAGGGACGTTCCTCAAAGAGTTATATATTTGTGCGTATATGGAGTCTCGTATCCGTTCATAAAAGCCTTTTATTTTTATTTTTTTTTCTCCCCATTTTTTGGTCCTTTATCATTTTTCATGGCATTCATCCTCGGGTGGGCTGCAGACTGCGCAGAGAAGCTTGTGCGAGACTGTGCGATAAAAGGGAAACAAAGGTGAACGTTCCATTGGAGAACGGCAGCGCGCGATTTTACGACTTTGAAATTTTTCTTCCGATTACAACGGCCACGTCCGCGAGGGGATTTCGAAAGAATTTGTCACTCTGCGCTTCTGGGTTCATGAATACGACGAGCTCGAGAGCGACGAAAGATGAGAGAGGGGAATATAAAAATCAAAAGGCAGGATAAACGTTGGCGTAACACGACATAAAAAGGAAGAAAAAATAAAGTAAAACGCGATTCCAAGAATAAAAATAAATGACGCGAGCCAAGGACTAAAGAAAGTAAAAGACAATAAGAACAAAGAGTCAAAAATACAAGGAGCAGCAGCCCCGGGATGCGATCAGCAGCTCCAAAACGTATGGGAAAGCTCCTCCCTTCGCTCGTCACCTCTATCGTTTTCCTTTTTTTTTTTCATTCTCTCCTCTCATCCGGTTTCCATCTTTGTATATCTGTTGCGAACGCCCGTAGGCGAATCACCTGAAGGCACCTGGGACTCGACGAATGCCGTTGGGTAATATGGGATTCGTGCAATTTGCCAATTATGCAAATTCTCATGGAGAGAGTAACTCGACACGCGCCCTGGCTAAAGCGTTGTCGGGGATAAATATACGAGAGGCGGGAGGAGAAAGCGACGATAGCAGCGGCGTCGTTGAAAAGCTTCGGGAAAGGAGAGAAGAAGAAACTATACGACGTCGAGAACAACGACGTCGACGAGGAGTATCCAATATCGCGAAGAATTTCTCCTTTTTCATGTTTATATGTATATAAGCATTAATAAATGTATCTGAGCTTTCGAATCGGCCCAGATTCCCCGAGCCCCCATGTTTCGTCGACTCCTCTTTTCTCGCCTTCGTCTCGAATATCCAACGAAAAATCCGCGTGCAAAATGTGATTTTGACGTCGCGATAAAATGAAAGTAAACTGAAAGATTGTCGACTGTCATACGTGAAAAATGGTGCGAGTCTATTCAAATATTCCATCGCGAAAGAACTGCCTGCGAAGTCCTAAAATAAACGAAAACATTAAAGCACGACTTTCCGACTTCCGGAGTTCATCAACGAACGCATATCATTGCCAGGGGGATGAGAATAGCCTCGGAAAACAGGCACAGATGTTCAACGATTCAACAGGCCAACGATATTCAGAGGAAAAGCTTTAGGACAGATTTTCTCTTTTTTGTCGCAGAATTTCTCTAATTGCGTTGACAGATTCATCAGGGATGTTACGAAAACGACGTCTGTTATGGTGATCCGATAATGATGTGAGAAAAAAATCCGAGTCGCCGAGTGGAAGCGAAGAGAGAAAGAGTGAAAATCCGAAGTTGGATTGAAACGCACGCAAACATTATGATAGCGCGACAAAACCAAACTGAACGATCGCGTATACGATTCTTTGTGGGGTTTTTCTATTTTTATTTTTATTTTTTTATATTTCCGTCTCGTGAACGTATCGATATAAAGCATAAGCTGGTTTCGTTGCTATCAGCAATTATCGGTTTCCCCACAGGCTTGCAGCTCTGTCTGCACTTGGCGTACGCACGCGAGGCGTCCGAGTTTGTTTCTCTGTGTACGTAAGTGTATACATAAAATTCAAATTCTCCGTTGAGGGGGATGAAATAATAATGCTTCGCGTATAGCGCGTTGGCCGTGCGAAATCAACTCGTCCCTCTCTGTACGGGATATCCATTTAAATGCTCGTATATATACACGCACATCCTGGCGAGACCGCTCGCGATGGGAAGCAACAAATTCGAAATATTATTTAACAACGTATTCCTCGTTGCTTGATGAATTCAGCTCGTCACCGAGAGAGACCATTAACGAATTATATCACGGGAAAATGCTCGATAAAAGCTCGATCGCGTTATCGTGATGAAAATCGTACGTAGAATTCGCGCGCGACAGCGATCAGTTTATTTCCGAAATGCTCCCCCCGCCCGTAGTCGCGGTCATATCGTATTCCCTGCTTTAATATCCACCCTCGACGCGAAGCGTTTCGGTGTTTTAACGAGTGATAGTATTTTGCAGTAAAATACTGTTTGTTTTTTTCCATCATGTGCGTGGGGGTGCGGTTAAAACAATATTTTTCTCCCCCGAAAAATGAGGGCTTCGAAACCGCTTGAATTTCGATGTTCAAGTTCGATAAAACGTGTGGAAAGCGTAGCAGTGAGAAATCAGGCACTTTTCCCTCGTGATGCTTTCTCGTACGCACACTTTTTGGAGTCTTTATTTTTCGGAGATTTCACGAAAGTGCACACTCGTCGCTTCTCTTGTTATAGGTAAATGCAAATGGGAAGAGCGCTGCCGGGGAACCAGCGGCGGGGGAGGGAATGGAAAAAGAGCTTGGAGGACAAAACGCGCGAATAAATGCTATTCGAGGATTCAGACTCCCGTAAAACGAATCCCCGCCGCGGGGTCGAGAATCGCGCCATAACTTTTACCAAAGTTCTCAGGAAGCCCGATTAAGCCACTGTATATCCGTTTTCGCGCTGGTTCCTCTTCTCCAAATTTCCCCCGCCCCGCCCCTCTCTCGCGGTCCCTTCTCTTTCTCGGCCTTTCTCTCCTTCGAGTTCCACCACATCCTCAGATTTCCACCTTCATTCGTACCGCACCTCCGAAACGCCGCGGGCGACCGCTCCGTCGTACTCTTTCTTTCCCCATCCTGCGACTCGTTTTTTTCTCTCCGATTCCCGAACTCATAGATATCACAAAAGGGACCAACTTTTAGCCATTACTTCTGTTTAAAAAGCCACTTTTTCACAAGCAATTTAGCCAGCAGCCTGTTATGATTACAATCGTAACTATTATTGTTCGTGCGATTTATCCGGCGATTCGGATCGTCGGATTATTTCTCGTTTTTTTTTCTTTCGTTAAGAGTATTTTGATTTCGAGGTTTTCTTACCGTTCGGTGGTTGCCAGTTGTAATTTTTGCTTCTGTCAGGACTGCCGGACTTTTGTTCCGATTTGTCAATCTCGTTGAGATTCGATCCCGCCTTGCCTGCAAATGAAAAGAGGAATTCAATAATTTCGTGGCCTCTTTACAGCTGGAGTCACGGCGGTGTATAATTAGAGGGTGAGAATACCGTTGGAGAGAATAAAAATGTTGAGACTTTCGATTCAAGTTAATTTCCTGTCCGTGTATTCCGCAGAGTTCCACGAAAATATGATTTATTTTCTGTAAATACGGTGCTGAAAATTCCTCGTGAAAACTTGTTTTCGCGGGTGTGCGTGCGTGTGCGAGAAAAAGGTGGAAAAGAATATATCGCGCCTTCCAATATCGCGGTGGTCAGAAGTTTATGAACCTTTTACGCGAGCGGTTAAAAGGGCGGTAAGGGCGAAGAGGTCAAATTACGAGTTCACCCCATGAAAGGGTTTACAACTGCTGAATTGGGGGAAAGCTTAAGGGACGAGGTTCAAGTGCGGAGGGTGGGTGGTGAGCTTGTGGAAAGTGAGAAAAATAGATGGTTCAGGAAGAAAATAAATAAATTAAAAAAACAAACAAACAGACAGACAAACGAGAAATGAGCGAGATGGAGATAGGAAAACGAAGGATTGAGAAGGGAGCGAGATGGGGGCGCGGGGAGAAGAGAAAGAAAGACAGAAAGTGGCGAAGAGGATTTTCCGACGTATAAAGGGAGAAGAGCAAGCAAATGGCCCTCGACCGAAGATGTTTACGCCTCCTTTAGCCCGTAAACCGAGCGACAGGGGTAGCAACTAGTGTGCAAACTTTGGGTAAACACAATTCCCTTATCCCCACTACGAGGGAGGTTACCAAGTTGTCGTTTCCATCGTTGGGGTATGAGATTGCCGGCGTTGCCACCACCGCCGGGGCAACGGAAGCCCGACGAAAGGTGTACAACGACATAACAGCTTCTGTTTTGCACCTTGATGCTAACATCACAACGTTAAACCGCCATGACTTAGTAAGCGTTCTCGGGGGCTGTTCCCTTGCCTCGTTTCCATCCCTAGACAACGAGCTCTACTCGGATCT
Source organism: Venturia canescens (assembly GCF_019457755.1). Taxonomy (NCBI): domain Eukaryota; kingdom Metazoa; phylum Arthropoda; class Insecta; order Hymenoptera; family Ichneumonidae; genus Venturia; species Venturia canescens. Next base: position 8,277,824 of record NC_057427.1, on the reverse strand, counting down.
TTCATACAGGCTTAGTTGGATTATTCGCGATCGTTTTGTTCGACCTCAATCATCGTCCCCTTGCATTACTTGGACTAGCAAAAGCGCTCGCAAAGTTCAGTCTGGTCCATTGTGGGTTATATCGACGGGTTGAATAGTGGGAAAAACAATTTTTCAACGATTTATACCCGAGTTTGTGTGCTTTCGTGGGCTTCTAGAGAGCTCCGTATCAAAGCTAATCCGATAAATGGACCACGAGAGCGAACCACAGAGTTGGCAGATTTTTTTCATCCAACTGCAGCGTGTTCACAAAGGGGCAGAGCTTGTCAGTAGATTCAGTAGATTTTTCAGCCTCGAGTACCTAACACAGGTACATGGAATCAGCACGATTGTGTCCATTCGTAGGCCACATTCAGCCTCCTGCATCATCCCGTCTATACAGCTAGAGAGTACACACCGCAATGTCCCTCCGGCGGTGAACACACAATAGAGCATTTCGGTGAGGTAATTATTGGTGGTGATCAGAAGCAAGCCTTGTTTGAGGCTGTTGCGAGGCTATCACTATTTCCCCTGGTCACGTACACCATCCTCAATGCTATTGGAGACACAAGGGGCTTCTGCTCTCGGACATGAAACAACGTGTTATCTCGTTCCCGAGCATCTTACCAGGGCATATTCGAAAAGCGATGAGCCTCCCGGTCATTCCACATTGAACTTTGAATCGGGTATCCCCGATATGATCCAGTGTATTCTCTTGACATTGGGCGCCCCGGCAAAGCTTCTCTCTGAGACACGCGCAACATCACGATGAAATGACCTTGGATTCATGCTGGCGGATGTTCCTCCAAGGCAAACAACTCCTGCCACATCATAATCCAAACAAATCCAATTACCATGAACATAGAGGACTTTCCCAGGGGCTACACACCAGCCGGATTAACCTCTCACGAAACGTCATACTCTCCTATCCGTGCAACTTTCTTCCCCAGCTATATAATCATGTGAAACACGATGCTATTTTCAACTTGCATCGTAACTGTCACCAGTCCATTCCAATGAAAAATAACACCTGCGACAGCGGTGTCACCAACTTGGAGCTCAAGTTCCTCACAATTTGATCGTTGCAGCTTGTATGATTAAATAAATTCGCAGTCATTTATATGCAGATTTCCAGGTATGCAACGTTGAACGAGAATTTGTGAAACTATCACGCACTTTCAAAGTCTTTTAAAAACATTTTACTCCGGATGCCTAGTACCCGAAACCCATACGACACGTGGAAGCTTATCGACCATCGGAATCAGAGCTGCACCAGAATTGGCCACTCTAATTAAACGGATGCCTTGGTGACTTGCTTAATGGATGTGCCAAAGTGTCCAGCAGTCTTCAATTGTTCCTAATATCACATAACCGAGGTATTCTCCAAGTACGTACTCGCGGTATCTCCCGGCTCCCTAAGTTATAATAGCCTCCCCCAATAGTTCAAATCCCCACCACACAGAAGCAGTGCTAACGCCACCAGGAATGTGTACAGGTGGCGCGTCAGACGTATGCAAATTTTGGACAAACATTGCCGCTGACGTTGTACACTTTGCATTCTGTGCGTAAAGAGAGAGGGAGAGCAAGAGAGATAAAGACACACAGACAGCCAGAGACAGAGAGTGGGCAATGCCAGAGTCCTTTATCGTGCAATGGCGTACTAATGTATAGTGCGTTATTCAGAGTATGAGTTTACCGTTGCTGATGGTATACGGCTGCGAACCTAAGTCGGTTACAACGCTGTGCATGCTCAGCTCGTCGTGCACACTCGGCCACAGTGCTGGCAACGTATATGAGCTAGTTAGTAAACAGAAGGTAGTGACCAGCGTCTCTTGACACCTAAATTGATTTTGGTGTTACGCCCTTTTGCCTGTCGGAGCTGGCTTCGCATAAGTGCGATTGTGGGGCGCGTGTGTCTCCGCAACACCGTTCGTATACGGTCCGTTCTGTAGGTTCAGCTATTTCGGTGGCTTCGCGAGAGCAATAGGCCAACTCGTGTACCCTAACACGACGAGTTATCCCTCCCTCCGAGGCTTTGTGTGCGTTTGTCCCTTAGAGGGTTCCTGACGCCTTGAGACATATAACCTCACGGCCCACTTGCACCACTGGTTTAACAACAGAACTGTAACGCTATATTCGTACCTATACCGGATTAATACAACACAAGATGTGCGAAGGGGTCGCTAAGTGCGGCGCTTGGCACCGAGCCTGGTGAACAACTACGAAACTATACTCTCCCGATGCTTTCGTGCCTCGGTTGAGAATGCTTCGTCGTCCTTCCTAACGTATAAAGCTCCACGAATGACCCTCGACGTTTGAACAACCTTTGGATCCTCGTATGCCCCCCCCACCACTCCCACGATGTGTCGCTTTTCACAAACACCCACCCAAAGCGTGCCAGATACAAGAGAGAGAGACTCTCGTCTTAACCATATGCAGCCACTAGGCTAATCCAATCTGGACCATGCTCCCTAAGTTATAGGCAGCCAATCTTACCTTAAGGCCATCGAGATCTAGCTCATTCCATATAACCCTCACCATTTGCACGCACCCCCCCCCCCCCCCACATCTCAAATCTCCTTTATGTCTTGGCGGTTCCCATACTCTATACACACGTATATAGATTATGGATACATCATGCAAACTCTGCTCTAAGCTGTGTCCGTTGTGCGCGTCTGTTTGCGCGTTGCTCTCTGCTCAGCTGACCACGCGCACTATACAAACTTGAACGTTCCATCTCCGTGAGGAAGGCAATAAGAATCTTCTCGTTTACTAACACTTTGAGAATTATCCATCAGGATCTTAGAGTATACGATGGGAGGGACCATATGTCGGATTATGGGCCGCTGATTAAATGTTCCAGCAGGGTAGGGTTCAATGTGGCAAATAAGCGAATTGTAGAGTGGTCGATATTGAGAAATTTTGAATGTTGTAATATCAGATTGGGGAAAAATATGGAACTCGAAGTTCTTATTGCCGATCGATTATTTAGCAGATCATATGTTTGATCGAACATTTCTTTGGATTCGTATTTACTCGAAAATGTATTTCGATGGGTTTCATTTCGAATGGAATTTTAACAGACCATACGAATGTCAAAAGCTCATATTTTCGAATTCAAAATGGAGAGCAGTTGCTGGTTTATAGGCAGGCCGGAATTCAGAGGAGCAAAAAATCGAAAGTGATTTTTTGAGCCCATAAACTTAGATATATGCAGAATGGCGGTGGCTCGAAAAGGCGGGAGTCAAAATGGCGATGCTTGAAATTGGTGATCACTAGTTTGAGTAAGTGAGTGAATGAGACGCATGTATTTTGATTGAGCTTAGCTGCATTTCTTTATTTCGACCGTTCGACTTTTTGGTGCTTCAGTGTTTCAGTTTTTCGTTATGATATTTTTGAAATATAGTGAATATATTCACAGTATTGGTGATTGCAGTAATTTATGAATGGAAAAAGTGATAGTCGAATTTTCGGAAAAACGATATTTTAGTCGTCGTTCCATGGGCGATTTTCGCATTCTATTTTCGATGTGAACGTGCTTCGAACCTTGAAGTTTCTACTTTATTTATTTTCGACATTCAAAGTTCTGGTCGAATTGATCTGTCTCCATATCATCATTCGAAGTTTACAACCCTCCAACATCATGTTGCGAATTACTGAGTTAACGCACTGGTTGGGTATAAAACACACTGGTCCTGACTAGGAAGTTTAGAGTTCAATCAAGGACCTTCCAGCAACATCGAATTGTACTGAATCTGTAGTTTCCTTTAACTTTTAAAAAGACTTTTTTTTTTAATTTCCAAAGTAAATGAGCTGTTCAAATATGAAATAAAAATAATCGTGCAATTTCTTGCACGTTTTCTGGTATGGGGCTCGAATTCAGCTGCATAAAGATTCATCAATTATTTTTTCACATTTAAGTACTGTAATTTGAGCACTGCTCACCGAACTCATTTGCATACAATACGAAAATTACTCGAGTAAGTTTTTAGAGACAATTTAGTGGTGTGACAGAATTAACGATCCTATTAAAAGGCTCTGTCGAACGTGGTACGTACATCCCCATTTTTTTTTTTTTTTTTTTCAACACTTTCCAATTATGCCATATGTTGTGGCAATTCCATATTTCGATAGACCATATAAACAGTTCGCTATCGCTAATTAAAATCGCGTTTCCTGCAATATTGGACTTGAACAGTTATAACCAAAAGCTCATTTCACCTTGTCCGTCGCTCTGCCATGCCCCCACGTTGTTTCCTCTCTATCGTCGCACCCCTATTTCTCTCGTTTGCTCATAAGCTCTGCTCTACATATCGATTAAACATGTACACGTACGCATTAGTCGATAAATGGATGACAGCATTTGACATCATTTGCAAACAATCGGTTATGCTTAATACGAAACAGAGTGGATTGGATTTTTCATTGACAAATCATTTATCTTTGGTAATCGGTAAATATGGGTGTGAATAAGTAAATAAAATTGTTGATTTATTTGCATGCAGGGCCGATGAGAATTTAGAAGGTTGTTCACTACTCTTCGATTCTGATGGGAAAAAGGAAACGAATTCAGATTCTAGATAAAGTTTTCGAAAGTTTTAAGGCGACGAGCGTTCACTTTTGATCTTACCATGCGATCACTTTTTTTTTCATACGATTTCGACAACTTCGATGGAAACTTTCGTCTCTAGTGAACTCGGTTGAGTTCTCTGGATTTTCGAGATGATTCTCAATCGTAGCCTCGAATGTTTGACACTAAATTCCTTGTGTATGCGTGTATCTGCTAGATTGGTTGCGCTCTTGGTACTGAAGGCCACGCTCTAACATCGATGAACATATTCCTGGAGCATCGTTGGGTAGCTCGGAATTTCTCCGAGCCACATAACGCGTTACTGCGTACATCTAAATTAATTGACTCTCTCTCTCTGTCTTTCAAACAATTTCATATTGCGTTCTGTTCGTAGGAGTAAATTACGAATAAATCTGCAATTATGACGTTGCGTTATGAGTAACCGTCACGAAATGAGTTATTCGAATTTTCAATCGATGATTGCTTTCGTCCTAATTTTTGGAGAATTTTTCATTCGCATAAAAAATTCAATGCATAAAAAATAACTGAAAAATTCATCGCTCATCGACTGTCCAATCGGAGTTGCTATTACTCGATGCGAACGGCTCGAATACGATCTTCCGTGCGTATCGCTTTCTTTAAGGTAGTTCATGCACGAAACGATTTTCTTAAAAAAGTCTTCAAATTTACACAGAGTTTGAAAGTTTATGAAAAAGTACACAATAACAATGAAGTATGTAATGAAAGTTTGAAGGAAATTGGTAACGAGCACTCGTATAACCTCACATTGGCCCATTTCGGCATTTCAATTCTTCTTGGCTTGGCCTAGCTGGTCATAGCTTTCTGTCTTTTATTAATACTATTTTCTTGATCCTTTGTGTTTTCCCTTTGCGCTCTCTAATGCGATTTTTTACATAAAAACTAGTATTTTCGCCAGGGACGAATGAAATTTCGGGTTCGGTCAGTGATGGATCCCCGATAAATTAACGTAACGGCTTGCAATATCATTCGCGAAAAGATAAGTTGAAAAAATGTATTTACAATATCGAATTAATGACTCTGACATGAATTTAAAGTGATTATGTCTTTAATCATGGAGTAAAAATCAATCCAATTTAGACATCCATAAAATACGATCCTTCGGGTACGATCTACCTCAAAGCAACTTGTGTCAAGTGCGCAAAGCGTTTTCCAAAGTTAAATGTGAACCTTGTAATTTTAAACATTTCATAATTGCCTCTTTAACTTTCTCGCTTACCCTACGTTTCTCTGAGATTCCTGATTAATGTACGTATTTGTACGTAAACGCGAGTGCATGCGTGGGCGTACGAGCACGTTGGTAATCATCAGGCCAAGGAACGAACGCGATGGTTTGTACGATGATATAATACGCAGGAGCTTGGAGAAAACGAGAGAGAGAGACAGAGAGAAAGAATGGGGAATATTCCAGGGCGCTGTGGCTCGTGCAAGCTCTCCACACACACACACACACACACATGGAAAGAACACGAGTAGTGAAGGGAGCGGTAGCAAACATTAATGCTACCCCGCAGACCGCAGATGTTGCGCCAATTACAAACCTCACCTCCCCCTTGCCTTCGCCCCCTTTCGTGAGGTTCTCTTGAGGAGAAGAACCACGAGAGAGAAAGAGGGAGAGAGTAAGTTTGCTCACACGGCGTTTCGAGCATCAGCCCCATTTCTCCATGCTGCTACCGCACCGGATACGGACTTGTATATACCGTCGCATTGTTCGACGTGAAGTCATTGCCTCGCGTGACTGTATGAGACATTCCGAGCGAGGGAGACAAAGCTCCGACAAACTTGGATCGTTTCCTTTCATTTTTTCGCCTCATAAACAAACGTTTGACACGCCAATTTTTCCTGCGACTCCGATCGGACATACAAAAACGTGCAAACGCGTCGAATCGATGAGTTTTCAAAATGAATATAAAAAAATCCACGTGCACGTGTGCGTGCTCGTGTGTGCGTGTTCCATCCACTGAATTCCGACCGACCATAACTCTTGAACGACCTGGCCTACGGCACTGCAGTACCGCAGCGTAGCAAGCCAACGTGACCTCTTTAATTAGCATAATTTTTCTAACTGCTCTTCGAGTACGCCAATTGCGCAGTATTAACAGCAAAATATTGTGCGTCGTTATTCTTGTTTGGACTTTTTTTCGGTTCTAAACACGCTCACTCACATTGGACGGCTGCTCGATTTAATTAAACGAGCTCCTTCGTTCCGGTTATTCGTTCTTCCTTAGCATATTCATTCCGCTCATTCGAACACGGTTTTGGAAAAATATCCGGGGATTCGCAAGTCGATCGAATGATTCGATCGAAAACTCTAAAAAATTCTTCTTTCACATATAATCTGTCGAACAAAAACATTTTTCAAATAATTCTACGAAAAGATCAGAAAAACGAGAAAATCTTTGTTCGTTCCCTTCTCTCTATTATGAATACAGCCAACGTAATTGGCTTACAGAAAACCGACAATGAATGCTCCCCTCGAACTTTCTCGCGTCTCTACTATTGAAAAATGAAAAATTTTGCATCATTAATTTGTGAGTTTGGAAGGGAATGCTGAGATCGAAACCGATCAGTGAGTCGTTCGAGCTTCACTTTGAATGCTCCCTTGAACGAACGAGCTTAAGGTAGAACCCCTGTGCTTTAACATGGAAAGTCTTACCAACTGCGCGTGAATTTAGTTTCTGGTTTTCAATTTCCATGAAAAAACGACAATTGTGTACTTTTAGATGAAAAAATAACTATTTCAGCCAAATCGTTCCTAATTTAAGTGAAGAAAGCTTTTTGCTTTATATTTCAAAATATCAAACGCGTTTGCCTTGACAGCAGCAATGCAGCAACGAGAGTGCGTTGGTCGATGCGACGTTGTCGCGTTTGAAGCTGTGTCCGCCAGAAGAGAGAGACAAACTTCGTTTATCAATTTTCTCTTGCACATTGCAGATAAACGTTGAAATCACTGCAAATTTCGCTCACCTTGCCAGTTGGTTCGCATACGAGTGTACGTTTCATCAAAAACTGGCTTTATTAACAGTAGTTTTTCAATGTTTTTTGCGTTTTTTACACTTTTCCTCAAGACCCAATGAACTGATTAAATATTCTCAGAAACGGTATGTTCGCACCCGTTAAAATTTCGCGAGCAAATAGTTTGCCCACTCTCGATCGTTTCTGCCAATTATTTCCACAAAAATCCCTCTTTTTTCATACAACGTACGTTCCGCCTTAAAGATCATTAATTAAAATCGTCATTCTATGAAGCGTCGACATATTTATACACAAACTAGAATATGAAAGTCTATGCACATGTACATGCAAATGTAGATGGCGAGATACGTGAAGTAGCACACACGTGTGTTTGTCCGTGTACGCAAGTGTTGGAAGCAGTAGCTCCGCGGAGGCTGATATTATTCTTGGTTCTTCCTCTCGCGCTCGAGCATTATTAGTTCTGGCGTGTTAGCATACATGAAATATTGATGTAACAACCCCTACTCCACAGCTCCGTTCGTCCTCCTCTCTCTTGCTCTCCTTCCGGCTCTTTCTTTCTCTCTTTTGCCAGGAGATACGTCGAGGGTGGTGCACGCGGAGGGGAATGAAGCAAGGTGGTCGGAGGATATGCACCTCGACGTTATTCCTTCGTATCATCTGCACGAGCACGTAGAACAAGCGTTTGAAAAGAAAAGGTCCTCGAGCATTTAATTTAGCGAGTAACTCGGCGAAACTTGCGCCCTTCCGTTGGAGCAGTGCAGCCACTAATACGTTAGCGTCGCCACGACCTATGCGTGTGTATATTCAGTACATCAAGCCTTTCTCTTTTCTCTCTTCGCGGCGTAATTCTGCAGCAGTGCAGCATGGAGTCTCCGGATCCCCCTTCGCCCCCGGAGTGCGAACTTTCCGTCGTCGCCTGCTCGTGTCCTTTGGTTAACCCCCAGGACGCTGTCATAACCTCTGTACGTACGTACGTTATGAAACAGCAGGGAGGAAAGCCCATTGTCTTCGAACCGCACTCTTTAAATCGTTCCCCGTGTCCCAAATCCCGTGCGATCTTTTTATTCTCAACTTTTATTCTGGGGAGTCTCGATGCACGCACCGCTGCAGGCTTCCAACGGAAGGGAGGACGCTTCGCCAAATTGGGCTTGTCGTTGATGTCGCGGGGACGATGCTCATTTTTATGACGACACTGTTTAACGGTTTTTTGTATTTCTTGTTTGAAGCTGAATTTGGAAAATCAGGGAATCGTTTAACAAACGTTCGCTGGGTCTTCGTGTTTTGAATAAACGATCGAACTTTACCTTGCTTGGAGCCTTTGCTGTTGTGAAACGTCAACGAGCTGGGATTCCCATCCACCGAATTGTCCATTTCTGCTGTCTCCACCCAAGCTGGAAAAAAACATTTAATTTCACGCCCAATGAGCTCGTTCGTCGCGAAAAAACTCTTCGTTTTCTTTGATTACACGAAACGAACTTACGCTTCACAGCTTGATCGGTCGTCACCGGGCTCGGACTGGTGGTCGGCCGTTGGGATTCTGGAACAGGTAAATAGAACGGTGGATCAAACGATCGTTATCGAGGCAACATTTGCACGTAATTCGTAAATCGAGCCAAGTCCAAATCCTTAAGACAAACCTCCGCATTCGAAAGCCCACAAATTTATTTTCCCAAGTGCGAATCCCCGTTTTTGGAGAAATGAAAATCGCGTACAAAAATTCTGTAAATATATTCTGACGAAAAAGGACGAAGAGATATTAAGAATTAAGGAGATTCTTGAAGTAATAAAAGATTTCGTGCAGGACATATCTCTATAGAGGGACGCATACATTTGGAGAGGAAGCAGGGTCGGTTATGGATCGCGCCACCTGTTACTAACTTCACCCTCAAACGTATTAGCCACCGCAGAGAGCGTGCAAGGGGCGAAAGCCGAGGGAAGAGGACTGCACCAGAGAGGAAGGGAGAGAGAGAGAGAGAAAGGGAACGAGAGAGTGGACCGGAATCACCAGAGAGCAGGCCGCTACCAGCCCAACTACACACTCAACTCCCAGATCATATTTTACCCAAGGGTACACGCGTACCTTCCTTCAACCCCTCGCCCGCTCTTTTCTCTTTCTCTCTCTCGCTCCATCAGCCTCTCACCCTTTTACAGCTCCAAAAGCACTGACTACAGCACTGCCTTTTTCCTCCACCACAATCCCCTGTCTCGTGACCACTTTCTCTCGTCCCCTCTTCCTCTCACTTTCCCTCTCTTCTCGTCCCAGCTTCTCGCTCTCTCTCTCTCTCGACGAATGTACTTGAATAATTATTCCTAATTCCGTCATTCGTCCTCGTCCCGGTCACACTGCTGCTTCTCCACATACGAAGAGCCTGTCGCGAGATTTCGTACGATTTTCATCCCCATCCCTCTCCCCCTCCCCACAAATCGTCATACAGACTCCCCCATTTATCTCTCGACTTTGAATTTCAACGAGTCTCGCCGCCATACGCTCCTATACACAGTTATATTCTTCGTGGGTGGAGAAAAATATGTGGAAATCTAGTACACCGTTATGTGCAAGCACGAGCTCCGTTTTGTATATAAGCGTATTAATTTTCTATATATGCAGAGACGAATTTCCGAGTGGCGAACGGTCTCGCGCACATGGTTCGTCGAGCATTTAACGAGCCGCTCGAATCAACTCGGCACACTCTGCTGAGATCGATCTTGTACAATATGTCAGACAACTCTCATGTTAATATCAAGTCTTCGCTGCAACGTGGCTCAATGCTTTTCAACTTCCTTTCAAGTATTTACTGTGCTGCTGGAAATCGTATTCTTCCTATTTATTTTTTCAATTTTAACGTCCCTTTGACCGTCACTCTGCTTTATGCATTTTTATGTTTTTAGACCGAAGGGTACTTTGTGTTCGACCGGTCATGCGTTCCATTTATCGGTCAATTATCGGATGCCAGGTTTCGAAAATGAAGAAACGGAGACGAAGTCTTCGTCAATTTCAAATAATCGCCAATATTTTTTCCCAAGTTCATGAACACTCCCACAGAAAAAAGCTTCCAAATCGATCAGTTTATTTTTTTCCACACGTCGACTAACGAATTACCGTGTATCAGGAAACTATGCTCGTTGACGTGATCCATTCGGAATATCGAAGGTGAGTCGAAGGAACAAAAACAAAAGGAAAATTAGATGAAATAATTTTAGTGGAGGGTTTCCGTTTGCTGAATTATCTTCGAAATTTCATCACAGATTGATCAACCTACAATCACATTCTGCAACGTCTAGACTCGTATTCTCCCAGCATTGCAATATTCCAGGCTTCGGGAATCTCTGTAATTATAATCAGAAATTTAAACGAAAGTCAAAGGACAAGCATCGATCGTAACTGTTCACTCGTCTGAATGGAGGCCAATCAGTGACCGTAGAATTTCAAAGTTGGGAATCACGAGGACGCGCAGTTTCGTGTAAAATTTCCATGAAGTTAGAGTACAAACAAAAGTAATTCATCTCTTTGTTATTGCGTACAACGAGGGGCATAAAAATGTATTTAACCCAAAAGCAAGAGTGTCTTGACCGACGAGCACTCAGCCAATTTCCATGAAATATTAACTTGTTTCACCTTTCTCAGTGGAAACAAATCTATTTCTTCTTTATCTTCGTGCTCTCTGGGTAATTTATTCCTCTGAGAGTTTCCTGTATATATAAACTTCCAGGTAATTAACGAGTTGCCAGAAATAAATATTGCGGACTCTTGTTTCCAGGAATCGTGTTGCCTGGAATAATAAAATTGAAGAAAAAATATGGTCAATGTGGGAATGAGATTGGCTGGGAATACAAAACCTAAAAATCTGAACAGCGACTTTCGTTACGGGACTGACAAAAACATTTTCAAAGGGAGTAAAGAGCAACAAACGTCAAACTTCGTTAGTGTCAAGTGTAAAAAAAATTGTTGAAATAACGTTAAACATGGTAGGAAAATGACAAAAATTATGTTCAAACTTTGTCAACGTCGCAGTTTTTTTCATGGCGCGCTGGACGTTCCTTAATGGGCTGAATAATCGATGATCGAGATAAAAAGCTTTTTTTAACGGGACTGGAAACCGGAATATAATGAATGAGAGTCTCCATTGGAAATGGTAAAAAAAGAGAGCAAAGCACAGCCCGCGCAATATTGGATAAACAAAAAATGCTTCGTTGGTACTGTGAGCTGGAAAAAAAACACACGCCTTTTCCGTCCACTCGACCTGAATCGATTACCGATGAGATGTCATAATCGAGTAAATTGTAGACTGAGAGATTACCACTCGATTTTCCGATAGAAGCGCGGAGAGGAAAGCGAGTGAGCGAAAGGGGGAGAGAGAGAGAGAAAAAGATATCGAAAGATTTTCCTCTTTATGGGGGATTTCGTCGTCAACGATTCGCGGACGTGGGGGATGGCCACAGATATAAATAGACGAGTGAGGAAAATTCATTTATCACTTTTTCGCGTCACGAAGCGAAGGACGTGAGACAGAGAGAGAGAGAGAGAGAGAGAGAGAAAAATGTCTGCACTTGTGATGGGAAAGACGCCAGTGTATGGAGAAAATCAAGGATAAGAGTGAGAGAGGAGACGAAGAAGAGACAAAGCGAGGGCGAGGAAAGAAGGAGGAAAAGAGACGGACGGTGTGAGAAATGCGGGAACGAGAGAACGATAAGGGCGGAAGGAAGGGTTGAAAAGAGAGAGTGAGCGAGAGCAGGAGTCGCCATTTTGTTCAACTCGACTGAGTGGCAGCCAGTCCCGGAGAGTTTAGCCGGCGACTTTTCACTTTTGATTTATCGCGCTAACTTTTATTTCTCTCGGGATATATTAAAACCCGTTGTCCCGAGCATTTAACTTCAGTCTCTGATTGATGATTGGCTGTTTCAAATGTTCGCGTGCGCTTCGTGTTCGGCATGTATATACAAACATTAGCTTGCAATCTGGCTGTTTTAACGTTAGCCCCGATTCGTACGAGGAATTGCACGCGGGAAATTGACCGGAGATTGATTCTTTTATGTCCGTCGATAAATTAGTGACAGATTAAGTAGAATCCGCCTCTTTGAACGAACGAAAGTGTGAAAACATAGTCGCAGCTGACTGAAAATCGTCATCGCACTGCTCTCGACTTACAACGTTTTTGGAACAACGGCCAATCGACTCGAATTGAAATTTTCAGAGTCTTAAACTAATTATAACTCGTCATCAATTATGAGATGGAAAAGGAGAAGAAAAAACAAAATTCAAAGGTAAAAATGGATGGATCGATGTCCTCCCGTGTCTCTTGGAATCAATTAATTTCCTGTGGATATGTTTAGTCTTTGAGAGCGTCCCCAGAATCGGGACAGTCTAGTGGAAAGAGCTTGATGGGCAATTCAAACATGACTGGGCGTCCTAATTAGAATATTGTCCCGGTCTGGGCTTTCCAGTTGAACCAGCGTGTACAGTATCTTCCATCGGCTTTATACACTCCCTTTCTCCCGCTTTCTTTCTCTTCCTACTCTTCGCCTTTCTTCCCCCCTGTATTTTTATTTTCGTTTATTCGGTCTCTTTTTCTCGTGCGCCCTCGGTTTGATTCTTTGTCTCGTTTTACTTCCTCGGTCCCGGTGCTGGTTTGTTTGCATTTTGAAGCAAACAGCGGAGAGACTCGAGGAGGCGAAGGGAGTATACGTTTAAAGAGTGGAAGTAACAATCGTCTTTGAATCTTTTCTCCACGATCCTCAAATATTCTCTTACGACTACGGCGAAATTTCGAGGTATAAAAATTTAAATGAATTTAAATATCAATGGAGCATCATTCATTTCGGTGGGGACAAAAAACGCGAGGCTCTGATACCGATATTTTCGTTTTTCTTTCGCGATAACCTCGCCCAAAACGCGTTGCGCTAAATTCAGCTGAAAATAATGAATTATGAAAATAACTCGATTCGAAGTATCGAACGAAATATTAATACACTCGCGCGCACACTCCAGCGGAAAGAACGGTTCGGTTATTACCTGGAAAATTCACTCGGAATTGTGTCAGTGGA